>NC_050097.1:42783548-43086578 GCF_902167145.1 Zea mays | reverse complement strand
TTCCTTTTAATTTCTAAAGCAAGAGATTTCTGAGCTTCTACAAATTTATCATGTTCTTCATACAACAAATCCTCTTGCTTTTCTAACAGTATATTCCTATCATTCAAGGCATCAATCAATTCATTAATTTTGTCTACCTTAGTTCTATCTAATCCCTTGAATAAACATGAGTAATCTATCTCATCATCATCACTGGACTCATCCTCACTTGAAGAAGCATAAGTACTAGTATTAGGAGTGCTTACTTTCTTCTCCCTTGCCATGAGGCAAGTGTGACGCTCGTTGGGGAAGAGGGATGACTTGTTGAAGGCGGTGGCGGCGAGTCCTTCATTGTCGGAGTCGGATGAAGAGCAGTCCGAATCCCACTCCTTGCCCAGATGGGCCTCGCCCTTTGCCTTCTTATAGTTCTTCTTTTTCTCCCTCTTGTTCCCTTGATCCTGATCACTATCATTGTCGGGACAGTTAGCAATAAAATGACCAAGCTTACCGCATTTGAAGCATGAGCGCTTCCCCTTGGCTTTGGTCTTGCTTGGCTGTCCCTTGCGACCTTTAAGCACCGTCTTGAATCTTTTGATGATGAGAGCCATCTCTTCATCATTAAGTCCGGCCGCCTCAATCTGTGCCACCTTGCTAGGTAGCGCCTCCTTGCTTCGTGTTGCTTTGAGAGCAAGGGGTTGCGGCTCGTTGATCGGACCATTCAAGGCGTCGTCCACGTACCTTGCCTCCTTGATCATCATTCGCCCACTAACGAATTTCCCAAGAACTTCTTCGGGCGACATCTTGGTGTACCTGGGATTTTCACGTATATTGTTCACCAAATGAGGATCAAGAATGGTAAATGACCTTAGCATTAGGCGGACGACGTCGTGGTCCGTCCATCGCGTGCTCCCGTAGCTCCTTATTTTGTTGATAAGGGTCTTGAGCCGGTTGTATGTTTGCGTCGGCTCCTCCCCCCTTATCATCGCGAACCGTCCAAGTTCGCCTTCCACCAAATCCATTTTGGTGAGCAAGGTGACGTCGTTTCCCTCATGAGAGATCTTGAGGGTGTCCCAGATCTGCTTGGCATTGTCCAAGCCGCTCACCTTGTGATACTCGTCCCTGCACAAAGAGGCTAGCAATACAGTAGTAGCTTGTGCATTTCTATGAATCTGTTCATTAATAAACATAGGGCTATCCGAGCTATCAAATTTCATTCCACTTTCCACAATCTCCCAAATGCTTGGATGGAGAGAAAACAGGTGAGTACGCATTTTGTGGCTCCAAAATCCGTAATCCTCTCCATCAAAGTGAGGGGGCTTGCCAAGTGGAATGGGAAGCAATTGAGCATTTGAACTATGCGGGATCCGCGAATAATCGAAAGAAAAGTTTGAGTTAACCGTCTTTCGTCTATCGTAGTCGTCGTCCTTTTGGGAGGAGGAAGATTCGTCGCTGTCGTAGTAGACAATTTCCTTGATGCGCCTTGCCTTCTTCTTTCTCCCGTCTTTTCTTTTGTGGCCCGAGCCTGAGTCGGTGGGCTTGTCATTATTGGGCTCGTTGACGAAGGACTCCTTTTCCTTGTCGTTGATCACCATCCCCTTGCCTTTAGGATCCATCTCTTCGGGCGGTTAGTCCCTTTCTTGAAGAGAACGGCTCTGATACCAATTGAGAGCACCTAGAGGGGGGGTGAATAGGTGATCCTGTGAAACTTAAACTTATAGCTACAAAAACTTGTTAAGTGTTAGCACAATAATTGCCAAGTGGCTAGAGAGAAGGTCTTGCATAATGCGATAATCACAAAGAATTCAACACAGAGAAGACACAGTGATTTATCCCGTGGTTCGGCCAAGTACAAAACTTGCCTACTCCACGTTGTGGCGTCCCAACGGACGAGAGTTGCACTCAACTCCTCTCAAGTGATCCAATGATCAACTTGAATACCACGGTGTTTTGCTTTGCTTATCTTTATCCCACTTGCGAGGAATCTCCACAAATTGGAGTCTCTCGCCCTTACACTTAAAGTTCACAAAGAAGCACGGAGTAAGGGAGGGAAGCAACACACACAAATTCACAGCAAAGTGCGCACACACACGGCCAAGAATCGAGCTCAAAAGACTATCTCAAAGTTCTCACTAGAACGGAGCTCGAATCACTGAGAATGACAAATGAATGCGCAAAGACTGAGTGTGGATGATCAAGAATGCTCTAAGGTTGCTTGGTGTCCTCCTCCATGCGCCTAGGGGTCCCTTTTATAGCCCCAAGGCAGCTAGGAGCCGTTGAGAGCAATTCTGGAAGGCTGATCTTGCCTTCTGTCATCGGGCGCACCGGACAGTCCGGTGCACACCGGACACTGTCCGGTGCCCGATTTCCTTCCTTAAATGGCGAAGCCGACCGTTGCAGGTCTGGGAGCCGTTGGCGCACCGGACATGTCCGGTGCACACCGGACAGTCCGGTGCCCCCTTCCGACCGTTGGCCCGGCCACGTGTCGCGCGCAGATTCCGCGGCCGACCGTTGGCCCGGCCGACCGTTGGCTCACCGGACAGTCCGGTGCACACCGGACAGTCCGGTGAATTTTAGCCGTACGCCGTCGTCGAATTCCCGAGAGCGGCCACTTCGCTCGAGCCAGCCTGGCGCACCGGACATTGTCCGGTGCCCCAGACCGAAACAGCCTCTTGGCTGTACACAGCCAACTCTTCTCTTTTCTTCTTTCTGTTTCTGATGCTTAGACAAGTATATTAGTACACAAAACCAATGTACTAAGACTTAGAAACATACCTTTGCTCTTGATTTGCACTTTGTCCATTCATGGGCATAGATTTACATTTAAGCACTTGTGTTGGCACTCAATCACCAAAATACTTAGAAATGGCCCAAGGGCACATTTCCCTTTCATCCCTTTTATAGCCCCAAGGCAGCTAGGAGCCGTTGAGAACAAATCTGGAAGGCCATCCTTGCCTTCTGTCGTCGGGCGCACCGGACAGTCCGGTGCACACCGGACACTGTCCGGTGCCCGATTTCCTTCCTTAAATGGCGAAGCCGACCGTTGCAGATGCGGGAGCCGTTGGCGCACCGGACATGTCCGGTGCACACCGGACAGTCCGGTGCCCCCTTCCGACCATTGGCTCGGCCACGTGTCGCGCGCGGATTCCGCGGCCGACCGTTGGCCCGGCCGACCGTTGGCTCACCGGACAGTCCGGTGCACACCGGACAGTCCGGTGAATTTTAGCTGTACGCCGTCGGCAAATTCCCGAGAGCGGCCACTTCGCTCGAGGCAGCCTGGCGCACCGGACACTGTCCGGTGCACCACCGGACAGTCCGGTGTGCCAGACAGAGCTGAGTCTTGGCTGTACACAGCCAAGCCTTTTTCACCTCTTTTCTTTTCTTCTTCTTTCTGTTTCTAACACTTAGACAAGTATATTAGTACACAAAACCAATATACTAAGGCTTAGAAACATACCTTTACTCTTGATTTGCACTTTGCTCATCCATGGGCATAGATTCACATTTAAGCACTTGTGTTGGCACTCAATCACCAAAATACTTAGAAATGGCCCAAGGGCACATTTCCCTTTCAGTTGTGAACCTATGAGCTTGCCTTGTAACGTTATGTGCCTTCCCTTTTATAGCCCAAGGGAGGCACATACAAGGATGCTGAGCCCCGACATGTGGGCCCAGGAACATAATGGATGAAATACCTGGAGTAACTAATGGAAGTAACGCATGTGCTATCTCCTGGCGCCATGATATCCGCAACCCGGGCAGTATTGATACGCGACGGCTGTTTCCTTAGTATGTACGAGCAATGATGGGTGTAGTGCACGCGACAGTATGGGCGTGCTGCCTGCCAGTGGAATGGACAGGCACGCCGCCTGCGGAATGGACAGGTCGCCGCCTGCCAGCAGAATGGACAGGTCGCTGCCTACCAACGGAATGGACAGGTCTCATTAAATGCTAAGGCGGCATATCGCCTGTCAGCGAGATGGACAGACGGCGCGCCTTATCCGCAATAAATGCAGGGGACGCGTAACCCGGAGGCCTTACGTCAGGCTCCGCCAGTTGGCTTATGTCACGCGCAGTAGGCCACGTGGCAGCATTGGGTCTCCGCCTGGGTGGGGAGCAGAAGCGTACGCGGACAGGTCCGCACCAAACTAGGTCTGGACACGTGTCGGTACCGGACCCCCGCCTGGGTCCTGTTCAAGGTCCGGGTATGTTCTGTCCTGTGACCTTGGGACCCCCCTGTGGGCGGCCCGGACCCCATATAGGGGGGGGGGGGTCTGGATCCCATTCCAGGGGTCCGGCTTACACATGTGGAGGTCCGGGATCAACCTTGGGGGTGCAGACTGTATATCTAAGGGTCTAGGACAAACCTTGGGGTCCGGACTGTACATCCGGGGTCCGACGCTCTCCCATGGGGGTTCGGACTCACTGTTGATGCTTTGGAGTATTCCACCTTCTCTGGACACGTGGCGGCTTCGAACCCGCCCAATTGGTGGGATCGGGCGCTGTTGTGGACCCAGAATAGCCGCCTAAGATTGGGGCAAGCCGTGGCTTGGTCCCACACACAGCACTTCTACCACGCGACTAAGGGATAGTCGTGTGGGTTCTTTGTCTTTGTACAGTAGCAGGGGTACCCTAGTTTCAGGGTACCGACAAAGAGATAGATAAAAGACTGCATGATACAATTGTGAGCCTTTAAATCATAGATACATTTAAAGAGACAATATGTTAGAGACGAACTCTTTATAAAGAACACTTCTCTTGTATTTTTTTATTAACACCCTAGAGGCCTTTAAGAAATCTTTCTTCTGACTAAAGTTTAGTTCGTATTCCATCAAATATTTGAGTATCAATTATAAATATTAAATAGATGTTTTATAATTTCATCTCGTATCTTTACTAAACTTCAAGAGAAAATCCCTTCAATGCCATCCAATCTTATATCAATCCCTCCAATGCAATCATAATTTATAGCTTCCCTTCAATGCCATCGAATTTAAATTTTAATCCCTGCAATGCCATTACCGTTAGTTTGGAGCTAACGCCGTTAGTCCAATTTAAAGTCTATCTCTCCAATACCACTAAAATCTATACTGATCCCTTCAATGTCACTAGAAATTGGTTCGATCTATTTGGGTTTAAAAATTCCAGAATCAAAAAATATGGATCAGATTTTTAAAATTCCACGATTTTTAAAAACTTCAGTCCATTGAAGAAATTGACATTGGAGATATTGACTTTAAATTGAACTAACAGCGTTAACTTCAAACTAACGATAATATCATTCAAGAGATTAAAATTTAAATTTGATGTTATTGAAGGGAAGCTATAAATTCTGATGACATTGAAGAAATTAATATAAATTTGGATGTCATTGAAGGAATTTTCTTTTAACTGAGGCTAACAAAACACCCACATGCCCGATTTCAAATCCATCTGCTATCACTCCATCCGAGTGACAGTCGTTGCCGCGCGCCTCATGTCACCTGACGCTCGTGCAGGAGCGGGCCCCGCGGCCTCTTCGGCGACACGCCGACACGCCTTGTCGCTCCCCACGCCCCGCCGCCCTGTGTGTCTCGTGAGTCGTGACGTCCGTCCAGAGGTCCAGATCCATCCCGCCCGCGCCCGCGCCCGCCAGCGCCAGTTCTTACCCGCGCCCGACGCACGAAAGGACGTCACGTGGCCAGCGAGGCACGCGGGCCCACGGGTCGGTAACTCAGGCAGCTTTGCGGTCCGTGCGAGATGAATCATTTCCCTTTCGGCCCCGCGCCGGTCAGTCCAGCGCGTCCAGGCTGTCTCGCGGCGCGGCGCCGGAGCCCGGAGACTTACGACCAGGGCGGCACAGGGCCCACCATCACACCGGCAGGCAGGTAGGCCTGACAGGTGGAGCAGGCTGTCCAGTCCCCACAAGTCGTGAGCCGTGACGGCCTCTGAATTCGTCGATGGCTACGCCTCTGCCTGTCCGGTGGGCCATACGACCACATGCACCGCGCGGGACTAGGGCTGCCATCGTGGCGCCGACACGCGTCACCATATCATTGGGCCGCGGGACTCGGCGACAGGCCTTTTGTAGACCGCAGCCGGCACCATCTCTTGCCGCACCCCCCATTCGAACGCCGGAGCTCGACAAGGACGACCGACGACGCACGCGGAGGTTACCTCTCGCCCCCCCTCTCCTCCGTCCCTCGGAGTCTCCTCCTGTCTTGATTTCGGGTCGCTGCTGTTTCGATCCCCTTTCCTCCCTGACGATTTGCTTATTTTTGCGTTGGATTTGTAACCTAAACATCTCGTTTCCGCACCGTTTTGGGGCCGCGTCTACTGGTGGTTGGGTCCCTTTAGATCGAGTAGGCGCGAGGATGGGGACACATCCCCGATTGATCTGACGTGATACGCGTACGGATCCGTCAAAGCCTCTACTCCAGTTTAACCAGATGATTATGTGTCATGCTTATTAAGCGGCGTGTTTTTTACCGCTGGAAGTTCGTACATAGGTACTCAGATCTGTCCCTTTTCAAGGTTAGAGGAAGTGTTGGAAGCTAGGATACATGGTTTCAGCTAGGTTTAGTTTGTGGTTTATTGCAGGCAAAATTCGCCAAGCAAATACTCTAGTACTCTTTTTTCATACAGTTAATGATAAATTGCCGTTACCTGACCATGAATTTCCGTGATTTATGCTGAGAATTTTGCATTACCCCTGGAAATCCCCCGTCTGAATTTGACTAGCTAGTACCTATTCGTGCCACAGATCAATAAAGTGTTGTCCCATATATTGATGTATATTTGCAGATCCGGCGTACTGCAAATTTTGAAAACTGAACTGTAAGATGGCATCAGCAGAGCTTTCCCGTGAGGAAAATGTGTACATGGCGAAGCTCGCTGAGCAGGCGGAGAGGTACGAGGAGATGGTTGAGTTCATGGAGAAGGTAGCCAAGACTGTTGACTCGGAGGAGCTCACTGTGGAGGAGCGAAACCTCTTGTCTGTTGCATACAAGAACGTCATTGGAGCCCGCCGCGCCTCATGGCGCATCATCTCCTCCATCGAGCAGAAGGAGGAGGGCCGAGGCAATGAGGACCGAGTAACACTCATCAAGGATTATCGTGGCAAGATTGAGACTGAGCTGACCAAGATCTGTGATGGCATCCTCAAGCTGCTTGAGACCCATCTTGTGCCGTCTTCCACTGCCCCCGAGTCCAAGGTCTTCTATCTCAAGATGAAGGGTGATTACTACAGGTAATATGATTGTATGGATCCCAGTAAGACTTTCTCATATGCTGTGAGATTACGTTTCTGTTTGACTGATTCAGTTGTCATGATTAGATACCTTGCTGAGTTCAAGACTGGAGCTGAGAGAAAGGACGCCGCTGAGAACACGATGGTGGCATACAAGGCTGCCCAGGTCAACAATTTTTTGTTTCATTCTTAATCAGTGTGCAATTTTGTTCATGAAGCAATATGCTTGTAGTTTTTTTTCACGTCATATTTTATTACAAGTTTGCTGAAAAGGGGTTTGTGGTGCATTCAGGACATTGCTCTGGCTGAGCTTGCTCCAACTCACCCTATTAGGCTTGGACTGGCACTTAACTTCTCAGTGTTCTACTATGAGATTCTGAACTCACCTGATCGCGCCTGCAGTCTTGCAAAGCAGGTTTGTTTTTCAGCACCATTTGATGTTTTCTTAGTATATTATATATGTGGACGTGCAGTGCTTGTGTAGGGAATTGTTTGTCTGTTTTTGATGATATGCTGTACTTATGAAATGACAAGCCTAGTGTGACCTTTGTTAATTGAGCAGTAAGGGGAAAATGGCATCTGGGACATTACTGTCATAATACTATCACTAGAGGACCATATTTGCTATGTTGCCTTTTCTCATTTGATTCATCTCTAGACTCAATGCTACAACCCTATACTTTGCTGAGACTTTTAAATTATTTTTTCTGGTTATGAACTATGAAGCCCTCCAGATATTAGATATTAGTATGCCCTGTGTTTTTGCATGCATGTTAGTTTTATCCTATGTCAAATATTTCTCTCTTTGACCACCAATTTTGTAAAAATTAATACTCCCTCCGTTGTTTTTTATTTGTCACGTTTTAGTTAAAAAATAAACTAGCGGGCGACAAATATTCGAGAATGGAGGTAGTAAATTATATAGGCTAACAACATAAGTTTATGTTTTTGGATTCATTATGAGAAAGACTTTCATAATATGCGGTTCACATGTTGTGACACTACATGTTTTCTTTTTGAAAATTAATGGTCAAAGTTAGAAACATTTGACTTAAGGCAGGCCTAATACAACATGTAAAAAATTGGAGGGGCTAATTGTTTTTTGTTGTCACACCTGCTGTCATAAATGTGTACTTTTTATACAAGGATTGGTTTGTGCACAATTTGTGATATGGACAGGAAACCTAATATTATGGTTATTCACTATTCTGTCATTGACTTATATACAACACTGGAAATTTCTTGGAATCGGTCTTTTGGGAGACAGCATCTTTTAATGGCAGTCAACTGTTGTGCTGAGTGCGTGCACACTAGAGCATCCTATTGGGTGTACCTAACCTTTTGTTATTATGTGACTTTGGTTGACTGCTACTTTGTATTAAGTTATGCCGTTGAACAGTTATGCAAATCCTTTTAGTTCAATGTCAAAGTCCCTTTAGGAGAATAAAATATCACAGTATATTCTGCACTGGTTGAAATTGTTTGTTCTAACTTTAGGTTGTAGGTCCTTAGTGGCTCATAAAAAGTTGGGCATTTAGCTACCTTGGTATTCTGTATTTTGGGGGTATATGAATTTGGGTTTTTTTTTGTCTGTGAATAGACTTCGTGTACTTTGTTTTGCTATTAAATTGCAATGTGTTTGATCTTTTCAAATGTTTTCTGGCCTATCTGGTGTTCTGAAGTTTTTTCACAGCTGAAAGAAGAATGAACATCTTAATTGTTTAGAGTTTAGTTGTTTATTGAGAGTTGAGACAATTGACATGTGAAAGACATCATGCTGATGTTCCCTCCTGGGCGATTTGCAGGCTTTTGACGAGGCCATCTCGGAACTGGACACCCTGAGCGAGGAGTCCTACAAGGACAGCACTTTGATCATGCAGCTCCTTCGTGATAACTTGACCCTATGGACCTCTGACATCTCGGTGAGACCCATGTCCCTAACACTAAGTTTTCTTCGCACTCTTGAATTGGATCTTCCTGAAATCAGCCTCCCCCCTGAACAATTGTATTTCTGGTGCTTGGCTGCAGGAGGACCCTGCTGAAGAGATTAGGGAGGCGCCCAAGCGGGACTCGAGTGAGGGGCAGTAAAGCCGGCTTTATGTGCCTAGAAACTAGTAGCTAGTGTTTGCTGCTGTCGAATGACACTATGCAATGTGATCTGGAACCTGGTTTCTTGGGTGCGACGCTTGTAGCCGTGTTATGACTGTCGTCCGTAAAATTTGGGGGCTCCCCGTAAGGGATGCTGCCTGGCAAGGCCTCGGTGTCCCACCTCGTCTGTGGCGTGGGGCGCTGGAGCCCGGTCTGGTTGGGTTGGGAAGCCCTTTAAACTGTTGTCACTTGCATTTTACCTTTTCCATCGCTGTTTATTGTGAGTGGTCCTATATCAATGGCTGGTCTCAGTGGTCTATACGTATGCTTTTTGGTTCTCTTGATTCCTCACAGGGTGAGTGGGGGCATGAGCATTTCTCTGTCTCATCTCAATGATGTAAGTTTTCTGTTTGGTGTCTCGTTCCAAGATGACTTCAGAATCCGTAAATCTCTGAAGTCTAAACGCTCTATCTAAACCTTTGGATTCGATTACAATTGTAGATATAGAAATCTGTAGAAGGGTGCAATTCAGAATACTTTGCCATGAAATGAATATCCTTCTTGTGAGACTCTGTATTAAGACTAAAACAGCTCAAATTGATAGAGATTCTGTGATTCCTTCCCTACACGATGAGAGCCTTTGATATATGTGCATATTCCATCTTTCTAGAAGGAATTCTCGATCTTTGAAATGTCAATTAGAATTGTGATAAAAAAAAAGTCGATTAGACTTAGGTTTAATTATATTTTACATAAATAGTATAGGTATCTCTAAATACATCTAATATAAAGATAAAATTCATAATTAATATAGTAATATACTTATTATGTACCCCATCTAAAAGAGTGCAATCTTAAAATAGTACCAAACTAAATTTCATAATTAATATAGATACTTTAGTACATGATGTATTTAAAATTGTGTTTTATATGATGTATTTTTCACATACCTTATTAATATAGATACTTTAGGTTTAATTATTATTATTATTTCACATACCTTATGATTAGCCTAATGGTATACTCCGTCCTAAAATAAGGGCTAGTTTAACATGATTTTAGCTTCTCATGTGGAGGTGGAGCAGCTTATTGATGAAACTATGTAGCATTTGATATGGTTTTACAATATTATATTTTGCAATTGTCATTGATAATATTGTAGTTTTGGCCGGCTCCAAAAAAATACCATGGTTTGGAGATACAATGTTTGGATACAATATTATAAACCATAATATTAGGCAAAATGTAGTCATGCCCTAAAAACATTATGTTGAAGTATAGTTTCCAATACTCTAAAAATACTATGTTACAAAGAATACAATCATGATAGTTTTCAGGAATGCAACCAACATCTAATATCGATTATTATCTCCGTTCTCGAATATTTGTCATCTGTTAGTTTATTTCTGGACTAAAATGCGACAAATGGGAGTATGTTATTACTAAAAATCATAGCATTGCCTAAAAACTCTAGAAAAATACTTTGCATCTAAACAATCCCTTAATATGGATTACTCGCTGATACGTTCGTCTAGCTCCCTTCATCTTCACCTAGTTTCTGTGCATGCGTATGCCCTAGGGCAATGATCTGCTGTCAATCACTCCTTTTGTTAAAAAAACGGAAGTGTCGCTTACTGTGAAGTTAAATCAAGTTTAACTATAGATTATCTATATCTGAATGTTCGACAAGATTTATTTTAAGATGTTTTTTAAGATTAGTCAAAATATAGATTTTTGATGAATCTTCAACTATATTTATTTTAAAATATATTTTATGAATAATCAAAATATATAGTGCCTCCGTTGTCGCCTGCTAGTTCATTTTTAAATTAAATCGTGATAAATAAAAAAAATGGAAGAAGTATTTTTTACTCCACGAGATGTGAAACTACCATTCTTTTGGGGCACAGGAAGTAGCTGGTCTTTTCCTCACACCGAGCATTCAAAGGATCAGGCATTCAGGTTCCACCAGCTCCAATAGCTAAGGGTGAGGCTCCCCCAGACCCATTGTTCTTCTTGATGATACCACCATTCAAAAAAAAAAAAAAAACTGCACCTTCTTCCTCCAAACAGAAATCTGGTTTGGCAGTCACAAGAAAGATTGTGTACATTGGATATTGAGGTAAAGCTGGAGATCGAGATCCGAGTATCTGACAGTCAGCCTCTGTAACTCCAAACGATTGCACAAGAACGTTTACAAAGCAGGACTTCGGGCAGTACAACGTTAGAGGCACGGCTGTTCTACAGTCTTGTGTACAGATCAAATTACCTCTGCTACTCAAACGCGGCAAGACACGGTGTGCTGAGCGTCGTCTATTCTGTTCAAAATTACATTTGCGCTGCATCTACACCAGTTCGAGTAAAACATGTTTCAGGTCTCATTGTAGCTGGACAAGTGGCTGGACGGCAGTTCTGAAGAGGAGAACGTAGGCTTTGTCGACGGAGAAGTACAGGAAACCCCCCAACGAGTGAGTGACGTAGGAGCCAAAGCTTGTGCCGACAATGCAGTGCCATGCGGGCCCGTATGTTGTATCGAAATCCTTCGAATGTAAAAAAGAAGAAGGAAAGAAAGAATCAGTCATCAGATATCATGAGCACTTGAACAGTGAGGATCGAAGAACACAATGATGGAAATGAAGTCATTGATACTTCCAAACTAAACACAACAGCGGGTCATCATGCACATCACACAGGGCACTTCACATGCATAAGCAGTTAAGTGAGACCAAGTAGACGATGGAGGGGGGGACACAGAATGAACATAAATAGCAACAACTGAGATTGTTTGCTCAATATTGTGGGCAGAACCAACCAAATCTTATCACCTTACTATCATGACTGGTAACCAACTTATGCCACAAAGGGTGCAGATAAGAAATAAGGAAGAACATAAATACATTATACATATAAGGATCCACTAATGGTTTTGTTGTAACAAATAAATAAATTAATAATGGAAGAAGTTTTTGGTCAAACTTTGTCTAGCATCACCATTTTGATCAGATCAATAAAGCCATAATGTGCATAGTTGAATGTTGTCTTGCCAACTTGACAAGAAAACATGGAGATGGAGTAACACTCAGGTGCTATTTGGTTCATATATTTGTAACGTAATAGATAACTGATAATGTTAAACCATGTTTGTTTAAGTACAACCATAATTAGCACTAGAAACTGATACCGACATATTCAAATTTATTACCGCTAGTACTCGAGTGTGAATCATTACTGTTGGCATTTACGTTACATTTCATGAACCAAACGGGACCTTAGTGGTAACGGGTACAACGACATCACTGCTGTGAGAAATTGAGCACTTTCCATATGAATATGATTTCAGCTGTGTGACTCCATAATCATATGACTTACTAGGACATAATATATGTTCTGCCAGCCAACCATCACCGATCCTCACATTAACTGGTCAATGCGCCCACCCCCGCCTCCTCTATTTACTACGTGTATGTCGTAAATAGGGTTATTTGTTGTAAGTTTTGAACCGTCTGGTCTGGCAACGTCTCTGCCCCCGTTTCATTTTGGGCCAGGGCAGCATGAGCATCGAATTTGAGAGCTAAACATCTACTTGAATCCTTCCTACGCTCTAGATCTTATTCTGAATCGAATATGCCATAAATCCGTGTTTCTATTTGTCTCCGATTCGTGGCCATACAGACATGGATGAAATAAACATGCTTTTTTTATAAAAAAAAATTGACATTGTAACAGTTGAGATATTTTGTTTAGCCGCGCGCAGAAACAAATCCACAAACAAACACTAGCGGCTGAAATAAACAAGAGGGAGAAGCTTTGTGCCCACGGTTATAGGTACCTTCTTGAGCGCGAGCGCGAGGCGCTTGCTCTCGAGCCGCGGCATGGCGGCGACGGCCTCGAGGGCGATCCTCACCGCGCGCCGCTGCAGCGGCAGCGGCATGTCCGCCGCCCGCACGCACACCGCCACCTTCCTCCCCTCCGCCTCCGCCGCCGCCGCTTCCCCCCTCGGCTTCTTCATCGGCGTCCTCTCCTCCGCCTTGGCCTCATCCTTCCCTCCCTTACCCTCACCGCCGACGTGCGGCGGCGCCTTCAGCTGAGGAGGCTCCACGTCCGCCTTGGCCTCCGGCTCGGGCTGGGGCGGGTCGGCGAACTTGGTGCGGCGCACGAGCGCGCTGAGGTAGCGGCTGCGGCGCTCGAGCTCCTCGCAGGCTGGGTCCATGGGGGCGCCGGACCGACGCGTGCTCCAGCGTCCTCGGCCTCTGAAGTCCGGGAGAGTGAGAGAGAGTGGTGTTCGGCTGGGGGCTTTTTCGTTTTCCTCGGGGTTTTGGTTGCTGCTCCAGGAATTCGTGGGAGCAGCTTTTGAGACGAGGCGTGAGTTCCCTTTTCCTTCCCCAGGCGAATTTCGTTTCGTTTTTTTTTTGCTCCGTTGTTTGAGAAGCGACTGATGCTGATCGACGACAGGAGGAGCGTTCGTTGATTAGCGTTGCAAGGGCCATCACCACATGGTCCCGCCGCACCTTGCTTTACTGTCCGTTCGATTCGGCTCAGGCATTTGACAAACTGTCGGCCGGGCGACGCGAGCAGCATCCACCGCCGGCTCGGCTGTGCACGTCAGGTTTGACTTGTCGTGGGGTTAGACCGTTAGAATCTGTGTGACTGTCGACGTTCTGGTTGGTAACAAGATATTTGTCACGATTTTATCAATCTCAAAAAATTATCGGTCTAGTTTTATTAAAAATATTTATATATGACTTACGTTCATATAGATAACTTTACGTGGATTATGAGGTATTATCTCCATTCTCGAATATTTATCGTCTGTTTAGTTAATTTTAAAACTAAAATACGATAAATAAAAAATGATAGAAGAATATGTTATGAGCTGTCTTTATTATACTGTGTATTAAAAAAAAAGTCCACCGTCGGCTGCCGCGTCGCATCGGCGTCGCCCTGTCAGTCTATCTGTCACTTCCGACGCAGCGGGTGGTGCACACGACTCCAGCCAGCCGCGATGGGCCATTTGAACTGCCCCAGGGGTTCCGGTGAGACGGGTCAGTCCTACTGTCTCTTCGGTGGAGTGGTGCTGGACTGACTGCTGGTGCGTGCAAAAGAAGAGAATAAGGCTGTCCGCAGCGGTTCACTCTAAATTTTTCCCTCTATATGCTACTATGCAGCCACGTCAGCGAAATTTTCTCCTCTATATTTACTCATCCCGCAACGGTTACCTCTACATATTCCCCTATCTCCTACCCTACATATAAAATACACATTTCATTCCAACTAACTTCAACTACCTCTTTTTTTATTTATTTTGTTTTTAACGTATGACTGTAAAAAACAATGCGTTTAGCAATTTATTTTTAATTTCTAGTAATTTGAGTCAACATTTCTGTTAACCAATAATTAAGAATTTCACTTTGCACGCATGGGACATGGATCCAAATTCGTCCTCCAAGCTTTTACTGTCCAGACTGTATCGTTGCCTCGGTAGGTAGCAGTGGCACTCCGTCCTCCTCGCCGGGGCGCCGCAGCCGCTGGCGTCGGACCCGTCGATGGACGCGCCGCAGCGCGCGCAGCTGGAGTGGGCGATCGGGGCGACCACCATCGTGCTCTTCGTCGCCACCGTGTCGTACGTCGCGCTCAGCGCCATCTTCAGCTGCCTCTGCACCGGCGGAGGGTCGTCCCGACGGCGGCAGCAACCCGACGGTGGCGATACCGGGCCGCAGCTGAAGATTGCCTCGTCTCGTCCTGCGCTGGGTCGTTGCCAAAGCCACTCGGCGGACGCGGTCCTGACTTCCGTTGGCGGCGATTGCCTCGGCGGACGGCAGTCGGCGGCTGCTCCTCTGCCCGTCGGTGTTGGATTGGATAGCGGCGGCGCGACACAACGCAGTCGAGGAAACTGGATCCGGTCGTTTCTTCTAGAGCGCGCGCGTGGTTGCGTCCTCTAGAAGCAACTGCGAGGGGGTGAACAGCAGTCCACAGTCCTCTTGATGTGGCGTGAGAGAGAAGAGGATCGCCACCAAGAGTGCTCTGTAGCGATCGCCGTTGCGGGAGATATGGGACGACTGTTGCCCCTACCACATAAATAGTAATAGGGGAGGGAGGCCGTAGCGTCTACCGTTGCAGGTAGTCTAAGCATAGGGTCGTCAATGAATGAACAATTCATGTACTGCAATTCACAAGACCTATTACTTATATCACCACATAAACTAATCAACAGATGAGACACCAACAAAATATTACAATGTCATAACCTATTTAAGATGACAGGGCCATGTCACAAGCGAGTAATCAACCCATAAGGCATGCCTTACAAAACATCTCAATGTGCCATGAAAACCTATTTCAGGTGACACGACCCTATAACTGCAACATAGCCAGGTGGTGCAAGTCCAATAGACTCGTTCTAGCTACACCAATAGCTTTTCAATCAAGACCTAACTAGAGCACTTCAGAACAAAGATGAGAAAACAGCATCCTACAAGTCAGACAACTACAGGCTCAACAACACACTAGCGGTCAGAGGATATATATATGCTTAAGGCCCCCTTTGGAACACAGGAATGTGAAAACATAGGTATAGGAAAAACAAAGGATTAGAGTTGGCTATGAATTGCAATCCTATATGAATTGGGAATGCACGAAAATTTCTCACCTGGCATTTGGATGCTGTGCAGGAATTTGAATAGAGAGATAAGAGTCATAGGAAAGTTTCCAAGAGGTTGGACCTCTTGTTATTTTCCTCCAAAATTTGTATGGAGGAAAGCAATCCATAGGAATTTCAAAGGATTTGATAGGATTGAATCCTGTGTTCCAAAGACTCACACAGGAATTTTTCTTGTAGGGAAGGAATCCTTCAAAAATCCTTCATATTTCCTGTGTTCCAAAGGGGGCCTAAACGGTCACAACATATAGAAGAATATTAGCAGCACTAGTTGTAATGCATGAACAATATCAGAAAGAGGCAGCAGACCTACAATTCAAGCAATTTTAGGTATCAATGAATTTGACATGAGAATGCAATGCAAAGGCAATTACAATGCAGGCTCAACACAATATGTCGCATTAACCCTACAATTGTAAATATGCCCATTTGCCCGGAGTCAAGACCAAAAAACTTAATTGGAGCAAGACAAACACGGTTAGTTCTAAGACAACGGAAACTTAACATAGCAAGGGAAAGTTAATAACATTAACTTTGTTAAAATAGGACTCGGAATAAATCACACTTAATTTTAATATCGTTTCTAAGTATTTTTTGTTCTTCTACGTCGCCGTATCTTGTGTACGTGTATATACGTACAGAAGAACAAAAGTATTTTAGATGTAGCTGAAATTAAATATGACAGGTTTTAAGTTCTATTTTTTGTGAAGTTAATGTTACGCCTGACAGTGCCAAACGTATTGTTCATAGTTCCAAAAATTTAAGTTTCCAATGTATTGTTTAGGGACTGTTTGCGGACTAAAATTCTTTTTATTTTAGTCTCTTCTAATTCCTAAATGCCAAACATAAGGATTTGTTGGAGACCAAAAAGAGCAGCGCGGACGGTCCGCGGTCCGGACAGTCCGCGGTGATGGCGCGGACGGTCCGCGCGTGCGCAGAGTCAGTTAGGGTTCCTAGTTTCTCACGAGATTTGTTACCTAAAACTGCGGGATTGACTCGGAAATCAGTTGGAAACGGATCCAGACCTCCCCTTTATATAGATGAAGGGCTACGGCCGATTGAGCCCCCACCAATCGATCAAATCAAGTCTATTTCTCGTTTTTATCTTATGCAATTAGGAGTAGTTCTAGTCTAGTTTTAGTTTAGCCTCTCAATCTCCAAATTCTCCGCCTCTCTTTGACTCTACGTCGATTAGAGGAGTCTAGGTCGGTCTACCCGAGCCTAGACAACTCCTAGGATCTCTCCTCCCCGATGGGGTCCCTCCCGGGAGCGAGATCCAGGCGCCGCCGGCGATCTTCCGCCGCCCCTACGTACGCGCGGACCGTCCGGCCCCAGGGCGCGGACCGTCCGGCCGTCAGGCAGGAGCCCTAGCCTTGCACCAGGTCGCGGACCGTCCGCCCCCTACGCGCGGACCGTCCGCTCTTGTGCAGAGAGCACCGCCACGCCTCGCACCAGGTCGCGGACCGTCCGGCCCTGTGCCGCGGACCGTCCGCGCCTGACCAGAGAGCACCGCCGCCGGTTCTTGTTGAGTGATTGGCGCTCCGAAAAGGCGTCAACATACTTTTTGGCGACTCCGCTGGTGAAGGTGTTTAGATCTACTAAAAATCAGGCCCTCAAATGGTCGGTTCTAAAGATCACACCGATATCTCCCCGGACAATATCCTGAAGCCGGCTGTTGAAAGTCTGACGGCCGATGAGCAACAACAATACGAGGACTACATGCGTCAAGCGAGGGAGAAATTCTTATCACAATACACGGTGGATCGCCACCAGAAAGTTGTCAAACATGGAGAGACCGACGTCGCATCTCTTCTATCTTCGCTTCAAGTCCCCAACGTAAGTAAACCCGATGACATCCAATTTATTAAACACTATGTAGATCATCAGCAGAATCAAATGAAACAACGGATTGGAGGGTTAGAAGAGTCAATTATAAAATTAACGCATACGTTGGAGAAGTCTGTTGCTCCTAGTTTTCCATCATATGAGACTAGCAACAGGATATCTATGTCTAATACATCGGCAACAAATGGGGATTTGCAGACCCAACCATTATATGGTATGCCGATGAACTCATATCCAGGGCAAGTACCACCGTCGCCATCCCTGCTTGGCAGATCGGCGCCCCTGAATACGGTCGGACCGTCCGAGCTTCTGCCCGGACCATCCGGCCCATACGCGGACCGTCCGGCTTGCTCTGCCGGACAGTCCGGGGCCGCTCTAGGACCGCCGCCGTCTTTGTTTGGCAGATCGGCGACCCTGGACGCGGTCGGACCGTCCGAGATGCTACCCGGACCGTCCGACCCTTACGCGGACCGTCCGGCTTTCTATGCCGGACAGTCCGGGGCCGTACCGGGACTACCGCGTGGCGCCCCAATAATGGCGAACACGACCGGCCAGTTCGGATGTACCACCGTACAAACCGGATACACATATGCGGAACCTGTTGTTGCACACCATGCACCAAATTATTACACACCACAACAGCAGTATATTTCGCCTTCTACATATTTAAACCATAATGCACCATATAGTCACAGACCGATCAACACTATCGATCGGTCACGACAAGAAGGTCGGTATACTAATACCCGACCAAATGAGCCCCACAGCCCAGGATCCGGTGGTCTACCACCGGGTGCAATGGAAAAAATTAGGGAAGAGATGACTGAACTATTTCGAGATAAGTTCGGAGTTAATGTAGCCAGAGTAGGGCAATCATACCAAAAGCCATATAATCACCGGTTTGACACTGTCCCATATCCACAAGGGGCAAGGATACCGGAATTTTCTAAGTTTTCTGGTGAGAATTGGAGAAGCACATACGAACACATAGGCCAGTTCCTAGCACACCTAGGCGAATTGGCTGATGGAGAAGCATTTCATGTTCGGTTATTTTCTTTATCGCTTACTGGTACTGCTTTTGCATGGTACGCCGCCCTGCCTCCTAATTCCATTAATTCCTGGAATGGGTTAGAAAATAAATTTCATGAACATTTCTTTGCCGGGGAATATGAATTAGGATTAGCTGACTTAGCTTCAGTCCGACAAGGATGCGAAGAATCGGTTAATGATTATATCCGGAGGTTCCGTGACACTAGAAACCGATGCTTTCGGATCCATGTTGCAGACAAAGAGCTAGTAGGGCTAGCTTCTAATGGGTTGCTATCCTACTTAAGAGACAAATTAGATGGAACCCAGTTCTTTTCGATAGCCCAGCTACATCAGCGGGCTTTAGCCTGTGAAAGCCGATTTAAAGAGACATCAAAATCGGCCGCCCGTACTATACATCTAATAGAGCGTGATAGTTCAGATGATGAATCCGCAGATGTATATACCATTGAGTTTATTTGGCCAACAAAGGCCAAATCTTCAGCATGTTATTCCTTACAGCCAGTTCAAAAGAATCGTCAAGAAGAGATTAAATTTACCTTTAATGTTGCCAAATGCGATAAGATATTTGATGAGCTACTTAAAAATGGCAACATTAAATTAACTCATAATATCCCTCCTATAGATGAATTAAAGAGGCGTGCTTATTGTAAGTGGCATAATTCTTTCTCTCATGCCACCAATGACTGTAATGTTTTTCGTCGACAGGTACAATCGGCCATAAATGAGGGCCTGTTGGCTTTTCAGGAAATGCAAGTGGACACACAACCATTTCCTGTTAATACAATAGATGTCGCATGCGAAAAGATCTTAGTTCGGCCCGAAATGGCCGATAAAAGCAAAAGCAAAGACATCATCATTGACGATCCTCGCACGTCAAATATATCGCAAAAGGAGATTGCTCGAAAGGCTCCGGACGATAAGGCTAAAAAGTCCGGAGGCACCGGGGGGGCAAGCACAATTAATGAGCCAAGCACGACAGCCTGGCCTGAGCATCACAGACGGTATGACACTTGCGTGCGGACGGTTCGGTGCTCAGACAGACGGTTCGGCTAACTCTGCCGGACAATCCGCCTATGGCCAAAGGCGTCAGCCTCCACACAAAGCCTTAAAAGGGAAAGAGACGCAACGGCAAAGCACATATGGTCGGTTGATCAAAACTGACTCTACTTTTGATCAGTTGCTCTCCAAGAATACTAGCAAGAAGACCGTTCTACGTGATCGGTCAACGAAGAAACCTCGGTAACCTGCTAAAACAAAACGGGTAAACAAAACGGCTCGAAAGGCGACACAACAAGCATCGCCTATTCATCCTATGAGACCAAGGTACTTTCCACCCGTTTACTCATCGCCGGTATATTATCATGTTCAAACATGAAATGGTACGATGATGAATCCATGGTATATGTATAGTCCCTTTGTCTATCTAGGCTGGGGGGCACCTCCATTCTATTCCTTTTGATCCATTGATCAAATGGTCATGGCCGAGAAAGATAAAATCCGAAACGGCCTTTATATTGATGCTTTATTGAATGATCTCCATATTGAAAAGTCGGTGACTTACATCAGGTTTAGTTCATATGCTTTTGGTTCGTCAACCTTCACCAAAAGGCAGGGGGGCATATGTTGGAGACCAAAAAGAGCAGCGCGGACAGTCCACGATGATGGCGCGGACGGTCCGCGTGTGCGCAGAGTCAGTTAGGGTTCCTAGTTTCTCGCGGGATTTGTTACCTAAAACCGCGGGATTGACTCGGAAATCAGTTGGAAGCGGATCCAGACCTCCCCCTTTATATAGATGAAGGGCTACGGCCGATTGAGCCCCCACCAATCGATCAAATCAAGTCTATTTCTCGTTTTTATCTTATGCAATTAGGAGTAGTTCTAGTCTAGTTCTAGTTTAGCCTCTCAATCTCCAAATTCTCCGCCTCTCTTCGACTCTACGTCGATTAGAGGAGTTTAGGTCGGTCTACCCGAGCCTAGACAACTCCTAGGATCTCTCCTCCTGAAAGGGAAATGTGCCTTGGGCCATTTCTAAGTATTTTGGTGATTTAGTGTCCAACACAAGTGCCTAAGTGTAAAAAGGTGGACAAAGTACAAATCAAGGATAAAGGTATGTTTCTCAGACTTAGTACATTGTTTTATGGACTAATGTATTGTGTCTAAGTGCTGGAAACAGGAAAAATCCAATTGTAAATGTCTTGGCTCGAGCAGTGTCCGGTGCGCCAGGATGGCTCGAGCGAAGTGGCCGCTCTCGGGAATTCACCGGCGACGTACGGCTATAATTCACCGGACTGTCCGGTGTGCACCGGACTGTCCGGTGAGCCAACGGTCGGCAGGGCCAATGGTCGGCCGCGCGATCTGCGCGGGACACGTGGCCGAGCCAACGGCTAGAAGGGGGCACCGGTCTGTCCGGTGTGCACCGGACATGTCCGGTGCGCCAACGGCTCTCAGGCTGCCAACGGTCGACTGCGTCATTTTTTGGAAAGAAATCGGGCACCGGACAGTGTCCGGTGTGCACCGGACTGTCCGGTGCGCCAGTCGACAGAAGGCAAGATCAGCCTTCCTAGATTGCACTCAACGGCTCCTAGCTACCTTGGGGCTATAAAAGGGACCCCTAGGCGCATGGAGGAGTACACCAAGCATTCCTACAACATTCCTAAGCACCAAGACATCGATTTCGCGCATTCTTTTCATTGTGATAGCATATAGAGCTCTAGTGGAGTTGTGAACTCATTGAGTTGTGTTGCGAGCTCTTGTTGCGACTTGTGTGCGTGTTGACACTCTGTTTATTGTGTCTTGTGTGCGTTGCTAATCCCTCCCTTGCTCCGTGTTCTTTGTGAATTTCAAGTGTAAGGGCGAGAGGCTCCAAGTTGTGGAGATTCCTCGCAAACGGGATTGAGAAAAAGCAAGCAAAACACCATGGTATTCAAGTGGGTCTTTGGACCGCTTGAGAGGGGTTGATTGCAACCCTCGTCCGTTGGGACGCCACAACGTGGAGTAGGCAAGCGTTGGTCTTGGCCGAACCACGGGATAACCACCGTGCCATCTCTGTGATTGATCCTTGTTGGTTATTGTGTTTTGTTGAGGATTCCTATCTAGCCACTTGGCAATTATTGTGCTAATGATTAACCAAGTTTTTGTGGCTTAAGTTTTCAAGTTTCACAGGATCACCTATTCACCCCCCTCTAGGTGCTCTCAATTGGTATCAGAGCCGTTCTCTTCACAAAGGGACTAACCGCCCGAAGAGATGGATCCTAAGGGGAAGGGTATCGTGATCAATGATAAAGAGAAGGAATCTTTCGTCAACGAGCCGAAGGATGACAAGCCTACCGACTCGGGCTCGGGCCATATTCGAAAAGATGGGAAGAAGAAGAAGACAATGCGCATTAAGGAGATCGTCTACTACGACGACAGTGATGAGTCCACTTCTTCCCACAAGGACAACGACGACAACGACTACGGCAAACGAAAGACGGTTAACTCGAACTTTTCTTTCGATTATTCGCGTATTCCTCAAAGTGCAAATGCTCATTTATTATCTATTCCACTTGGTAAACCTCCTCATTTTGATGGAGAGGACTATGGATTTTGGAGTCACAAAATGCGTAGTCACTTGTTCTCTCTCCATCCTAGTATATGGGAGATTGTAGAGAGTGGAATGCACTTTGATAGTACGGATAGTCCCATGTTCATTAATGAGCAAATTCATAAGAATGCACAAGCTACTACTGTTCTTCTAGCTTCATTGTGCAGGGATGAATACCACACACCCTCAAGATTTCTCATGAGGGGAACGACGTCACCTTGCTCACCAAGATGGAGTTGGTGGAGGGCGAGCTTGGACGATTCGCGATGATAAGGGGCGAGGAGCCAACCCAAACATACAACCGGCTCAAGACCCTTATCAACAAAATAAGGAGCTACGGAAGCACGCGATGGACGGACCATGACGTCGTCCGACTGATGCTAAGGTCCTTTACCGTTCTTGATCCTCATTTGGTGAATAATATTCGTGAGAATCCCAGGTACACCAAAATGTCGCCCGAAGAAGTCCTTGTAAAATTCGTAAGCGGGCGAATGATGATCAAGGAGGCAAGGTACGTGGACGACGCATTGAATGGTCCAATCAACGAGCCTCAACCCCTTGCTCTCAAGGCAACAAGAAGCAAGGAGGCGCTACCTAGCAAGGTAGCACAAATTGAGGCGGCCGGACTTAATGATGAAGAAATGACCCTTATCATCAAAAGATTCAAGACGGCGCTAAAGGGTCGCAAGGGGCAACCAAGCAAGACCAAGACAAAGGGGAAGCGCTCATGCTTCAAATGTGGTAAGCTTGGTCATTTTATTGCTAACTGTCCCGACAATGATAGTGATCAGGATCAAGGGATCAAGAGGGAGAAAAAGAAGAACTATAAGAAGGCAAAGGGCGAGGCACATCTTGGCAAGGAGTGGGATTCGGATTGCTCTTCGTCCGACTCCGACAATGAAGGACTCGCCGCCACCGCCTTCAACAAGTCATCCCTCTTCCCCAACGAGCGTCACACATGCCTTATGGCAAGGGAGAAGAAGGTATGTACTCGAAACTCTACTTATGCTTCTTCAAGTGAGGACGAATCTAGTGATGAGGATGAAATAGATTACTCTAGCTTGTTCAAGGGATTGGATAGAAATAAAATTGATAAAATCAATGAATTGATTGATGCCTTGAATGAAAAGGATAGGCTTTTAGAAAAGCAAGAGGATTTGTTATATGATGAACATGATAAATTTATAGAGGCACAAAAATCCTATGCTTTAGAAGTTAAAAGAAATGAAATGCTTTCTTATGAACTATCTACTTGTCATGAAACCATTTCTACTTTACAAGGTGTTAACAATGATTTAAATGCTAAATTAGAAGTAGCAAATAAATCTAATTCTTGTGTAGAACATGTTATAATTTGTACTAGGTGTAAGGATTTTGATATTGATGCTTGTAGTAAACACCTAGTTGCAATTTCTAGATTAAATGATGAAGTAGCTAGTCTTAATGACCAACTTAAGACTAGCAAAAGTGATTTCGATAAGCTAAAATTTGCAAGGGATGCCTACACGATTGGTAGACACCCCTCAATTAAGGATGGACTTGGCTTCAAGAGGGAAGCCAAGGACTTAACAAGCCATAAGGCTCCCATCTCCACCAAGGAGAAAGGGAAGGCCCCTATGGCTAGTAGTGCTAAAAAGAACCATGCTTTTATGTATCATGACAAGAGACAATACAGAAATGCATATAGAAGTTATAATGCATATGATGCTTTTGATTCTCATGCCATGTTTGCTTCTAGTTCTTCCTATGTGCATGATAGAAATGTTGGTAGGAAAAATGTTGTTCACAATATGCCTAGGAGAAATGTTGCTAATGTTCATAGGAAAATTAATGAACCATCTACAATTTATCATGCTTTAAATGCTTCTTTTGCTATTTGTAGAAAAGATAGGAAGATAGTTGCTAGGAAATTAGGGGCAAAGTGCAAGGGTGATAAAACTTGCATTTGGGTCCCTAAGGCAATTGTAACTAACCTTGAAGGACCCAACAAGAGTTGGGTACCTAAGACCCAAGCCTAAATTTGCCTTGCAGGTTTATGCATCCGGGGGTTCAAGCTGGATTATCGACAGCGGATGCACGAACCATATGACGGGGGAAAAGAAGATGTTCACCTCCTACGTCAAGAATAAGGATTCCCAAGATTCAATCATATTCGGTGATGGGAACCAAGGCAAGGTGAAAGGTTTAGGCAAGATTGCAATATCTAATGAGCACTCTATCTCTAATGTGTTTTTAGTTGAGTCTCTTGGATATAATTTACTATCTGTTAGTCAATTATGTAATATGGGATATAATTGTCTATTTACAAATGTAGATGTGTCTGTCTTTAGAAGATGTGATGGTTCACTAGCTTTTAAGGGTGTACTAGACGACAAACTTTATTTAGTTGATTTTGCAAAAGAGGAGGCCGGTCTAGATGCATGCTTAATTGCTAAGACTAGCATGGGCTGGCTGTGGCATCACCGCTTAGCACATGTGGGGATGAAGAACCTTCACAAGCTTCTAAAGGGAGAACACGTGATAGGTTTGACTAACGTGCAATTCGAAAAAAATAGACCTTGTGCAGCTTGTCAATCAGGTAAACAAGTGGGAGGAGCGCATCACAGCAAGAATGTGATGACCACATCAAGACCCCTGGAGCTGCTACATATGGACCTCTTCGGACCCGTCGCCTATCTAAGCATAGGAGGAAGTAAGTATGGTCTAGTTATCGTTGATGACTTTTCCCGCTTCACTTGGGTGTTCTTTTTGCAGGATAAGTCTGAAACCCAAGGGACCCTCAAGCGCTTCCTAAGGAGAGCTCAAAATGAGTTTGAGCTCAAGGTGAAGAAGATAAGGAGCGACAACGGGTCCGAGTTCAAGAACCTTCAAGTGGAGGAGTACCTTGAGGAGGAAGGAATCAAGCACGAGTTCTCCGCTCCCTACACACCACAGCAAAATGGTGTGGTAGAGAGGAAGAACAGGACGCTAATCGATATGGCGAGGACGATGCTTGGAGAGTTCAAGACCCCCGAGCGCTTTTGGTCGGAAGCCGTAAACACGGCTTGCCACGCCATCAACCGGGTCTACCTTCACCGCCTCCTCAAGAAGACTTCATATGAGCTGCTGACTGGTAACAAACCCAATGTATCTTATTTTCGTGTATTTGGGAGCAAGTGTTATATTCTTGTGAAGAGAGGTAGAACTTCTAAATTTGCTCCCAAAGTTGTAGAAGGGTTTTTATTAGGTTATGATTCAAATACAAAGGCGTATAGGGTCTTCAACAAATCATCGGGTTTGGTTGAAGTCCCTAGCGACGTTGTATTTGATGAGACTAATGGCTCTCCAAGAGAGCAAGTTGTTGATCTTGATGATGTAGATGAAGAAGACGTTCCAACGACTGCGATACGCACCATGGCGATTGGAGATGTACGGCCTCAGGAACAATTGGAGCAAGATCAACCGTCTTCCTCAACTATGGTGCATCCCCCAACCCAAGATGACGAACAGGTACCTCAAGTGGAGGCGCATGAACAAGGGGGAGCACAGGATGTTCAAATTGAAGAGGAAGAAGCACCTCAGGCACCTCCAACCCAAGTTCGAGCGACGATCCAAAGGGATCATCCCGTCGATCAAATTTTGGGTGATATTAGCAAGGGAGTAACTACTCATTCAAGATTAGTTAATTTTTGTGAGCATTACTCCTTTGTCTCTTCTATTGAGCCTTTCAGGGTAGAAGAGGCCTTGCTAGATCCGGACTGGGTGTTGGCCATGCAGGAGGAACTCAATAATTTCAAGCGCAATGAAGTTTGGACACTGGTGCCTCGTCCCAAGCAAAACGTTGTGGGAACCAAGTGGGTGTTCCGCAACAAACAGGACGAGCACGGGGTGGTGACGAGGAACAATGCTCGACTTGTGGCAAAAGGTTATGCCCAAGTCGTAGGTTTGGACTTTGAGGAGACTTTTGCTCCTGTGGCTAGGCTAGAATCAATTCGTATCTTGCTAGCATATGCTGCTCACCATTCTTTCAGGTTGTACCAAATGGATGTGAAGAGCGCTTTCCTCAACGGGCCAATCAAGGAGGAGGTGTATGTGGAGCAACCCCCCGGCTTCGAGGATGAACGGTACCCCGACCACGTGTGTAAGCTCTCTAAGGCACTCTATGGACTTAAGCAAGCCCCAAGAGCATGGTATGAATGCCTTAGAGACTTTTTAATTGCTAATGCTTTCAAGGTTGGGAAAGCCGATCCAACTCTTTTTACTAAGACTTGCGATGGTGATCTTTTTGTGTGCCAAATTTATGTCGATGACATAATATTTGGTTCTACTAATCAAAAGTCTTGTGAAGAGTTTAGCATGGTTATGACGCAGAAATTCGAGATGTCGATGATGGGCGAGTTGAACTACTTCCTTGGGTTCCAAGTGAAGCAACTCAAGGACGGCACTTTCATCTCCCAAACGAAGTACACGCAAGACTTGCTAAAGCGGTTTGGGATGAAGGACGCCAAGCCCGCAAAGACGCCGATGAGAACTGACGGACACACCGACCTCAACAAAGGAGGTAAGTCCGTTGATCAAAAAGCATATCGGTCCATGATAGGTTCTTTGCTTTATTTATGTGCTAGTAGACCGAATATTATGCTTAGCGTATGCATGTGTGCTAGATTTCAATCCGATCCTAAGGAGTGTCACTTAGTGGCTGTGAAGCGAATTCTTCGATATTTAGTCGCTACGCTTTGCTTCGGGATCTGGTATCCAAAGGGGTCTAACTTTGACTTGATTGGGTACTCAGATTCCGACTATGCTGGATGTAAGGTCGATAGGAAGAGTACATCGGGGACGTGCCAATTCTTAGGAAGGTCCCTGGTGTCATGGAACTCTAAGAAACAAACTTCCGTTGCCCTATCCACCGCTGAGGCCGAGTATGTTGCCGCAGGACAGTGTTGCGCGCAACTACTTTGGATGAGGCAAACCCTCCAGGACTTTGGCTACAATCTGAGCAAAGTCCCACTCCTATGTGACAATGAGAGTGCTATCCGCATAGCGGAAAATCCTGTTGAGCACAGCCGCACAAAGCACATTGACATCCGGCATCACTTTTTGAGAGACCACCAGCAAAAGGGGGATATCGAAGTGTTTCATGTTAGCTCCGAGAACCAGCTAGCCGATATCTTTACCAAGCCTCTAGATGAGAAGACCTTTTGCAGGCTGCGTAGTGAGCTCAATATCTTAGATTCGCGGAACTTGGATTGAAATGTAGCATACATGTGTTTATGCTTTTGATCATGTTCATTCTGCATGTTGTTGCTTATTGTGGTGCTCAAGTTGTATAAACACTCCCTGGACCTCACAAGTCCTGTGTGCAAGTGATGTACATATTTAGGGGGAGCTGTGCTACAACTTGACCCTTTGAGACTAACCATGTACTTGAGTTTGGTTGTTTTAGTCTCCAAGGAGAATTGAAAGGGAAAAGGTGGACTTGGACCATGCAAGACTTCCACTGCACTCCGATGAAAAGAGTAACTTTTCCAAGTTCGTCTTTATACTCTTATTGCCTTTGTGTTCTTATTTGAAGATTTTGGGTGAGGCAATGGGGTTAAAGGGCCAAGATTGATCCCGTTTTGGTGCTTGATGCCAAAGGGGGAGAAAATAAAGGCCAAAGCAATAGATGGATCAGCTACCACTTGAGAAATTTTGAAAATAGTAGAATAGAGCTTTTGGTGTGTCAAAACTTTTTATTGTCTCTCTTGTAAAAAGATGGCTTCTTGTGGGGAGAAGTGTTGATTATGAAAAAAACGGGGAGTTTTTGAAATCTTGAATCAATTTCTCTTGGAATGACTCTCTTTATGTCTTAACATGTGTGTTTGACTTAGAGATAGAAATTTGAGTTTGATTTGCAAAAACAAACCAAGTGGTGGCAAAGAGTGATCCATATATGTCAAATTTGAATCAAAACAATTTGAGTTCTTATTTGAATTGATTTTGTATTTGTTCTACTTGCTTTATATTGTGTTGGCATAAATCACCAAAAAGGGGGAGATTGAAAGGGAAATGTGCCTTGGGCCATTTCTAAGTATTTTGGTGATTTAGTGTCCAACACAAGTGCCTAAGTGTAAAAAGGTGGACAAAGTACAAATCAAGGATAAAGGTATGTTTCTCAGACTTAGTACATTGTTTTATGGACTAATGTATTGTGTCTAAGTGCTGGAAACAGGAAAAATCCAATTGTAAATGTCTTGGCTCGAGCAGCCAAGACTCTGTTGAGTCTGGGAGCACCAGACAGTGTCCGGTGGTGCACCGGACAGTGTCCGGTGCGCCAGGATGGCTCGAGCGAAGTGGCCGCTATCGGGAATTCACCGGCGACGTACGACTATAATTCACCGGACTGTCCGGTGTGCACCGGACTGTCCGGTGAGCCAACGGTCGGCCGCGCGATCTGCGCGGGACACGTGGCCGAGCCAACGGCTAGAAGGGGGCACCGGTCTGTCCGGTGTGCACCGGACATGTCCGGTGCGCCAACGGCTCTCAGGCTGCCAACGGTCGACTGCGTCATTTTTTGGAAAGAAATCGGGCACCGGACAGTGTCCGGTGTGCACCAGACTGTCCGGTGCGCCAGTCGACAGAAGGCAAGATCAGCCTTCCTAGATTGCACTCAACGGCTCCTAGCTGCCTTGGGGCTATAAAAGGGACCCCTAGGCGCATGGAGAAGTACACCAAGCATTCCTACAACATTCCTAAGCACCAAGACATCGATTTCGCGCATTCTTTTCATTGTGATAGCATATAGAGCTCTAGTGGAGTTGTGAACTCATTGAGTTGTGTTGCGAGCTCTTGTTGCGACTTGTGTGCGTGTTGACACTCTGTTTATTGTGTCTTGTGTGCGTTGCTAATCCCTCCCTTGCTCCGTGTTCTTTGTGAATTTCAAGTGTAAGGGCGAGAGGCTCCAAGTTGTGGAGATTCCTCGCAAACGGGATTGAGAAAAAGCAAGCAAAACACCGTGGTATTCAAGTGGGTCTTTATACCGCTTGAGAGGGGTTGATTGCAACCCTCGTCCGTTGGGACGCCACAACGTGGAGTAGGCAAGCGTTGGTCTTGGCCGAACCACGGGATAACCACCGTGCCATCTCTGTGATTGATCCTTGTTGGTTATTGTGTTTTGTTGAGGATTCCTATCTAGCCACTTGGCAATTATTGTGCTAATGATTAACCAAGTTTTTGTGGCTTAAGTTTTCAAGTTTCACAGGATTACCTATTCACCCCCCTCTAGGTGCTCTCACCTCCCCGACGGGGTCCCTCCCGGGAGTGAGATCTAGGCGCCGCCGGCGATCTTCCGTCGCCCATGCGTACGCGCGGACCGTCCGGCCGTCAGGCAGGAGCCCTAGCCTTGCACCAGGTCGCGGACCGTCCGGTCAAATTTTTTGCATTTGGTCCTTCCTCGGAAAAAAACACGTTTGGACCCTAGAAAATTTTAATGACACTTTTGGACCTTTGCTCGGCGCGATAGCCTATGGCGCCGAGGTAACACAGCTCGGCGCCATAGGTTATGGCGCCGAGGTACCTGTTACGCTGGCACAACCCAGACGCCGTGGAGCTGACGTGGCACCAAGCTCGGCGCCACAGATCTTGACGCCGAGCTCGGTTGTCTAAGCCTGTCCTTTTCTAAAATGCATTCGCTTGCGCGGTGCGCTGGTCGGCAGTCTGCTCTGCAGTGGAGTGGAGTGGAGCAGGGCCAGGACGTGGCTTGTGCTCGGCAGTTTGCTCTGCAGTAGAGTGGAGCAGGGACGCGACATGTGCTTGCACGGAGCACTGGAGGTGCACGAATCCATAGCCAGGCTGACGGGTTTTCAGAGGTGTACAATACTATATGCAGTAGGTAGTACTACACTACTACTATTACATAAAGTATGGAGTGGCAGTTATTGGTACGTCAAGCTTTGACCACATTTACTACTATTAGATATCTACTAATTTATTTAATTGTTATAAAATAGTAAATATGTCAAGGAATTTAAATATAGCATTCCAAAATAAATGAAATATATAAATGTGTGCATCCAAATTTATGTAAATGAATTTATATAAATGAATGAAGTATATAAATTGGCTGTCAAACATTCTTTAGCCCTCACGGTGGTAAAAAAACTGATGTCAAAATCCATTGACCCTGGAGTCAGTCGGTCAGGATCACAATGATGCGTAGCAGGCACGTACTAAATGCTGCCACTCCAACCTTTATCCACGCGCAGCACTGCACAGCATGCATGCACCCAACCCAGCTACCACATACCATCCGTCCGTTACGGACGCCGGCTGCGGCGCACCACACACGGCAGCAAGAGAGGAGATGCACCGGCGCTCGCTAGATCCCCCGCTAAAGCTAAGGCCAGGCCACGACCTTATCTGCTACGACTAGTAGTAGTTTAGTACTGCCTACAGTTTGTATACCTCTGACCTCGGCCATAGATCCCCGCACCTCCCGTGCTTCGTGCAGGCACAGGTCACGTCCTGGCCCTACTCCACTGCAGAGCAGACTGCCGACTGCCGAGCAGGCGCACCGCATGACGGACATAGACAACCGAGCTCGGCGCCAAGATCTGTGGCGTCGAGCTCGGTGCCACATCGGCGCCACGGCGTCTGGGTTGTGCCAGCGCAATAGGTACCTCGGCGCCAGGTAACACAGCTCGACGCCATAGGTGATTTTTTAGGGTCCAAAATTGACATTAAAATTTTTTAGGGTCTAAACGTGATTTTTTTTCTGAGAAAGGGCAAAAGTGCAAAAAATTCGGACCGTCCGGCCCCTGCGCGCGGACCGTCCGCTCTTGTGCAGAGAGCACCGCCACGCCTCGCACCAGGTCGCGGACCGTCCGGCCCTGTACCGTGGACCGTCCGTGCCTGACCAGAGAGCACCGCCGCCGGTTCTTGTTGAGTGATTGGCGCTCCGAAAAGGCGTCAACAGGATTAAAAGATGGATTATCTTTATTTTAGTACTTGTGTTTGGTAATTCCTAAATGTCAAACATAAGTCTCTAGAAAACCAAACACCTTGATAGAGTTTCCAAAATTCAAATTTCTCTTTTCCAAGTGCCCGTGGTCCCGTTGACTTTTTTTTTGGATTGGGCAGAGAAGAAAGAAGAGTTGTCTGAGTTTTGCGTTGGACTCTCTCTCGGTGAATGGGCCGCTCTGTGGCGTACTACGAGAATGACAAAAGGCTGCGCCGTTCCACGAAATGGGCCTAAGAGGCTAAGATCCAACAGTGCTGGTTGGAAAGTCCGTGGGCTAGTCGCCACCACACTCCTGGGTCTTGGCGCGAAACGACAGTGCGCGACCGTGGCCCGTGGGTTCGCAGTATGGCCGGGCTACAGGCAACACCGCAACAGCAGCACTTCATGGCTGTCACTGGCAAGTCTGCAAAGTGTTTTATTAGGCTATTCACAATGGGGATTTCATATCACTGTTTCCAAAAATGCTACATCAGATTTATAGATGAATGAAATACCCTCTCTCAATAGAGAGTTTCATCTCACCATTTCATATGTCAACATACTTATTAAATGCTGCATATAAATAACCAATAGGATTTAATCAATTATATGAAGATGAAACAAAACACTCTCAGTGGAGGTTTCACACAGTTTCCAAGATTTTGGAAACGAGTTAACATGGTTTCATCCCCATGTGTCGGCGTTTCGAGACCGGGGGGTCCCTCAGGCCGACGAGTGAGTGCCGCGTGCCCCAGCCCAGATGGGTCGAGCGCGTGGGCGAGCGCGAAGGGGGGAAAGGAGCGAGGCGGCCGGAGACCGGCGTGAGAGAGGTGGGAATCCCGCGGCCTTCGTGTTCGTCTCGCGCCCAGGTCGGGTGCGCTTGCAGTAGGGGGTTACAAGCGTCCACGCGGGTGAGGGAAGCGAGCGGCCCCAAGAGAGCGCCTGTCCCGTCCTCGTCCCGCGCGGCCAACCTTCTCTAAGAGGGCCCTGGTCCTTCCTTTTATAGACGCAAGGAGAGGATCCAAGTGTACAATGGGGGTGTAGCAGAGTGCTACGTGTCTAGCGAGGGAGAGCTAGTGCCCGGAGTACATGCCAATGTAGCAGCCGGAGAGATCTTGGAACCCAGCTAGTGTGATGTCGTGGCCGTCGGAGGAGCGGCGGAGCCTGGCGGAGGGATAGCTGTCGGAGCGGTTGTGTCCTTGCTGACGTCCTCCTGCTTCCGTAAGAGAGCTAAGAGCCGCCGTCGTCACAGGGCATGCGGGGCGCCATCATTGCCTATCTGGTGGAGACAGCCAGATGGGACACTGGTCTTGTTCTCTGCGGCCCGAGTCAGCTCGGGGTAGGGTGATGATGGTGCTTCCTGTTGACGTGGCTGGCCTGCGCCCTAGGTTGGGCGACGTGGAGGCTCCTCCGAAGCCGAGGTCGAGTCTGTCTTCCATGGCCGAGGCCGAGTCCGAGCCCCTGGGTCGGGCGAGGCGGAGGTCGTCGGCAGAGGCCAGGGCGGTGTCCGAGCCCTGGGGTCGGGCGAAGCGGAGTTCGTCGTCTTCTGGGGCTGAGCCCGAGCCCGAGCCCTGGGGTCGGGCGAAGCGGAGCTCGTCGTCTTCCGGGTCTTAGCCCGAGTCCGAGCCCTGGGTCAGGCGGAGCGGAGTTCGCCGTCTTCCGGGTCTTAGCCCGAGTCCGAGCCCTGGGTCGGGCGGAGCGGAGTTCGCCGTCTTCCGGGTCTTAGCCCGAGTCCGAGCCCTGGGTCGGGCGGAGCGGAGTTCGCCGTCTTCCGGGGCTGAGCCCGAGTCCGAGCCCTGGGTCGGGCGGAGCGGAGTTCGCCGTCTTCCGGGGCTGAGCCCGAGTCCGAGCCCTGGGTCGGGCGGAGCGGAGTTCGCCGTCTTCCGGGTCTTAGCCCGAGTCCGAGCCCTGGGTCGGGCGGAGCTTCCTATGGCGCCTTTGGCAGGGCCTGGCTTCCTGTCAGTATCACTCTGTCAAGTGGCACTGCAGTCGAAGTGGCGCAGGCGGCGTTGTCCTTCTGTCAGACCGGTCAGTAGAGCGGCGAAGTGACGGCGGTCACTTCGGCTCTGCCGGAGGGCGCGCGTCAGGATAAAGGTGTCAGGCCACCTTTGCGTTAAATGCTCCTGCGACTTGGTCGGTCGGTGCGGCGATTTAGTCAGGGTTGCTTCTTAGCGAAGGCAGGGCCTCGGGCGAGCCGAAGATGTGTCCGCCGTTGGAGGGGGGGCCTCGGGCGAGACGGAAATTCTCCGGGGTCGGCTGCCCTTGTCCGAGGCTAGGCTCGGGCGAGGCGTGATCGAGTCGCTCGAATGGACTGATCCCTGACTTAATCGCACCCATCAGGCCTTTGCAGCTTTATGCTGATGGGGGTTACCAGCTGAGAATTAGGAGTCTTGAGGGTACCCCTAATTATGGTCCCCGACAGTAGCCCCCGAGCCTCGAAGGGAGTGTTAGCACTCGCTTGGAGGCTTTCGTCGCACTTTTTTGCAAGGGGACCAGCCTTTCTCGGTTGCATTTTGTTCCGGTGGGTGCGCGCGAGCGCACCCGCCGGGTGTAGCCCCCGAGGCCTCGGAGGAGTGGTTTCACTCCTTCGAGGTCTTAATGCCTTGCGTAATGCTTCGGTTGATCTGGTTGTTCCCTCATGCGAGCTGGCCGTATCCCGGGTGTACGGTCGGGGCCCAAGTTCTTGGGCTGGTATGTTGACGCTGTCAACGGTTTGGCCGGAGCTGGGTTTACGAGAGCAGCCCCCGAGCCTCTGCACAGGGCAAGAGGGCGATCAGGGACAGACTCGGCTTTTTTACATACGCCCCTGCGTCACCTTTCCGCAAGGAGGAGGGGGGAGAGCGCCATGTTACCCTCGATGGGCGCCGAACATGGTGTCTCCGGTGAGCTGCAAGCGGGTAATCCGAGTGGACGTCCGTGCCCCGTTCGTTAGGGGTCGGCTAGGGGCCCAGAGGCACGCCCAAAAGTACCTGCGGGTGATCTGTCGGACCCGGTCCCCTGGCGACGGGGTCCGAGGGCTCGATGCCTCCCTCCGATGGGATTCCGTTACAAGATCGCTCCCGCTGGTCTCGGAAATGTCCTAGGGTACCTCGGGAGCGCAGCCCGAGCCTTGGTTATGTATCGAACGTACCCCTGGTCATCCCTCGCTCGGCGTCTGAGGCGGCTGTGAACCCTTCGGGGGCCAGCCTTCGAACCCCTGATCAGTAATGGGCGCAGAGCCCGAGTAGCCTGAGGCGGCCGTGGAACCCTTCGGGGGGCCGGCCTTCGAACCTCTGACCAGTAGTGGGTGTAGGGCCCACGCGATCTGAGGCGGCTGTTGAACCCTTCGGGGGGCCAGCCTTCGAACCTCTGATCAGTAAGGAGGCTCGGAGCCTGGTTCCTTCACGGGGAAGGATCCCTTTCGGGGTATCCCCCTTTCCCGGTCCCTGTCGCAAGAGATAGAGAGAGAGGAAAAAGGGAAAAGGATACGAAACCGAACGACGCGGCGTACCTTTTTTGGCGCGGTTATTTCGGCGAAGGCGAAGCGTCGCCCGCTGCTCCTGCCAGAAGCGCCGCCTGTCCAGCCGCAGAGTTAATGCGACGGGGCGAGTAGTTGGCGGGGCGGCCGTTGCGCGTGCGCGAGCCGTTCGAGGAACGGATCACGGGCGCGTTGTCTTCACGCCGTGAGAGGGGGTTCTCTTGCTGCCCCTGGATGGGACGTGAGCTTGGCTGACGACGTGACCGCTGCTCCCGCGCGCCTGCCACCGTCATTACTGCCGGTCCACTTTTGGCCGCGTTGACCGCCGCGTCAGGCTGGCGCTGCTGGGTCGCGCGCTGGGTCGCCTCGAGTCACGGTATTGGTTCCTCAATCGAGGAGGCGCGGTGGTGGCGCAAGTGGCGGTGCAGTTGCTTGCATGCAGCATCTGGCGCGTCGGTTGCGCGACGCGTGGGCCTGGGCCTCCATGCTGGCGTGTCGGGAGTCGGAGAAGCGCGTCCACTTGGCGCGGTTGCATGCCGCCTGCATGGCTGCCTGCCTCTTTCGCCCGTTGGTCTCGGCAAAAGTGGAGGGTCACTTGTAACCGCTGGGCGGTTGCGTGCACCACGCGCGGCGGTTTGGCTTCTTCTGCTCGGAGCCGGTCTGCATGACATGCGGACCCAGCCCCCGCGCCGCAGGGGAGGGCCTTGGAGCGTGTTGGAGAAGGCTCAGCCCGTGACGGTTGGGGGTGTGAGCAGGGAGAGTTGCCTTTAAAAGGAGGGTGACCCCTTTCGAAAGGCGACCATGTCTTCTCGCTCCCTTATGCACCGCGTCTTTCCAGCTTCCAAGCCCCCGGATGGGGGATACCCGCCGTCTTTTCGCCTCATCGTTGGAGGAAAGCAACTCCGTGGGAGTTGGTACCTTTCAGCCATCGTTCGGCTTCAAGGATTTTCATCACTCAGCCCGGTTGCTCCTCTCCGCTGGTGGTCACCCAAGACGGTGACCTCCAGCTCCTGGATGGGGAGAGGCAAACCGGGCTGTGATCCCGATCCCGCCCTCAGTGTTGAGGGTGTTCGTCATCCTCGCTGGGGCGGGGAGCGAGGCGAGCCGGGGCTCCACCTCCTGCGCGGGTCGGCGGACCACCTCTTCTTCCAGCTTCTGGTGGTGGTGAAAGTCGCCTAGAGGGGGGGGGTGAATAGGGCGAAACTGAAATTCTCAAAAATAATCACAACTACAAGCCGGGTTAGCGTTAGAAATATAAACGAGTCCGCGAGAGAGGGAGCAAAACAAATCGCAAGCAAATGAAGAGTGTGACACGCGGATTTGTTTTACCGAGGTTCGGTTCTTGCAAACCTACTCCCCGTTGAGGAGGCCACAAAGGCCGGGTCTCTTTCAACCCTTCCCTCTCTCAAACGGTCCCACGGACCGAGTGAGCTTCTCTTCTCAAATCACTTGGGAATCAAACTTCCCGCAAGGGCCACCACACAATTGGTGCCTCTTGCCTCAATTACAAGTGAGTGTTTGATCACAAGAAAGAATCAAGAAAGAAGGAAGCAATCCAAGCGCAAGAGCTCGAAAGAACACAAGCAAATCACTCTCTCTAGTCACTATGGCGTTGTGTGGAATTTGGAGAGGATTTGATCTCTTTGGTGTGTCTAGAATTGAATACTAGAGCTCTTGTAGTAGTTGGGAAGTAGAGAACTTGGATACAATGAATGGTGGGGTGGTTGGGGTATTTATAGCCCCAACCACCAAAAGTGGCCGTTGGGAGGCTCGTCTGTTCGATGGTGCATCGGACAGTCCGGTGCCCCCGCCACGTCATCACTGCCGTTGGATTCTGACCGTTGGAGCTTCTGACTTGTGGGCCCGCCTGGATGTCCGGTGCACACCGGACATCCACTGTTCCTTGTCCGGTGTGACGGTATGGGCACGCCTGACTTCTGCGCGCGCAGAGCGCGCAATAAATGCAGTGCAGGTAGCCGTTGGCGCCGAAATAGCCGTTGCTCCGCTGTTGCACCGGACAGTCCGGTGTACACCGGACAGACCGGTGAATTATAGCAGAGCGGCCGAAGTGAATTCCCGAGGCTGGCGAGTTCCTGAGGCGACTCATCCATGGCGCACCGGACACTGTCCGGTGTACACCGGACAGTCCGGTGAATTATAGCGTGAGTGCCTCTGGAAATTCCCGAAGGTGGCAAGTTCGAGCTGGAGTCCTCTGGTGCACCGGACATGTCCGGTGGTGCACCGGACACTGTCCGGTGGCACACCGGACAGTCCGGTGCGCCAGACCAGAGGTGCCTTCGGTTGGCCCTTTGCTCTTTTGTTGAATCCAACTCTTGATCTTTTTATTGGCTGAGTGTGAACCTTTTACACCTGTAGTGTCTATACACTTGGGCAAACTAGTTAGTCCAATAATTTGTGTTGGGCAATTCAACCACCAAAATTATTTAGGAACTAGGTGAAAGCCTAATTCCCTTTCAATCTCCCCCTTTTTGGTGATTGATGCCAACACAAACCAAAGCAAATATAGAAGTGCATAATTGAACTAGTTTGCATAATGTAAGTGTAAAGGTTGCTTGGAATTGAGCCAATATAACTACTTACAAGATATGCATGGATTGTTTCTTTCTTATTTAACATTTTGGACCACGCTTGCACCACATGTTTTGTTTTTGCAAACTCTTTTGTAAATCCTTTTCAAAGTTCTTTTGCAAATGGTCAAAGGTAAATGAATAGGATTTTGCAAAGCATTTTCAAGATTTGAAATTTTCTTCCCCTGTTTCAAATGCTTTTCTTTTGACTAAACAAAACTCCCCCTAAAGGAGATCCTCCTCTTAGTGTTCAAGAGGGTTTTGATATATCATTTTTGAAATACTACTTTCTCCCTCTTTTGAACACAATAGGATACCAATTGATAAATACTCTTTGGAAAACACTAAGTTTTTGAAATTGGTGGTGGTGCGGTCCTTTTGCTTTGGGCTCATACTCTCTCCCCCTTTGGCATGAATCGCCAAAAACGGAATTATTAGAGCCCTCGAAGTAATGTCTTCCTCTTTGGTCATAAACAAATGAGTTAAGATTATACCAAAGATGAAGTCCTTTTGTTCTCTCCCCCAAAGATGGAGAGTGGCTTGGAGCGACGGCGAAGAATGCTGTTGCGGCGTGGAAGCCTTTGTCTTCGCCTAAAACTCCAATTCTCTTTCAATATACCTATGACTTGATTTGAAATAGACTTGGAAACACATTAGTCATAGCATATGAAAGAGATATGATCAAAAGCATATTTATGAGCTATGTGTGCAAGCTAGCAAAAGAAATTTCTAGAATCAAGAATATTGAGCTCATGCCTAAGTTTGGTAAAAGTTTGTTCATCAAGTGGCTTGGTAAAAATATCGGCTAATTGATCTTTAGTATTAATGTAAGAAATCTCGATATCTCCCTTTTGTTGGTGATCCCTAAGAAAATGATACCGAATAGCTATGTGCTTAGTGCGGCTATGCTCGACGGGATTGTCGACCATTTTGATTGCACTCTCATTATCACATAGCAAAGGAACTTTGGTTAATTTGTAACCGTAGTCCCGCAGGGTTTGCCTCATCCAAAGTAATTGCGCGCAACAATGACCTGCGGCAATGTACTCGGCTTCGGCGGTTGAAAGAGCGACCGAATTTTGTTTCTTTGAAGCCCAAGACACCAAGGATCTCCCCAAGAACTGGCAAGTCCCTGATGTGCTCTTCCTGTTAATCTTACACCCCGCCCAATCGGCATCCGAATAACCAATTAAATCAAATGTGGATCCCCGAGGGTACCAAAGCCCAAACTTAGGAGTATAAGCCAAATATCTCAAGATTCGTTTTACGGCCGTAAGGTGGGATTCCTTAGGGTCGGATTGGAATCTTGCACACATGCAAACGGAAAGCATAATGTCCGGTCGAGATGCACATAAATAAAGCAATGAACCAATCATCGACCGGTATACCTTTTGATCCACGGACTTACCTCCCGTGTCGAGGTCGAGATGCCCATTAGTTCCCATGGGTGTCTTGATGGGCTTGGCATCCTTCATTCCAAACTTGCTTAGAATATCTTGAGTATACTTCGTTTGGCTAATGAAGGTGCCCTCTTGGAGTTGCTTCACTTGAAATCCTAAGAAATACTTCAACTCCCCCATCATAGACATCTCGAATTTCTGTGTCATGATCCTACTAAATTCCTCACAAGTAGATTCGTTAGTAGACCCAAATATGATATCATCAACATAAATTTGGCATACAAACAAATCATTGTCAAGAGTTTTAGTGAATAGAGTAGGATCCGCCTTGCCGACTTTGAAGCCATTAGTGATAAGGAAATCTCTAAGGCATTCATACCATGCTCTTGGGGCTTGCTTGAGCCCATAAAGCGCCTTAGAGAGCTTATAGACATGGTTAGGGTACTTACTATCTTCAAAGCCGGGAGGTTGCTCAACATAGACCTCTTCCTTGATTGGTCCATTGAGGAAAGCACTTTTCACGTCCATTTGATAAAGCTTAAAGCCATGGTAAGTAGCATAGGCTAATAATATTCGAATTGACTCAAGCCTAGCTACGGGTGCATAGGTTTCACCGAAATCCAAACCTTCGACTTGGGAGTATCCTTTGGCCACAAGTCGAGCTTTGTTCCTTGTCACCACACCATGCTCATCTTGCTTGTTGCGGAAGACCCATTTGGTTCCTACAACATTTTGGTTAGGACGTGGAACTAAGTGCCATACCTCGTTCCTTGTGAAATTGTTGAGCTCCTCTTGCATCGCCACCACCCAATCCGAATCTTGTAGTGCTTCCTCTACCCTGTGTGGCTCAATAGAGGAAACAAACGAGTAATGCTCACAAAAATGTGCAACACGAGATCTAGTAGTTACCCCCTTATGAATGTCGCCGAGGATAGTGTCGACGGGGTGATCTCGTTGTATTGCTTGGTGGACTCTTGGGTGTGGCGGCCTTTGCTCTTCATCCTCCTTGTTTTGATCATTTGCATCTCCCCCTTGATCATTGCCGTTATCTTGAGGTGGCTCATTTGCTTGATCTTCTACTTCATCAACTTGAGCTTCATCCTCATTTTGAGTTGATGGAGATGCTTGAGTGGAGGAGGATGGTTGATCTTGTGCATTTGTAGGCTCCTTGGATTCCTTAGGACACACATCCCCAATGGACATGTTCCTTAGCGCGATGCACGGAGCCTGTTCTTCACCTATCTCATCAAGATCAACTTGCTCTACTTGAGAGCCGTTAGTCTCATCAAACACAACGTCACATGAGACTTCAACTAGTCCAGTGGACTTGTTAAAGACTCTATATGCCCTTGTGTTTGAGTCATAACCAAGTAAAAAGCCTTCTACAGTTTTAGGAGCAAATTTAGATTTTCTACCTCTTTTAACAAGAATAAAACATTTGCTACCAAAGACTCTAAAATAAGAAATATTGGGCTTTTTACCGGTTAGGAGTTCATATGATGTCTTCTTGAGGATTCGGTGAAGATATAACCGGTTGATGGCGTAGCAAGCGGTGTTGACCGCCTCGGCCCAAAACCGATCCGAAGTCTTGTACTCATCAAGCATGGTCCTTGCCATGTCCAAAAGAGTTCGATTCTTCCTCTCCACTACACCATTTTGTTGAGGGGTGTAGGGAGAAGAGAACTCATGCTTGATGCCCTCCTCCTCAAGAAAGCCTTCAATTTGAGAGTTCTTGAACTCCGTCCCATTGTCGCTTCTAATTTTCTTGATCCTTAAGCCGAACTCATTTTGAGCCCGTCTCAAGAATCCCTTTAAGGTCTCTTGGGTATGAGATTTGTCCTGCAAAAAGAATACCCAAGTGAAGCGAGAATAATCATCCACAATAACTAGACAGTACTTACTCCCGCCGATGCTTATGTAAGCAATCGGGGCCGAATAGGTCCATGTGTAGGAGCTCCAGTGGCCTGTCGGTCGTCATGATGTTTTTGTGTGGATGATGGGTACCAACTTGCTTCCCTGCTTGGCATGCGCTACAAATCCTGTCTTTCTCAAAATGAACATTTGTTAATCCTAAAATGTGTTCCCCCTTTAGAAGCTTATGAAGATTCGTCATCCCAACATGGGCTAGTCGGCGGTGCCAGAGCCAACCCATGTTAGTCTTAGCAATTAAGCATGTGTCGAGTTCAGCTCTATCAAAATCTACCAAGTATAGCTGACCCTCCAACACACCCTTAAATGCTATTGAATCATCACTTCTTCTAAAGATAGTGACACCTATATCAGTAAATAGACAGTTGTAGCCCATTTGACATAACTGGGATACAGAAAGCAAATTGTAATCTAATGAATCAACAAGAAAAACATTGGAAATAGTATGGTCAGGTGATATAGCAATTTTACCCAATCCTTTGACCAAACCTTGATTTCCATCCCCGAATGTGATAGTTCGTTGGGGATCTTGGTTTTTCTCATATGAGGAGAACATCTTTTTCTCCCCTGTCATGTGGTTTATGCACCCGCTGTCGAGTATCCAACTTGAGCCCCCGGATGCATAAACCTACAAAACAATTTTAGTTCTTGACTTTAGGTACCCAAACGGTTTTGGGTCCTTTGGCATTAGACACAAGAACTTTGGGTACCCAAACACAAGTCTTGGATCCCTTGTGTTTGCCCCCAACAAACTTGGCAACTACCTTGCCGGATTTGTTAGTAAGCACATAAGAAGCATCAAAAGTTTTAAATGAAATGGCATGATCATTTGATGCATTAGGAGTTTTCTTTCTAGGCAACTTGGCACGGGTTGGTTGCCTAGAGCTAGATGTCTCACCCTTATACATAAAAGCATGATTAGGGCCAGAGTGAGACTTCCTAGAATGAATTTTCCTAATTTTGCTCTCAGGGTAGCCGGCAGGGTACAAAATGTAGCCCTCGTTATCCTGAGGCATGGGAGCCTTGCCCTTAACAAAGTTAGACAAGTTCTTAGGAGGGGCATTAATTTTGATATTGTTTCCCCTTTGGAAGCCAATGCCATCCTTAATGCCAGGGCGTCTCCCATTATAAAGCATGCTACGAGCAAATTTAAATTTCTCATTTTCTAAGTTGTGCTCGGCAATTTTAGCATCTAGTTTTGCTATATGATCATTTTGTTGTTTAATTAAAGACATGTGATCATGAATAGCATTAACATCAATATCTCTACATCTATCACAAATAGACACATACTCAATAGTAGATGTAGACGGTTTGCAAGAATTAAGTTCAACAATCTTAGCATGAAGAATATCATTTTTATCTCTAAGATCGGAAATTGTAACTTTGCAAACATCATAATCTTTAGCCTTATCAATTAAATTTTTATTTTCTACTCTAAGGCTAGCAAGAGAGATATTCAATTCTTCAATCCTAGCAAACAAATCATCATTATTATCTTTAGGATTGGAAGTTGAAACAATGCAAACATGAGAATCAACCTTAGCATTTAAACTAGCATTTTCATTCCTAAGGTTGTCAATCATCTCACGTCAAGTGCTTAGTTCACTAGATAATTTTTCACATTTTTCTACTTCTAGAGCATAAGCCTTTTTAACCTTAACATGTTTCTTGTTTTCTTTAATTAGATAATCCTCTTGGGAGTCCAAAAGGTCATCCTTTTCATGAATAGCACTAATCAATTCATTTAATTTTTCTTTTTGCTCCATGTTAAGATTGGCAAAGAGAACACGCAAATTATCCTCCTCATCACTATTATTATCATCACTAGAAGACTCATATTTAGTGGAGGAGTTAGATTTAACCTTCTTCCGTTTGCCGTCCTTTGCCATGAGGCACTTGTGGCCGACGTTGGGGAAGAGGAGTCCCTTGGTGACGGCGATGTTGGCGGCGTCCTCGTCGTCGGAGGAGTCGCTTGAGCTTTCGTTGGAGTCCCACTCCCGACAAACATGGGCATCGCCGCCCTTCTTCTTGTAGTACCTCTTCTTCTCCTTTCTTCTCCCCTTCTTGTCGTCGCCCCTGTCACTATCACTTGATAATGGACATTTAGCAATAAAGTGACCGGGCTTACCACACTTGTAGCAAACTTTCTTAGAGCGGGACTTGTAGTCTTTCCCTCTCCTTTGCTTGAGGATTTGGCGGAAGCTCTTGATGACGAGCGCCATTTCCTCATTGTCGAGCTTGGAGGCGTCTATTGGTTGTCGACTTGTTGTAGCCTCCTCCTTCTTCTCCTCCGTCGCCTTGAATGCGACGGGTTGAGCTTCGGATGTGGATGGATCATCAAGCTCGTTGATCTTCCTCGAGCCTTCGATCATGCACTCAAAACTTACAAAATTCCCGATAACTTCCTCGGGGGTCATTTTAGTATATCTAGGATTACCACGAATTAATTGAACTTGAGTGGGGTTAAGGAAAATGAGAGATCTTAGAATAACCTTAACCATTTCGTGGTCGTCCCACTTTACGCTCCCGAGGTTGCGCACTTGGTTTACCAAGGTCTTGAGCCGGTTGTACATGTGTTGTGGCTCTTCCCCTTTGCGAAGCCGGAACCGACCGAGTTCCCCCTCGATCGTCTCCCGCTTGGTGATCTTTGTGAGCTCATCTCCTTCGTGCGCGGATTTGAGCACATCCCAAACCTCCTTGGCGCTCTTCAACCCTTGAACTTTGTTATACTCCTCTCTACTTAAAGAGGCGAGAAGTATTGTTGTCGCTTGAGAGTTGAAGTGCTCGATTTGGGCCACCTCATCCTCATCATAATCTTTATCCCCTACGGATGGTACCTGTGCACCAAACTCAACAACATCCCATATACTTTTGTGGAGTGAGGTTAGATGAAATCGCATTAAATCACTCCACCTAGCATAATCTTCACCATCAAAAGTTGGTGGTTTGCCTAATGGGACGGAAAGTAAAGGTGCATTTTTAGAAATGCGAGGGTAATGTAGGGGGATCTTACTAAACTTCTTATGCTCTTGGCGTTTAGAAGTTACGGAGGGCGCATCGGAGCCGGAGGTCGATGTTGATGAAGTGTCGGTCTCGTAGTAGACCACTTTCCTCATCCTTTTGTGCTTGTCCCCTCTCCGATGTGGCTTGTGGGAGGAAGATCTCTCCTTCTTCTCTTTGTGGTGCGAAGAAGATTTCTTCTCCTTCCCTTTGTTGGAGGAGCTCTTCTTTTTCTCCTTCCTCTTGGTGCGGGACTCTTCCGATGAAGTGCTCCCGTGGCTTGTAGTGGGCTTTTCGCCGGTCTCCATCTCCTTCTTGGCGTGATCTCCCGACATCACTTTGAGCGGTTAGGCTCTAATGAAGCACCGGGCTTTGATACCAATTGAAAGTCGCCTAGAGGGGGGGGGTGAATAGGGCGAAACTGAAATTCTCAAAAATAATCACAACTACAAGCCGGGTTAGCGTTAGAAATATAAACGAGTCCGCGAGAGAGGGAGCAAAACAAATCGCAAGCAAATGAAGAGTGTGACACGCGGATTTGTTTTACCGAGGTTCGGTTCTTGCAAACCTACTCCCCGTTGAGGAGGCCACAAAGGCCGGGTCTCTTTCAACCCTTCCCTCTCTCAAACGGTCCCACGGACCGAGTGAGCTTCTCTTCTCAAATCACTTGGGAATCAAACTTCCCGCAAGGGCCACCACACAATTGGTGCCTCTTGCCTCAATTACAAGTGAGTGTTTGATCACAAGAAAGAATCAAGAAAGAAGGAAGCAATCCAAGCGCAAGAGCTCGAAAGAACACAAGCAAATCACTCTCTCTAGTCACTATGGCGTTGTGTGGAATTTGGAGAGGATTTGATCTCTTTGGTGTGTCTAGAATTGAATACTAGAGCTCTTGTAGTAGTTGGGAAGTAGAGAACTTGGATACAATGAATGGTGGGGTGGTTGGGGTATTTATAGCCCCAACCACCAAAAGTGGCCGTTGGGAGGCTCGTCTGTTCGATGGCGCACCGGACAGTCCGGTGCACACCGGACAGTCCGGTGCCCCCGCCACGTCATCACTGCCGTTGGATTCTGACCATTGGAGCTTCTGACTTGTGGGCCCGCCTGGATGTCCGGTGCACACCGGACATCCACTGTTCCTTGTCCGGTGTGACGGTATGGGCACGCCTGACTTCTGCGCGCGCAGAGCGCGCAATAAATGCAGTGCAGGTAGCCGTTGGCGCCGAAATAGCCGTTGCTCCGCTGTTGCACCGGACAGTCCGGTGTACACCGGACAGTCCGGTGAATTATAGCAGAGCGGCCGAAGTGAATTCCCGAGGCTGGCGAGTTCCTGAGGCGACTCATCCATGGCGCACCGGACACTGTCCGGTGTACACCGGACAGTCCGGTGAATTATAGCGTGAGTGCCTCTGGAAATTCCCGAAGGTGGCAAGTTCGAGCTGGAGTCCTCTGGTGCACCGGACATGTCCGGTGGCACACCGGACAGTCCGGTGCGCCAGACCAGAGGTGCCTTCGGTTGGCCCTTTGCTCTTTTGTTGAATCCAACTCTTGATCTTTTTATTGGCTGAGTGTGAACCTTTTACACCTGTAGTGTCTATACACTTGGGCAAACTAGTTAGTCCAATAATTTGTGTTGGGCAATTCAACCACCAAAATTATTTAGGAACTAGGTGAAAGCCTAATTCCCTTTCAGGTGGCAATCGCCCTCTAGCCCTACGGCGGAGACGTCCTCCAGCCATGCCGGGGAAGGCGAACTGTTGCCGCCCAGCTAGGATGCAACATTCCGCCCTCTCCCTCGCATTCGCGGCGAGGACGGCAGCGAGGATCTGCCGGTGCGCTTGGGGGCGACCCGCGTTTTGCTGGTGATTCGCCCAGAGCTTGTCGCTCCACGGGCTTCCCTGGCGTGGAGGTTGTCCATACCCGCGGAGACGGAACCGGAGTTCCGTTTGTAATGGCACTCCGAATGCCAGTGTTTTTGTTCATTTCGGCTTTCGGGGCCTGAACATGTATGTAATTTCGGCACGGAGCCGTGTTTTTTCCTCATTTTTGAGCGCTAAGACTCGTCTGTTGATTATCTGAACCGCTTCACCAAGCATGAGTCGCCCCGTGTCAAGGTGACGAGTGAGGTATCCGTATCCCGGAGGCGTAGGAGTCCCTCGGCTCGGTCGGCCTTGCTGTCCGAGGCTCCTCTAGCTTAGTTAAAGGGACCCCTCGGCTGCTCTTCGACAAGCTGAGGCCAGGGGTAGCGATATCAGTGTGAACAGAGGCGGAGTTGGCTCGAAAATGAAACTTGGTTGGCCGGAGCCTAGCCGGGTTGTCCGTTGGCGGGACCGACGTCGGAGCTGATCAGCCGAGGCCTCAGGTCGGGCTGGCGCCCTTGGGACATGGTCGGCCGAGGCCCCAGGGTAACCGGCCGAGCCGCCTGCTCGGGCCGGATTCCCGGAGAGGTCCCTGGCAGCGATTGCCCGGGCGTGGTGATGACGTCGTCCTTCGGAGCGGAGATCCTCGGACCGCGTCGCCGTCCGAGGCTAGGTCGGGCCTCGCCGAAGGTGTCGTCGATGCCGAGGGTGTTGCTGCCCCCTTCCAGCGTCAAGACCCGAGCCTGCAGGGTCAGAGTGTCTTGTAGCGTGTGCCTTCTGCAGCCGCCGAGGCCAGAATACACGCCCTCGCTGTGTTGTAAAGTTGCATCTCCTTTCCTCTTGTTTCGAGTATCTGGACTTTTTTGTCGGTAACAGGGATGTTTGTGTGAATGGGAGTTGCTTCTCGCGGAAGGTGACGAGTGAGGTATCCGTATCCCGGAGGCGTGGGAGTCCCTCGGCTCGGTCGGCCTTGCCGCTTACGCGTACTTTCACCCGTCCATGAGGCCCTGCCACCGACTCAGTCGAGAAGGCTCGAAGGATTGCTTCGGCAGAAGAACTTCCGAACATGAAGACTTGTTCGGTCCGCGGAATCACTTTATCCGAACGCGAGTTACTTATCGCAGAAGGTGATGAGTGAGGTATCCGTATCCTGGAGGCGTAGGAGTCCCTCGGCTCGGTCCGCCTTGGCTGCTTACGTGTACTCCGTCGTTTTTAGGATCCGCTTTTCGAAGTAGTCAAAAAGCACGAAAGATATTCTGGCAGAAGAGACCTTTTTTCGAGGAAAATTTCGACGCAGAGGGGGTTCCCCCCCTTTTAGCCCCCGAGGGAGGGTCGGGCTTTGCCGAGGCTAGGCCGACCCTTCCTTGATGACTAAACTTAGCGTGGGTGCGAGGTATATGAACGACTTGAAAACATCTTAAGGGTAGAAGCGACGTAGCTGTTGGATGTTCCAAGCGTTGTCGTAGACCTCGCCTTGACTGTTGGCCAGCTTGTACGTTCCGGGCTTCAGCACTTTGGCGATGATGAATGGCCCCTCCCAGGGGGGCGTGAGCTTGTGCCTCCCCCGGGCGTCTTGCCGCAGCCGAAGCACCAGGTCGCCCACCTGGAGGTCTCGGGGTCGGACCCCTCGGGCGTGGTAGCGCCGCAGGGACTGCTGATACCGCGCCGAGTGTAGTAAGGCCTTGTCCCGAGCCTCTTCCAGCTGGTCCAGCGAGTCTTCTCGGCTAGCTTGGTTGCTTTGATCGTCGTAGGCCCTCGTCCTCGGGGAGCCGTATTCCAGGTCAGTGGGCAAGACGGCCTCGGCCCCGTAGACCAGGAAGAACGGCGTGAAACCCGTGGCCCGGCTCGGCGTCGTCCTCAGGCTCCAGACCACCGAGGGGAGTTCCTTCATCCATCGCTTGCCGAACTTGTTGAGGTCGTTGTAAATCCGAGGCTTGAGCCCTTGTAGAATCATGCCGTTGGCACGCTCTACTTGCCCATTCGACATGGGATGAGCTACGGCGGCCCAGTCCACCCGGATGTGGTGATCCTCGCAGAAGTCCAAGAATTTTCTGCCGGTGAACTGGGTGCCGTTGTCGGTGATGATGGAGTTCGGGACCCCGAAGCGATGGATGATGTTGGTGAAGAACGTCACCGCCTGCTTGGACCTGATGCTGTTCAGAGGTCGGACCTCGACCCACTTGGAGAATTTGTCGATGGCGACCAGTAGGTGCGTGTAGCCCCCGGGCGCCTTCTGCAAAGGGCCGACGAGGTCCAGACCCCACACAGCGAAGGGCCAGGTGATGGGTATTGTCTGCAGAGCCTGAGCGGGCAGGTGGGTCTGCTTCGCATAGAATTGACACCCTTCGCAGGTGCGGACAATTCTAGTGGCGTCAGCCACCGCCGTTGGCCAGTAGAAGCCTTGCCGGAAAGCATTCCCGACGAGGGCTCGAGGCGCTGCGTGATGGCCGCAAGCCCCCGAGTGTACCTCTTGCAGGAGTTCCTGACCTTCGGCGATGGAGATGCATCGCTGGAGGATGCCCGAGGGACTGCGGTGGTAGAGCTCCTTCTCATCGCCCAGCAAGACGAACGACTTGGCGCGTCGCGCTATTCGCCGAGCCTCGGCTCGGTCGAGGGGTAGCTCTCCTTGGCGGAGATATTGCAGGTACGGGGTCTGCCAATTTCGATCAGGCGTGGCCCCGCTTCGCTCCTCCTCGATGCGCAATGCCTCGCCCTCGGAGACCGAGGGTACCTCGGGTTGAGCTGAGGGTGCCTCGGGCCGTGCCGAGGGTACCTCGGGCTGGACCGAGGGCGCCTCGGGCTCGGGAGGGTCGTCGATCTTGACGGAGGGCTGATGCAGATCCCGGGAGAAGACGTCCGGGGGAACCGTTGTTCGCCCCGAGGCTATTTTTGCCAGCTCGTCCGCAGTCTCGTTGTAGCGCCGAGCGATGTGGTTAAGCTCGAGCCCGTAGAACTTGTCTTCCAGGCGCCGAACCTCATCGCAGTAGGCCTCCATCTTCGAGTTGCGGCAGTGGGAGTTCTTCATGACTTGGTCGATGACGAGCTGCGAGTCGCCGCGAGCGTCGAGGCGTCGGACCCCTAGCTCGATGGTGATTCGCAATCCGTTGATCAGAGCTTCGTACTCAGCCATATTGTTGGACGCCGGGAAATGGAGGCGTAGCACATAGCGTAGGTGTTTCCCGAGGGGTGAGACGAAGAGTAGGCCCACGCCGGCTCCCGTCTTCATCAACGACCCGTCGAAAAACATGGTCCAGAGCTCCGGTTGGATCGGAGCCGTCGGTAGCTGGGTGTCGACCCATTCGGCTACGAAGTCCGCCAAGACCTGGGACTTGATGGCCTTCCGAGGCGCGAACGAGATGGTCTCGCCCATGATTTCCACCGCCCACTTCGCAATCCTGCCCGAGGCCTCTCGGCACTGGATGATCTCCCCCAGGGGGAAGGATGACACCACAGTTACCGGGTAAGACTCGAAGTAGTGTCGCAACTTCCGCCTCGTCAGGATCACTGCATACAGCAGCTTCTGAACTTGTGGGTAGCGGATCTTGGTTTCGGATAGTACCTCGCTGACGAAGTAAACTGGCCTCTGAACGGGCAATGCATGCCCCTCTTCTTGCCTCTCGACCACAATCGCGGCGCTAACCACCTGAGTGGTCGCGGCGACGTAGACCAAGAGGGCTTCTCCATCAGCTGGGGGCACCAAGATAGGCGCCTTGGTGAGGAGCGCCTTTAGGTCCCCGAGAGCTTCCTCGGCCTCAGGGGTCCAAGTGAAGCACTCGGCCTTCCTTAAGAGGCGGTACAGAGGCAGGCCTCTTTCGCCGAGGCGTGAGATGAAGCAGCTCAGGGCCGCGAGACATCCCATGACCCTCTGTACACCTTTTAAGTCCTTGATGGGCCCCATGCTGGTGATGGCTGCGATCTTCTCCGGGTTGGCTTCGATGCCCCGCTCGGAGACGATGAACCCCAAGAGCATGCCCCGGGGCACCCCGAAGACACACTTCTCGGGATTGAGCTTGACGCCTTTTGCCTTGAGACACCGGAATGTCACTTCAAGGTCGGAGAGGAGGTCGAAAGCTTTCCTTGTCTTGACTACGATGTCATCGACGTAGGCCTCGACCGTGCGACCGATGTGTTCGCCGAACACATGGTTCATGCACCGCTGGTACGTCGCACCCGCATTCCTCAAACCGAACGGCATGGTGACATAGCAGTACATGCTGAAGGGCGTGATGAAAGAAGTCGCGAGCTGGTCGGACTCTTTCATCCTGATTTGATGATACCCTGAGTAGGCATCGAGGAAAGACAGGGTTTCGCACCCAGCAGTGGAATCCACGATTTGATCGATGCGAGGCAGAGGGTAAGGAACCTTCGGACATGCTTTGTTGAGACCAGTGTAGTCTACACACATCCGCCATTTCCCCCCTTTCTTTCTCACAAGCACAGGGTTGGCGAGCCATTCGGGATGGAATACCTCTTTGATGAACCCAGCTGCCATTAGCTTGTGGATCTCCTCGCCTATCGCTCTGCGCTTCTCCTTGTCGAATCGGCGCAAAGGCTGCTTGACCGGTCGGGCTCTGGCCCGAATATCCAGCGAGTGCTCGGCGACATCCCTCGGTATGCCGGGCATGTCCGAGGGACTCCACGCGAAGACGTCGGCGTTCACGGAGAAAGTCGACGAGCACTGCTTCCTATTTGGGCTCGAGCCCGGAACCGATCCGGATCTGCTTGGAGGCGTCGCCCCTGGGGTCGAGGGGGACGGCCTTAGCCGTCTCCACTGGCTCGAAGTTGTCGGCATGACGCTTCACGTCTGGCACCTCTTTGGAGAGGCTCTCCAGGTTGGCGATGAGGGCCTCGGACTCGGTGAGGGCCTCGGCGTACTCCACGCATTCCACGTCGCATTCGAACGCGTGTTTGTACGTGGGGCCGACGGTGATGACCCCGTTGGGGCCCGACATCTTGAGCTTCATGTAGGTGTAGTTGGGGACGGCCATGAACTTCACGTAGCATGGCCTCCCCAGCACCGCGTGGTAGGTTCCTCGAAACCCGACCACCTCGAACGTCAGAGTCTCCCTTCGGAAGTTGGAGGGTGTTCCGAAACAGACAGGGAGGTCGAGTCGTCCGAGGGGCTGGACGCGCTTCCCGGGAATGATCCCGTGGAAGGGCGCAGCGCCTGCTCGGACGGAGGACAGATCGACGCGCAGGAACCCGAGGGTCTCGGCGTAGATGATGTTGAGGCTGCTGCCCCCGTCCATAAGGACCTTGGTGAGCCTGACGTCACCGATGACAGGGTCGACGACGAGCGGGTATTTCCCCGGGCTCGGCACGTGGTCGGGGTGATCAGCTTGGTCGAAGGTGATGGGCTTGTCGGACCAGTCTAGGTAGGCTGGCGCCGCCACCTTCACCGAGCAGACCTCCCGGCGCTCTTGCTTGCGATGCCGAGCCGATGCATTCGCCGCGTGCCCGCCGTAGATCATGAAGCAGTCGTGGACCTCGGGGAACTCTCCTACTTGGTGATCTTCCTTCTTGTCGTCGTCGCGGGCCCTGCCACCCTCCACGGGTGGCCCGGCCCTGTGGAAGTGGCGCCGAAGCATGACGCACTCCTCAAGGGTGTGCTTGACGGGCCCCTGATGATAGGGGCACGGCTCCTTGAGCATCTTGTCAAAGAGGTTGGCACCTCCGGGGGGCTTCCGAGGGTTCTTGTACTCGGCGGCGGCGACAAGGTCCGCGTCGACGGCGTCGCGTTTCGCTTGCGACTTCTTCTTGCCTTTCTTCTTGGCGCCGCACGGAGTAGACGCCTCGGGAGCATCTTCCGACGGGCGGCCCTGGGGCTGCTTGTCCTTTCGGAAGATAGCCTCGACCGCCTCCTGGCCAGAGGCGAACTTGGTGGCGATGTCCATCAGCTCGCTCGCCCTGGTGGGGGTCTTGCGACCCAACTTGCTCACCAGGTCGCGGCAGGTGGTGCCGGCAAGGAACGCGCCGATGACATCTGAGTCGGTGATGTTGGGCAGCTCGGTGCGCTGCTTCGAGAATCGCCGGATGTAGTCCCGAAGAGACTCTCCCGGCTGTTGTCGGCAGCTTCGGAGGTCCCAGGAATTCCCAGGGCGCACATACGTGCCCTGGAAATTTCCGGCGAAGGCTTGGACCAGGTCATCCCAGTTGGAGATATGCCCCGGAGGCAGGTGCTCCAACCAGGCGTGAGCGGTGTCGGAGAGGAACAGGGGGAGGTTGCGGATGATGAGGTTGTCGTCGTCTGTTCCACCCAGTTGGCAGGCCAGGCGGTAGTCCGCGAGCCACAATTCCGGCCTCGTTTCCCCCGAGTACTTTGTGATAGTAGTCGGGGGTCGGAACCGGGTCGAGAACGGTGCCCGCCGGATGGCCCGGCTGAAGGCCTGCGGACCGGGTGGTTCGGGCGAGGGACTCCGATCCTCCCCGCTGTCGTAGCGTCCCCCACGCCTGGGGTGATAGCCTCGGCGCACCCTCTCGTCGAGGTGGGCTCGACGGTCGCGGTGATGGCGCTCGTTGCCGAGGTGGCCCGGGGCCGCAGGCGCGGTGTTGCGCGTGCGCCCGGTGTAGACCGAGGCTTCCTGCATGAATTGGGAAGTCGCGGCATGAGGTTCCGAGGGGTATCCTTGCCTTCGGGAGGCAGTGCTCTCGGCCCGTCGGACCGCGGCGCCTTCCAGGAGATTTTTGAGCTCTCCCTGGATTCGCCGACCCTCGGTGGTGGATGGCTCCGGCATCGCACAGAGGAGCATCGCTGCTGCGGCCAGGTTCTGACCGACCCCACTGGATGCAGGTGGTGGCCTGACCCTGACGACATCGGCGACGCGGTGCTGGAGACCCTGGGGCAGGTGACGTATTTCTCCGGCCGGGGGTTGGCCCGCCCATACCTGCCCGACGTCCCGGCGGATCGGCTCAAGCGCTCCTGCTCCCTCGTCGATCCTGGCCTGCGCCCCGCGGACTTGCTCGAGCTGTGGGTCGTAACCCCCGCTGGAACGGGGACCACAGCTAGCTCCCGCGGGATGTCAGCGCGAGGCACCGGCCCAGGGGGAGCACCGTCCTCCGGCATGCCGAGATGATTGCCTTCGGAGGGACCCCCTAGATCGACATGGAAACATTCGCGGCTTGGGCCGCAGTCCTCGTCGTCGAGGCTGCGACTACCGTCGAAACAGTCGGAGAGGCAGTAGTCACATGCGGTCATGAAGTTCCGCATGGCACTGGGGTTGCCAAATCCAGAGAAATCCCAACAGATGTTGGGGTCGTCATCTTCCTCGGACCCAGAGGGCCCGTAGGTCGAGACGTCAGTCAGCCGGTCCCAAGGCGACCGCAAGCGAAACCCCAGAGGGTTTGCACTCGCCTCTACAAGGGCGCCCGCCAAAGCAAGATTGCTAGGCGGGTTGAGGCTGAGTACAAATGACGTAGGATGGGAATCGGTTGGTACCTTTTGGTCGTCGAGCGGCGATGAAGTGACGTCGAGGACTGACCGCATCGTCGCCTTAGGTACGAGGGCGACGTCCTGCAAGCTTTTCGCAAGCGCGCTGGCGTCGTCCACTTGCTCGGGATTGGCGTGTCGCGGGGAGACGGCGCTCGCCTTCGTCTCAAACGCGAGGTCGACGCCCAACGCGCCCCCCGTTGGGGTGCTAGGGACGTCGACTCGCTCGACAGCCGACGAGACGCGGCCTCCTGCTTGGCCTTGGTTGCCCCGCCTCCTCCTCCGTTGGCGGGGGAGAGGACGGGGCGAGCTCGAATGTTGTTCTTCCGCCACGCGGGGAAGACGTCGTCGATTCCGCCGCCGGCGGGCGGGCTGTCGGCCGCCATCGTCGTTGTCGCGCGGCGGTGGAAGGAGTATCATGTCGTAGCTGCCGTCGAGGGACATGAACTCAAGACTCCCGGAACGGAGCACCGTCCCGGGTTGGAGAGGTTGTTGGAGACTGCCCATCTGGAGCTCGACGGGAAGCTATTCGTCAATACGCAGCAGGCCCCTACCTGGCGCGCCAACTGTCGGCGTTTCGAGACCGGGGGGTCCCTCAGGCCGACGAGTGAGTGCCGCGTGCCCCAGCCCAGATGGGTCGAGCGCGTGGGCGAGCGCGAAGGGGGGAAAGGAGCGAGGCGGCCGGAGACCGGCGTGAGAGAGGTGGGAATCCCGCGGCCTTCGTGTTCGTCCCGCGTCCAGGTCGGGTGCGCTTGCAGTAGGGGGTTACAAGCGTCCACGCGGGTGAGGGAAGCGAGCGGCCCCAAGAGAGCGCCTGTCCCGTCCTCGTCCCGCGCGCCCAACCTTCTCTAAGAGGCCCTGGTCCTTCCTTTTATAGACGCAAGGAGAGGATCCAGGTGTACAATGGGGGTGTAGCAGAGTGCTACGTGTCTAGCGAGGGAGAGCTAGTGCCCGGAGTACATGCCAATGTGGCAGCCGGAGAGATCTTGGAACCCAGCTAGTGTGATGTCGTGGCCGTCGGAGGAGCGGCGGAGCCTGGCGGAGGGACAGCTGTCGGAGCGGTTGTGTCCTTGCTGACGTCCTCCTGCTTCCGTAAGAGAGCTGAGAGCCGCCGTCGTCACAGGGCATGCGGGGCGCCATCATTGCCTATCTGGTGGAGACAGTCAGATGGGACACCAGTCTTGTTCTCTGCGGCCCGAGTCAGCTCGGGGTAGGGTGATGATGGTGCTTCCTGTTGACGTGGCTGGCCTGCGCCCTAGGTTGGGCGACGTGGAGGCTCCTCCGAAGCCGAGGTCGAGTCTGTCTTCCATGGCCGAGGCCGAGTCCGAGCCCCTGGGTCGGGCGAGGCGGAGGTCGTCGGCAGAGGCCAGGGCGGTGTCCGAGCCCTGGGGTCGGGCGAAGCGGAGTTCGTCGTCTTCTGGGGCTGAGCCCGAGCCCGAGCCCTGGGGTCGTGCGAAGCGGAGCTCGTCGTCTTCCGGGTCTTAGCCCGAGTCCGAGCCCTGGGTCGGGCGGAGCGAAGTTCGCCGTCTTCCGGGTCTTAGCCCGAGTCCGAGCCCTGGGTCGGGCGGAGCGGAGTTCGCCGTCTTCCGGGTCTTAGCCCGAGTTCGAGCCCTGGGTCGGGCGGAGCGGAGTTCGCCGTCTTCCGGGGCTGAGCCCGAGTCCGAGCCCTGGGTCGGGCGGAGCGGAGTTCGCCGTCTTCCGGGTCTTAGCCCGAGTCCGAGCCCTGGGTCGGGTGGAGCTTCCTATGGCGCCTTTGGCAGGGCCTGGCTTCCTGTCAGTATCACTCTGTCAAGTGGCACTGCAGTCGAAGTGGCGCAGGCGGCGCTGTCCTTCTGTCAGACCGGTCAGTGGAGCTGCGAAGTGACGACGGTCACTTCGGCTCTGCCGGAGGGCGCGCGTCAGGATAAAGGTGTCAGGCCACCTTTGCGTTAAATGCTCCTGCGACTTGGTCGGTCGGTGCGGCGATTTAGTCAGGGTTGCTTCTTAGCGAAGGCAGGGCCTCGGGCGAGCCGAAGATGTGTCCGCCGTTGGAGGGGGGCCTCGGGCGAGACGGAAATTCTCCGGGGTCGGCTGCCCTTGTCCGAGGCTAGGCTCGGGCGAGGCGTGATCGAGTCGCTCGAATGGACTGATCCCTGACTTAATCGCACCCATCAGGCCTTTGCAGCTTTATGCTGATGGGGGTTACCAGCTGAGAATTAGGAGTCTTGAGGGTACCTCTAATTATGGTCCCCGACACCATGAAACTCCATAAAACTCTTTCTTCATAAATGATGTGACATGTCATCAAAATAGCTGATGTAGCAGGCTAATTAATACATGAAACACCCATGAAACCTCTACTGTGAATAGCCTTAAACACCGACGCCGCGCTCACTCGCAGGAGGTGTGGCCGTGGCGGACTGGCGGTGGCCTAGCCGTGGTGGCCGGCCGCCGCGCTGTTCCAGAGGGGACACCCACCGCCCGCACGGCACGTGGTGGCACGCACTTTGCCAAGTGCAGCTGCTGAGGCTGGCCGGGGGCTCCACCACCGCACCCTTCCCTCCGCCGGTTCCGGTTCCGGGCCGGCCGACGCCTGCCCCCACCCACGACGGAAGCTAGGCGCTGATCTGATGTGCACGTCCCAACCCAGCCGGCTGGCAGGGACCCTGTAGCCTGTACGCAGCGAAAAAAGGCGAAGGAGTAGACCGATCAGGCCGTGCGGTGCGGTGCGGTGCAGGCCGGCATCAGTTACTGCAGCGCACGACGCCTGCCTGCCGGTACCTTGCCGTGCTGCACATCAGTTCCTTCTTTTGGACGCGTCGCGCCTGTTCGTGCGCCTGCCAGTTGCCAGCTCGTAGTAACCCGCCGGTACAGTGCTGCTGTGGTCGCTGTGCCCCTGCGCGACTCGTCGCTTCAGATCCAGCGGCGTCGAAGCAAAAGGCAAAACGCCTTCGCTGCCCGGAAGAGCGCGCCGTGGACGAGAACGGGAAGCAAGCGATGGAGCTGCAGCTGCGCCGGCGATCCGGCGAGGCCAGCAATAATGCAGCGGCGAGCATTATTGCCGGGAGATCGACCAGTGATTGTTTGTGGACTCGTAGTGGGGGAGCGACTCGGCTCCATCGCCCCGCCTTTCTTTCTTTTTTATAAAGCCTGACAACCAAACATGGCAGGCCGTGCCCGTGCATGATCTATCTATCCAGCTCCCCCAGCATCCATCCCTCTTCTCTATTTTTTCCCCCCTTCGAGAATTGATGCACGCAACATGCCGTCGGTTCGTGGTCGGCAGGCAGGTACGGCCCAGAAGGGGTACTACGACTACGAGCGCGGCCATGTTCGCGTTTGCTTGCTCGGCAATCTCTCCTGTGTCTCGCAGTGTACAACCAGCGTTACGTCATTCGGTTCGCGTCTGGTCTGTCGTCTTCGCCCGACTCGGTCGCTTGTTCAGGAACAAGTCGTCTGTGGCTCTGGATGATGCCTGCGAGGTTGGGACGACGCCGTCATTGACTGCAGAGAAACAGTTTTTTTTTTGCAGCTTGTGATTTGATGAGGTCGTTATTACTCCTGTCAATGCAGCGAGCAGTGGTACTGGGCAGAGAAGCAACTCCGAGTTCCGTGGTGCAGGTGGCAGGTGAACATGACACGCACGCACGATCGGACATGAAAAATCTGCTGAGGCAGGACTCGAGGCTAAACTTTTCAATCGAACACCCTTCAGGTACTAGAAGCAATTACACATTGCATTACTATCACCACCAATTCACACACCATCAGCGCACACTCATCACCGCTGCTAAAACGAAAGAATTCATCTGAGGGCGAACAAGCGTCAAGAGACGCATGAAAGAATAAACAGCACACGACAACGCCCCTACGACAAGCGCAAGAAGACAGAACAGAAAGATCTCTTCTTTTTTTCCCCCTTGTTCAGAACCTTCCGTCAGTGACAATAACACAAGTGATCGGACGCGGACGGACCTCAGCTCTGACGGATCGATCCGGTGGTCCTCAGCGGCCGGTCGTCCGCCTCGTCCACGGACGCACTCCGGCCGGACCGCGCCGTCGCCGTCGACGTCGACGCCGTGCCGCCGAGCCCCTCGATGCGCGCCACGATCTCGGGCATGGCCGGCCGCTGGTCCGGAGCGGGCTCGGTGCAGTCCATGGCCAGCCGCAGCATCTCCACCATCTCGTCCTCGGCGCCCGGGTGCCTGAGCAGCTCCGTGTCGAACACCTCGGACGTCCACTCCTCCTTCACCACGGACCGCGCCCAGCGCGGGAGGTCCACGCCCTCGTCGTGCAGCACCGCGTGCGCCGGGGCCTTCCCCGTCAGCAGCTCCAGGAGCAGCACGCCGAAGCTGTACGCGTCCGCCTTCTGCGACGCCCGCCGCGGGTCCGCCACCACCTCGGGCGCGCGGTACCCCGCGACGCGGGTCGTCGTCGCCGCGCCCGCCGGGTTGACGAGGTGCGCGAGCCCGTGGTCGGCCACGCGCGCGTCCACGGTGCGGCTCAAGAGGATGTTGGACGACTTGATGTTGCCGTGCGTGACCATGGAGCCCGTGGCGTGGATGTACTCGAGACCGCGCGCCGAGGCCAAAGCGATGCGCCTCCTCGACTCCCAGCTCAGTGGCGACCGGCCGGAGCCGCGATTGCCTGCGGTAAGAAACCCCGTCAGAAAAGAAAGAAAAAAAAACCATTCAATTCGGCCATCAAAACAGGACAGAGAGGGATCGCAGATTCGCAGGTCGCTTGGCAAGAACAGAGCACGTACCGTGAAGCATGGAGGAAAGGCTGCCCATGGCCACGAACTCGTACACCATAAGCTTCTCGTCCTTGCTGAAGTAATAGGCCTGCAGGGGCACGACATTTGGGTGGTCGATCCCGCCGATGGCCGCGACCTTGTCCCGGAACTCGCGTTCGGGCAACGAGGTCTCCTTGAGGCGCTTCACCGCCATGACCGGCCCAGACTCGATCGCGGCCTTGTACGTGGTCCCGTGCGTGCCCTTGCCAAGAACCTCGGCGGACGCGCGGAGCAGGTCCTCGAGGTCGTAGGGCCGGGGAATCCTACCGAAGAAGAAGAGCTTCTTCCGCCCCACGGCTGCGGCGGAGACGGCTGGCGGTGGCGGGACTGAAGGCGGGGGCGGCGGTCGCGCGTCTGAGACACGTGGGGTGTAGCCGTTGGGGCTCATTGCCTCTTTGCTGTGCAGGGCCAGCTCCGCCGCAACGGCGTCACGGCTGCGGTATGTCGGTCTCGGCTCCCGCCGCAGCGCGCCACACACGAGGACGAGGACGGCCGCGATCAGGAGGAAGCCAAACGCGCAGCCAACCACAATGCCAGCGATGGCGCCGCCGGCGAGGTGATGCCTGCCCCGTCCGCGGTTGTCAGTCGGGGCCGGTGCCTCGGGCCGAAGCGTGGGAGTGGGAGGCTGAGACGGCGATGCTTCCGAACCCGGCGCTCGGCACGGCGGGAGGGGCTTGCCGCACAACGGCATGCCGAGGAAAGACGTGGACGGCATGCCGCCGAAGCTCTTGGGTATCTCGCCGCTGAGGTTGTTGAAGGAGACGTTTAGCGCGGTGAGCGACGGCATGCTGACGTTCGGTAGCTCTCCGGTAAGGCGGTTGCCGTTCAGGAAGAGCAGCTGCAGCCGCCCGTTCTTGGCAATGGCCGGCGATATCCTCCCCGACAAGCGGTTCTGCGCGAGGTTGAGCTGCGTCAACGCCGGTAGCGCCAGCACCTCCACCGGGAGCTCCCCCGAGAGGAGGTTGGACTGCAAGTTGATCACCCGGAGCTCGACGCAGGAGGCGAGGTCCCGAGGCAGCGGGCCGGAGAGCGCGTTGTACCGCAGCGACAGCACGGCGAGCTTGTTGAGCCCGCCGAGCGCGCCGACGGGGAGCGCGCCCCGGAGGCCTTCCCCGGGCAGGTGGATCTCCGTGACGCGGCCGCCGGTGCAGACGACACCCGTCCAGGAGCATGTCGGCTGGGACGAGTTCCACGACACGGTCGCGGATCCGAATGGCGCGAGGAAGGCTTGCAGCGCCACGGCGTCCGATGCCAGGTCGTCGGCGCCCCGGGCCGCGCCGGCCGCCAGGGCCAGCAGCAGCAGCGGCACGGCGGCGGCGCGCGGCGGGAGCATGGCTCGCTGTGTCGCGTCTTTTCTTCCCGCACCAGATGGCCTGATCACACCATGCGGGGGCAGCTGTCGGGGGAGGGAGAGCCGGAGAGGAGGGGAGAATGGAAACAAGACAGTGGAATATCGGAAGGTAGACCTTTTTCCTGGTGCGGCGTCGTTTAGCTGAAGCTGGCGCCTGCCGGTGGGGAAAGACGGGGACGCCGCAAGCCCGCAACGCTGCGTGAATTGTGATCCACGGTGAGATTTGGACGGCTTCTACACCGCCGCATAGAACGATCTAGGGCCTCATGCAGTTTTGGGCAGCTAAAAAAGACCAAATTCCTTCTAGGATATCAGGTATACATGGATACATATTAAATCACGATCATCCGTATAAGATTTAACGCGCTTCCATATCTTCACCTTTAGTTTTGTATATTTCATAAAGAATACCCTTGCTAACTGCACTCTTCCCTGTGTAGAAAATAAGAGGAATGACAGCATTGTTAGATAGATGTATGACAACGATTCAATATATGCACCAAAAGATCAAGTGCACCTCATATGCTCTCAATTTTTATAGGGTTGGAATGTACCACTAACGCACATGTAATTAGAGTCGATGAAGAAGGGGACAAACGATGGGCAAAATGGCTAGCGAGGTTGACATGGCTGGATGGTGGACCAGGCGGCAACAACAACAACAAAGGTTGGGGTTTAGATTTTGCAACTATCCAGGCTTATAAGGAGGGGGTGTGAGGGGTAGCGGTGGCGAGTTGCACTAGTATATAAATGTTTTTGCATGCAATCGTTTTAGGTTAACGAAGGCGTCCACAAAAGCCTGTGTTGATGCGGTCTTGCGGAAGCGAATGTTATAACCGCTTTTGTTAACCTCATCAACAAAGGCGATCACTTTATGAAAAAATGTTGTGAGAGCAGAACAATGATGTGAAAATGCATAGCAACCTCCTACGATGTCCTCTTCAAATAATCCAAGAGCAATCCTCACCTAAAAATCGTGATTTTTTTTAGAGTTTGAGAGTTCAAACCTCGCTAAAAGGAGAGGGTTAGATGGTGGACAAAAAAATGGGGATGGTTGGGGAGCTGCATTTATACGTAGGAATGGACGAAGACGAGCAACATAAGAGCGACTGCCTCTGTCGATCGCTCATTAATGAAGGCGAGCAACTTAAATTGTTCACCTCCATTAATATTTCACCGATAAGAGCGGACGTCTTAACACGTTTGTTTTCGTTTATAGCAGCTGTCGGGACCATAATTAGGGGTACTCTCAAGACTCCTAAATCTCAGCTGGTAACCTCCATCAGCACAAAGCTGCAAAGGTCTGATGGGTGCGATTAAGTCAAGGATCGGTCCATTTGAGGACGCGATCACGCCTCGCCCGAGCCCAGCCTCGGGCAAGGGCAGCCGATCCCGGAGGATTTACGTCTCGCCCGAGAACCCCCTCCGGCAACGGACACACCTTCGGCTCGCCCCGAGGCACAGTCTTCACCAAGAAGCAACCTTGGCCAAGTCGCCACGCCAACCGTCCGAATCGAAGGGGCATTTAATGCAAAGGTGACTGAAAGTCGCCTAGAGGGGGGGTGAATAGGGCGAAACTGAAATTCTCAAAAATAATCACAACTACAAGCCGGGTTAGCGTTAGAAATATAATAGAGTCCGCGAGAGAGGGCGCAAAACAAATCGCAAGCGAATAATGAGGTGAGACACGCGGATTTGTTTTACCGAGGTTCGGTTCTCTCAAACCTACTCCCCGTTGAGGAGGCCACAAAGGCCGGGTCTCTTTCAACCCTTCCCTCTCTCAAACGGTCCCTCGGACCGAGTGAGCTTCTCTTCTCAAATCACTTGGGAATCAAACTTCCCGCAAGGACCACCACACGATTGGTGTCTCTTGCCTCAATTACAAGTGAGTGTTTGATCACAAGAAAGAATGCCAAAGAAAAAGAAGCGATCCAAGCGCAAGAGCTCAAATGGACACTACAGATCACTCTCTCTAGTCACTAAGGCTTTGTGAAGAGTTGGGAGAGGATTTGATCTCTTTTGGTGTGCTTTGTAATGAATGCTAGCTCTTGTATAGTGGTTGGAAGCTGGAAATCTTGGATACAATGAATGGTGGGTGGTTGGGGTATTTATAGCCCCAACCACCAAACTAGCCGTTTGGTGAGGCTGTCTGTTCGATGGCGCACCGGACAGTCCGGTGCGACAGCCACGTCACCAAATCCGTTGGGATTCGACCGTTGGAGCTCTATCTCTGGGCCCGCCTTGATGTCCGGTGGCGCACCGGACATGAACTGTAGATTGTCCGGTGCGCCTGCTCCCGCGTGCCTGACGACTGCGTGCTTCTGGCGCGCATTAAATGCGTCGCAGGTAGCCGTTGGCGCCGAAATAGCCGTTGCCTCGCTGTTGCACCGGACAGTCCAGTGTACACCGGACAGTCCGGTGAATTTTAGCGAAGAAGCTGAAGTGAATTCCCGAGGCTGGCGAGTTCCGGAGACCGCTCTTCCTTGGAGCACCAGACATGTCCGGTGTACACCGGACAGTCCGGTGAATTATAGCGGAGTTGCCTCTGGAAATTCCCGAAGGTGACGAGTTTGAGTTTGGAGTCCTCTGGTGCACCGGACATGTCCGGTGGCACACCGGACAGTCCGGTGCGCCAGACCAGAGGAGCCTTCGGTAGTCCCTTTGCTCTTTTGTCGAACCCAAAACTTGGTCTTTTTATTGGCTAAGTGTGAACCTTTGGCACCTGTATAACTTATACACTAGAGCAAACTAGTTAGTCCAAATATTTGTGTTGGGTAATTCAACCACCAAAATTAATTAGGGGCTAGGTGTAAGCCTAATTCCCTTTCAATCTCCCCCTTTTTGGTGATTGATGCCAACACAGACCAAAGCAACTGTAAAAGTGTATAAATGAACTAGTTTGCATAATGTAGGTGCAAAGGTTGCTTGGAATTGAGCCAATATAAATACTTACATGATGTGCATGGATTGTTTCTTTGTTTTTAACATATTGGACCACATTTGCACCACATGTTTTGTTTTTGCAAATTCTTTTGTAAATTCTTTTCAAAGTCCTTTTGCAAGATAGTCAAAGGTAAATGAATAAGAATTTTGCGAAGCATTTTCAAGTTTGAAATTTTCTTCCTTTGTTTCAAATGCTTTTCCTTTGACTAAACAAAACTCCCCCTCAAATAAATTCTCCTCTTAGTGTTCAAGATGGTTTTTAAGACATTAATTTTGAAAATACTACTTGCTCCCCCTTTAGAACACAAAGAGATACCAATTTGAAATTTACGAATTGAAAATCATTAATTTTTAAAATTAGGGTGGTGGTGCGGTCCTTTTGCTTTGGGCTCATACTTTCTCCCCCTTTGGCATGAATCGTCAAAAACGGATACTTTGAGTGAGATATAAGCCCTTTGTTAACTATTTTCTCCCCTTTGGCAAATAAAACATATGAGTGAAGATTATACCAAAGATGGAGAGTGAGGCGGAGCGACGACGAAGGATGAGTAGTAGAGTGGAGTGGAAGCCTTTGTCTTCGCCGAAGACTCCAATTCCCTTTCAATATACCTATGACTTGGTTTGAAATACACTGCCGTGTTGAGGTCGAGATGCCCATTGGCTCCCATGGGTGTCTTGATGGGCTTGGCATCCTTCATTCCAAACTTGCTTAGAATATCTTGAGTATACTTCGTTTGGCTAATGAAGGTGCCCTCTTGGAGTTGCTTGACTTGGAATCCTAGAAAATACTTCAACTCCCCCATCATTGACATCTCGAATTTCTTTGTCATGATCCTACTAAATTCTTCACATGTAGATTCGTTAGTAGACCCAAATATTATATCATCAACATAAATTTGGCATACAAACAAATCATTGTCTAGAGTTTTAGTGAATAAAGTAGGATCGGCCTTGCCGACTTTGAAGCCATTAGCAATAAGGAAATCTCTAAGGCATTCATACCATGCTCTTGGGGCTTGCTTGAGCCCATAAAGCGCCTTGGAGAGCCTATAAACATGGTTAGGGTACTCACTATCTTCAAAGCCGGGAGGTTGCTCAACATAGACCTCCTCCTTGATTGGTCCATTGAGGAAGGCACTCTTAACGTCCATTTGGTAAAGCTTGAAGCCATGGTAAGTAGCATAGGCTAATAATATGCGAATGGACTCAAGCCTAGCTACGGGTGCATAGGTTTCACCAAAATCCAAACCTTCGACTTGTGAATACCCCTTGGCCACGAGTCGAGCTTTGTTCCTTGTCACTACACCATGCTCGTCTTGTTTGTTGCGGAAGACCCACTTGGTTACTACAACATTTTGGTTAGGACGTGGAACTAAATGCCATACCTCGTTCCTCGTGAAGTTGTTGAGCTCTTCTTGCATCGCCATCACCCAATCCGAATCTTGGAGTGCTTCCTCTACCCTGTGTGGCTCAATAGAGGAAACAAAAGAGTAATGCTCACAGAAATGTGCAACACGAGATCGAGTGGTTACCCCCTTATGAATGTCGCCGAGGATGGTGTCGACGGGGTGATCTCGTTGTATTGCTTGGTGGACTCTTGGGTGTGGCGGCTTTGGTTGTTCATCCTCCTTGTCTTGATCATTTGCATCTCCCCCTTGATTGTTGTCGTCATCTTGAGGGGGCTCATCTCTTTGATCTTCTCCTTCATCAACTTAAGCCTCGTCCTTATTTTGGGTTGGCGGAGATGCTTGCGTGGAGGAGGATGGTTGATCTTGTGCATGTGGAGGCTCTTCGGATTCCTTAGGGCACACATCCCCAATGGACATGTTTCTTAGCGCGATGCATGGAGCCTGTTCTTCACCTATCTCGTCAAGATCAACTTGCTCTACTTGAGAGCCATTAGTCTCATCAAACACAACGTCACAAGAAACTTCAACAAGTCCTGAGGACTTGTTAAAGACTCTATATGCCCTTGTGTTTGAGTCATATCCTAGTAAAAAGCCTTCTACAGTTTTAGGAGCAAATTTAGATTTTCTACCTCTCTTAACAAGAATAAAGCATTTGCTACCAAAAACTCTAAAATATGAAATATTTGGCTTTTTACCGGTTAGGAGTTCATAGGATGTCTTCTTGAGGATTCGGTGAAGATATAACCGGTTAATGGCGTAGCAAGCGGTGTTGACCGCCTCGGCCCAAAACCGATCCGGTATCTTGTACTCATCAAGCATGGTTCTTGCCATGTCCAATAGAGTTCGATTCTTTCTCTCCACTACACCATTTTGTTGTGGCGTGTAGGGAGAGGAGAACTCATGCTTGATGCCCTCCTCCTCAAGGAAGCCTTCAATTTGAGAGTTCTTGAACTCCGTCCCGTTGTCGCTTCTAATTTTCTTGATCCTTAAGCCGAACTCATTTTGAGCCCATCTCAAGAATCCCTTTAAGGTCTCTTAGGTATGAGATTTTTCCTGCAAAAAGAACACCCAAGTGAAGCGAGAATAATCATCCACAATAACTAGACAGTACTTACTCCCGCCGATGCTTATGTAAGCGATCGGGCCGAATAGGTCCATGTGTAGGAGCTCCAGTGGCCTGTCACTAGTCATGATGTTCTTGTGTGGATGATAAGTCCCAACTTGCTTCCCGGCTTGGCATGCGCTACAAATCCTGTCTTTCACAAAATTAACATTTGTTAGTCCTAAAATGTGTTCTCCCTTTAGAAGCTTATAAAGATTCTTCATTCCAACATGGGCTAGTCGGCGATGCCAGAGCCAACCCAAGTTAGTCTTAGCAACTAAGCAAGTGTCGAGTTCAGCTCTATCAAAATCTACCAAGTATAGCTGACCCTCTAACACCCCCTTAAATGCTATTGAATCATCACTTCTTCTAAAGATAGTGACACCTACATCAGTAAATAAACAGTTGTAACCTATTTGACATAATTGAGATACGGAAAGCAAATTGTAATCTAAAGAATCTACAAGAAAAACATTGGAAATAGTATGGTCAGGTGATATAGCAATTTTACCCAATCCTTTGACCAAACCTTGATTTCCATCCCCGAATGTAATAGCTCGTTGGGGATCTTGGTTTTTCTCATATGAGGAGAACATCTTCTTCTCCCCTGTCATGTGGTTTGTGCATCCGCTATCGAGTATCCAACTTGAGCCCCCGGATGCATAAACCTACAACACAATTTTAGTTCTTGACTTTAGGTACCCAAACGGTTTTGGGTCCTTTGGCATTAGAAACAAGAACTTTGGGTACCCAAACACAAGTCTTGGAACCCTTGTGTTTGCCCCCAACAAACTTGGCAACTACCTTGCCGGATTTGTTAGTAAGCACATAAGATGCATCAAAAGTTTTGAATGCAATGTCATGCTCATTTGATGCATTAGGAGTTTTCCTTTTAGGCAACTTAGCACGGGTTGGTTGCCTAGAACTAGATGTCTCACCCTTATACATAAAAGCATGGTTAGGGCCAGAGTGAGACTTCCTAGAATGAGTTCTCCTAATTTTGCTCTCGGAATAACCGGCAGGGTACAAAATGTAACCCTCGTTATCCTGAGTCATGGGAGCCTTGCCCTTAACAAAGTTAGACAAATTTCTAGGAGGGGCATTAAGTTTGACATTGTCTCCCCTTTGGTAGCCAATGCCATCCTTGATGCCAGGGCGTCTCCCATTATAGAGCATACTTCTAGCAAATTTAAACTTTTCATTTTCTAAGTTATGCTCGGCAATTTTAGCATCTAACATAGCTATATGATCATTTTGTTGTTTAATTAAAGCCATGTGATCATGAATAGCATTGATATCAACATCTCTACATCTAGTACAAATAGAAGTGTGCTCAACGGTAGATGTAGATGGTTTGCAAGAATTAAGTTCAACAATCTTAGCACGCAAAATATCATTGTTATCCCTAAGATTGGAAATTGTAACATTGCAAACATCAAGATCTTTAGCCTTAGCCATCAAATTTTCATTTTCTACTCTAAGGCTAGCAAGAGAATCATTCAATTCCTTAATCTTAGCAAGCAAATCATCATTGCCATTTCTAAGATTGGGAATTGAAGCATCACAAACATGAGAATCAACCTTAGCAATTAATCTAGCATTTTCATTTCCAAGGTTGTCAATAGTCTCACGGCAGGTGCTTAGCTCACTAGACAATTTTTCACATTTTTCAACTTGTAAAGCATAAGCATTTTTGACCTTAACATGCTTTTTGTTTTCCTTAATAAGGAAGTCCTCTTGAGAGTCCAAGAGATCATCCTTCTCATGAATAGCACTAATCAATTCATTTAATTTTTCTTTTTGTTGCATGTTTAGGTCGGCAAAAAGGGTACGCAAATTATTTTCCTCATCACTAGCATTATCATCACTAGAGGATTCATATTTAGTGGAGGATTTAGATTTAACCTTCTTCCTTTTGCCGTCCTTTGCCATGAGGCACTTGTGGCCGACGTTGGGAAAGAGGAGTCCCTTGGTGACGGCGATGTTGGCGGCGTCCTCGTCGGAGGAGGACTCGGTGGAGCTCTCGTCGGAGTCCCACTCCCGGCAAACATGGGCATCGCCGCCCTTCTTCTTGTAGTACTTCTTTTCTCTCCTCTTTCCCTTCTTGTCGTCGCCCCTGTCACTGTCACTAGACATAGGATATTTTGTAATAAAATGACCGGGCTTACCACATTTGTAGCACACTTTCTTGGAGCGGGGTTTGTAGTCCTTCTCCCTCCATTGCTTGAGGATTTGGCGAAAGCTTTTGATGATTAAAGCCATCTCCTCATTATCGAGCTTTGAGGCGTCAATTGGTTGTCTACTCGGTGTAGACCCCTCCTTCTTCTCCTCCGTCGCCTTGAAGGCCACCGGTTGTGCCTTGGACGTGGAGGGTTCATCAAGCTCGTTGATCTTCTTTGAGCCTTTAATCATACATTCAAAGCTCACAAAATTTCCGATAACTTCTTCGGGGGTCATTAGTGGGTATCTAGGATTACCACGAATTAATTGAACTTGAGTGGGGTTAAGGAAAATGAGAGATCTTAGAATAACCTTAACCACCTCGTGGTCGTCCCACTTCTTACTCCCGAGGTTGCGCACTTGGTTCACCAAGGTTTTGAGCCGGTTGTACATATCTTGTGGCTCTTCCCCTTGGCGAAGACGAAAACGACCGAGCCCCCCCTCGATCGTTTCCCGCTTTGTGATCTTGGTGAGTTCATCACCCTCGTGCACGGTCTTGAGTAGGTCCCAAATCTCCTTTGCATTCTTCAACCCTTGCACCTTGTTGTATTCCTCCCTGCTTAGAGAGGCGAGGAGTATGGTTGTAGCTTGAGAGTTGAAGTGCTCGATTTGGGCCACCTCGTCCGTATCATAATCCTCATCCCCTATGGATGGTACCTGTGCTCCAAACTCAACAACATTCCATATACTTTTGTGAAGTGAGGTTAGATGAAATTTCATTAAATCACTCCACCTAGCATAATCTTCGCCATCAAAAGTTGGTGGTTTGCCTAATGAAACGGAAAGTAATGGAGTATGTCTAGGTGTACGAGGATAGTGTAAGGGGATCTTACTAAACTTCTTGCGCTCTTGGCGCTTAGAAGTTACGGACGACGCATCGGAGTCGGAGGTTGATGTTGATGAAGTGTCGGTCTCGTAGTAGACCACCTTCCTCATCCTCTTGTGCTTGTTGCCTTTCCGATGCGACTTGTGAGAAGAAGATTTCTCCTTCTTCTCCTTGTGGTGTGAAGAAGAGGATCTTTTCTCCTTCCGTTTGGAGGAGTCCTTCTTCTTCTCCTTCCTCTTGGTGCGGGACTCTTCCGATGAAGTGCTCCCGTGGCTTGTAGCGGGCTTGTCGCCGGTCTCCATCTCCCTCTTGGTGTGATCTCCCGACATCACTTCGAGCGGTTAGGCTCTAATGAAGCACCGGGCTCTGATACCAATTGAAAGTCGCCTAGAGGGGGGGTGAATAGGGCGAAACTGAAATTCTCAAAAATAATCACAACTACAAGCCGGGTTAGCGTTAGAAATATAATAGAGTCCGCGAGAGAGGGCGCAAAACAAATCGCAAGCGAATAATGAGGTGAGACATGCGGATTTGTTTTACCGAGGTTCGGTTCTCTCAAACCTACTCCCCGTTGAGGAGGCCACAAAGGCCGGGTCTCTTTCAACCCTTCCCTCTCTCAAACGGTCCCTCGGACCGAGTGAGCTTCTCTTCTCAAATCACTTGGGAATCAAACTTCCCACAAAGAACACCACACGATTGGTGTCTCTTGCCTCAATTACAAGTGAGTGTTTGATCACAAGAAAGAATGCCAAAGAAAAAGAAGCGATCCAAGCGCAAGAGCTCAAATGGACACTACAAATCACTCTTTCTAGTCACTAAGGCTTTGTGAAGAGTTGGGAGAGGATTTGATCTCTTTTGGTGTGCTTTGTAATGAATGCTAGCTCTTGTATAGTGGTTGGAAGCTGGAAATCTTGGATACAATGAATGGTGGGTGGTTGGGGTATTTATAGCCCCAACCACCAAACTAGCTGTTTGGTGAGGCTGTCTGTTCGATGGCGCACCGGACAGTCCAGTGCACACCGGACATGTCCGATGCGACAGCCACGTCACCAAATCCGTTGGGATTCGACTGTTGGAGCTCTGTCTCTGGGCCCGCCTTGATGTCCGGTGGCGCACCAGACATGAACTGTAGATTGTCCGGTGCACCTGCTCCCGCGTGCCTGACGACTGCGTGCTTCTGGCGCGCATTAAATGCGTCGCAGGTAGCCGTTGGCGCTGAAATAGTCGTTGCCTCGCTGTTGCACCGGACAGTCCGGTGAATTTTAGCGAAGAAGCTGAAGTGAATTCCCGAGGCTGGCGAGTTCCGGAGACCGCTCTTCCTTGGAGCACCAGACATGTCCGGTGTACACCGGACAGTCCGGTGAATTATAGCGGAGTTGCCTCTGGAAATTCCCGAAGGTGACGAGTTTGAGTTTGGAGTCCTCTGGTGCACCGGACATGTCCGGTGGCACACCGGACAGTCCGGTGCGCCAGACCAGAGGAGCCTTCGGTAGTCCCTTTGCTCTTTTGTCGAACCCAAAACTTGGTCTTTTTATTGGCTAAGTGTGAACCTTTGGCACCTGTATAACTTATACACTAGAGCAAACTAGTTAGTCCAAATATTTGTGTTGGGTAATTCAACCACCAAAATTAATTAGGGACTAGGTGTAAGCCTAATTCCCTTTCAGTGACCTGACACCTTTATCCTGACGCACGCCCTCCAGTCGACAGAGCCGAAGTGACCGTAGTCACTTCGCCGCTCCACTGACCGGCCTGACAAGAGGACAGCGCCGCCTGCGCCACTCCGACTGCTGTGCCACTCGACAGAGTGAGGCTGACAGCAGCCAAGTCCGGCCTCAGGCGCCATAGGAAACTCCGCATCGACCGACCCCAGGGCTCGGACTCGGGCTCAGCCCCGGAAGACGACGAACTCCGCTTCGCCCGACCCCAGGGCTCGGACTCGGGCTCAGCCCTGGAGGACGACGAACTCCGCTTCGCCCGACCCCAGGGCTCGAACTCGGGCTCAGCCCCGGAGGACGACGAACTCCGCTTCGCCCGACCCCAGGGCTCGGACTCAGCCCTGGCCTCAGCCGACGGTCTCCGCCTCGCCCGACCCAGGGGCTCGGACTCGACCTCGGCCTTGGAAGACAGACTCGATCATGACCTCGGAGGAGCCTCCACCTCGCCCAACCCAGGGCTCGGACCGACCACGTCACAGGAGGCACCATCATTACCCTACTCCAAGCTGACTCAGGCTACGGGGAACAAGACTGACGTCCCATCTGGCTCGCTCCGCCAAACAAGTAATGATGGCGCCCCACACGCTCTATGACGACGGCGGCTCTCAGCCCCCTTACGGAAGCAAGAGGACGTCAGCAAGGACCCGACAGCCCCGACAGCTGTCCTTCCGCCAGGCTCCAGCGCTCCTCCGACGGCCACGACACCACACGAACCGGGTGCCAAAACCTCTCCGGCTGCCACGATGGCATGTACTTAGGGCACTAGCTCTCCTCCGCTAGACACGTTAGCACACTGCTACACCCCCCATTGTACACCTGGATCCTTTCCTTATGCCTATAAAAGGAAGGTCCAGGGCCCTCTTACAGAGGGTTGGCCGCGCGGAGAAGGACGGGACGGCGCTCGCGTAAGGCCGCTCGCTCCCTCCCGCGCGGACGCTTGTAACCCCCTACTGCAAGCGCACCCGACCTGGGCGCGGGACAAACACGAAGGCCGCGGGTTTCACCTCTCACGCCTGTCTCCCTCTGGCTTCTTCCCCCCTTCGCGCTCCGTCTCGCACCGACCCATCTGGGCTGGGGCACGCGGCGACAATTTACTCGTCGGTCCAGGGACCCCCGGGTTCAAAACGCCGACAGCAGCGGTCGTCGAAACAAAGTTGGACGCGTTACAATGATCATTTATATTAACCATTAATGAAGTTGGACGATCGATCGTAGATCCTAGCCATAATTAAGGGAAATGACACCTAACCATGTTCGCCTCCATTAATCTAGTTAAGGTCGTCGTCTCTCAAAGTCAAATATGTCGTAAGGTCGAGGAGCGATGAGGGAGAAGTGGGTGTCGCTGCCAAGCGGCTAAAGTGAGATAAGTGGATAAGTGGTGTCGGCGGTGGGAGAGGAGGCATTGATGAACTCTTAGATTGGGATTAGGGAAGGGCGAGTTTATTCGTCAGGGGTAGTAGGCAGGCACTAAGTTCGTCGGTGAGGTTACAAGTCGCCCGGGCCACGACCGAGGAGGGTAGAGGCGGGGATGATAGATTGAGACTCGTGAGGAAGAAGAAGACCCGATGAATAAGGGGGGAAATGTGAAAGATAACATACGCAATTGTAGAGAAGTAGGTCATGTAAGGGAGGTCGCCAGAAAAATGGAGCTGTGCTGAACGAGGAAACAAATGTCAATCTAGACTGCAATCGTATTATTGATCAACAAATGTTGTTATGTTTACTTGTTTAGGCAGTGTTGGGTATGTTGTTATGTTTACTGCAACGGTCGTGATCCAGCTCGCTTGATACACGGACGTGCATTGCGGCGAGGTGCACATACAGAGTTCTTATCGCCACGGCGCGACAAGGAGTGTCTCTGGAAGGCGTAACCGTCCGCGTTGGTGACTGGTGAGTGCTGAGTGCTGACCAGTAAATGTCATGATGGCGTAATCATCGGTTAAGCTTCTCAGGCAGTAATCGCTGTCACCATAGATATATGCAGTGGTGCGCTCTCTCTCAAGCTAACGTAAAACCGCCTCTCATTCTGCTAAGCCGTGCCGTGCAGTGCAGTCAGGCAGTCAGCCACTGACGGAACGCGGTAGCGCCCAGGGGCAGCCGGCTTCCCTTTTCATCACTAGCCTCCTGCACTCTGCATGCCCGCACCGTTTGTGTGGCACTGTCGTCGACGACTCGACGTCGAGTGTCATCTTGCGTAGGTCGGGTCCTTGCTATCGCCTATCGGAGTTCAGAAGCGAGCTGAAGCGTAGCCTAGGCACGCACAACGCAACAGGCGAATTGAAAATCTGGAGCGGAAAGAGACGACGACCGCACAGTTCAAGTGGAAACTTGCCGTGCCCGACGCCGTCCCACTTTCAGCTGAAGCGGCAGCAGTAGCCCTCTCTGTCTCTGCTGCCGGGCTGGCCCGTCCTCGACGCGTATGCGGTGTGCACAGCACGCCATGAGCGGTGCAGGATCGCAGAGCATCCGGAGAGAGTGCGGAGTGCATGCCAGCGAGGAGGGGGAGCCCGGGGAGGGGACTTTAAAATAGACCCCCGGCAACGCTACGCCTTCGTGGACTTTGGTCCCGATTCCCGAATACACTGACTTTTTGCGTGTTCGGTTGGCGCTGGCGGGGCCCTCTCCAACCTAAGCCAACGGCCTCGTTTTTTTTTTTTTTTTTTGACGCCAAGCAGAAGGTTCCGCTGATGCCACCGCCAGCGCCAACCGAACACGCGGTTTGGGCGTCAGCAGCTCGGCTGTACGCGCGTACAGTACCCCTCAGACGTGTGACTGGACGGACGTGACTGCGTGTGTGCTCAACTACGTTTGTTTTGCTTGTTGTACAAGCAAGGGTTCCGCGTATACAAGTGCGGTCTTCATAAAAAAAAATTGGTTGTGTGGGCTCTGACCTCTGAGTATAACAGAGAACACTTGCCTACACTTTTCTAACGTATGCCATGTAGGAGTATTTTGTGAGACGAGAGCGCCCAGCCGGTCCAGTCTAATCAAGCTTGGGATCCAGTAGGGTGCGCTATGATTCTTGCAATCAGACTATAGCGTTGAAATCCAATAGCTGTAGGTAGTACGAGTATATATATAAAAAAAAGAACAACAAAAGGTGTGTTTGGTTGCCTGCATCTGCGCGTGCTTGCATCACAGGGTGCGGGTAGCTGCTGTTTGGTTGCTGTGAGCCAGGCTATGCGCGTGCGAGCTCTATGTTTGGTTGCCTGCATGTAGATTTAGATCCAGGCTCGCACCATCCTTAAAGCACCCTGGGCCAGGCTCACCAGATACGAGCAGATTGGTCGCATCTCCAGAGCCAGGCTCCAGTGATCCTGGCTCACACAGCCAGGTTGGCGAGAGAAACCAACCAAACAGACCCAAAGAGACTCTAGACGCAGTTGGAAAAGGGCATTTGTCCGGAAAGGCAGAAACGCCTTTATTATTATCGGTTTTTAAGGGGTGCCATTAGTTTTGATGGTGCTCTCATTTTTACCTTTAATCGTGTTTTTTTCTTCTCAGTCTTATCCTTCCAGTGCTATATAGTAGAAAAGTAAAACTGAGCAAAAAAAAAAAAAATACAACTAATGGTAAAAATAAGGAATGTGGCAAAACTAAGGGTATGAATTTAAATATAGATATTATTAATGCTGGCTCTTGGATTAGATCGCATGGTGACCGGTTCAGATAGCAATAGGGGCCCGATACCCGATTCTCTGTGGGGAATTCCTCTATTAGAGGACGCCGATGTGGGTAATTTAGTTCCCACAGGATCGAAATAGGGAAAACTTTATCCCCATCGGGTTTGAGGGGACGGGGATGTGAAACCATTCCCCGTTCCTCACATATCCGCCGCGCTAATTTTTCTTCTTGTAAATTAGTCCATTTGTATGATACTAAAAATTTAATATATGACCTATTATAAAATAGCAAAATATACTCTAAAGAAGGCGTTTCTTGTATTTTTAAAATTTTTTTGTTAAATTTATATTAATTTAATAGAATCAATTTTAATTCGTCTGTAAATATTGTATTTACTAATTGGGATAGATTTACCGTGAGGATAAATTGCACGACGGGACGAGAATAAGACAAAAAGTGCCATGAACATTTGCGGGACGGGGAGCCGTGGGAATTTCCGGTTGCCATCTTACTGACCGGACTGGGCTATATAGCCGTCGGAAGGAGAGAAGCTCGGAGTAACAACTGCAACAACCTTTCTCTAAAAGTGACCAAAAGCATGTCATGTACCGTATGCACGGTTCCGTACCCACCGTTTCCCCTTATTATAATGCCACCACTGCATACGGATGTGTATGAGTATGACCCTGCACGGTGGGTGAGCCGGAGCGTTGGCGGCCTACGGCTCTGCGAATGCGATTCTCGCGAAGACGGACGAACACACAGCGGAAGGTGGGGCATCACCTCCACTCACGTCGCCGCGGTTGGCCACCACCAACCAACCGGAGTCCGGAGGGCCTGAAACCCTCAACGGATCCCTCCCCGAGGGACCGGACCGCTCCACCGCGGGGCGCGGCCGCGGGACATGACGCCTGGTTCTCTCGTTTGGGCAGTGTTTTGTTTGGGGTTAAAGTGGATGTGACAGAATGATACAGTCCTCTCGATTTTTATGACTACCGTGTGTTGTGATGACTTACAACAATATCCATGTAAACTATCCATAAAAGCAATATTTTTTATTGATTGTCTCTGCTCTCCGTATAATATATTTTTAAATTTGGCTAAATCAGTTATTGTTTACTCCATACAATATGTCATGGTACAACACGACCAATGAAGTGAGCGATTAGAAGAGAGTTCACAACGACTGACTGAACAAATATAGATTATAAATTGACATAATTCCATCATATAAAGACCAAATAAGAAAAAGTTTGTGAGCTCAAGTTTCTAAAAAAATCACATGAACTAAAACTTATAAAAAAGATGGATCAAAATATAGAGTGATTGCTAAAGTCAGGCATCAATAAAAAATGAATGCGCTCCATATAAATTATCCTACTTCGTAGCAATTACTGACGTTTAAAACCAACAAATAACATTTTATTTTACCGTTAGTGTGACAAATCATTGTTGCTTCATCCAATTCAGCAACCTCAAACACCATGGAGTCAATTACGTCAATGTGATCTTAGAAACGACCTAATACTTGCAAGAGCAAGAACGTCGTGCCGTGCTTGGGTTGTAGCCTCGGCCTGTAGTGTTGGTCTGACCCGACATGATTATATATATTTTTATTTTATAAAAAACGTATATACATATATGCAATTTATATTCAATATTAAAAACATCTAAGCATAATGTTCCACTGGTTAGACAACTTCATCCAGTGTCTCTCACCTCCTGCACTGTTTTTTTAACATTTTATGCTGATTTAATCAAATGGGCCGACGAGCTAACGGGCTGGCTCGACACAGTCAGCAGGCCGGCATGACGTGCCTAGGCCAGAGTTGTGGTCCACGGGCGTCTGGTCCATGCCGGGCCGTCGTTTGGCCATCTATAGGTGTGCAACGATTAATTTGAAATAGATGTGAGGGGTTATTTGTAAAAATAATGTTTTAATCAAATGAACCGACGGGCTAACGGCCTGGCTCGGCACAGTCAGAAGACCGGCATGACGTGCCTGGGCCAGAGTTGTGGCCCACGGGCGTCTGGCCCGTGCCGGGCCGTCGTTTGGCCATCTATAGGTGTGCAACGATTAATTTGAAATAGCTGTGAGGGGTTATTTGTAATAAGATGGCGCGAGACGACCGTTGAAACTGGTGCTTTAAGTATAGTATAGATGTTGCCACAAAAAATGCTCCGATGTTTATCTCATTCCTGCGTAACTTTCATCCAAACACTATAAAAATATGGTCACTCCCTTCCATCATTGTATGTCCAACCAAATACACCCTAGTGTGCGTAACTGGTTGAAGAGACGGTTGTTGGGATCGAAGTTAAAGTCAAGTAAGGGAGATGTTTAGTTTTTAGGGAATAATTTTAGCCACTATATTTCATTGTATTTAGTCCTTAAATTATTAAATACAACAAATAAAACAAAATATTAGTTTCCGTATTTAGCAATTTAGGAATTAAAATAGAATAAAACATAGGAAATAAAAATTAGTTCCTAGAAACTAAACACCCGTAGCTGTAGACATGATTACAACCATTTTTGCAGTAGTGCATTTACCTACAGGAGAAATGGTTCGTGTATGACATATGTGTACGACTGGAGTAGCACTAACGTTAATCCATCGCTGTTGTTGACTCTTGTTATGAACTAACAAATCATGATACATTTGATGATTCTAGTCGTATCTAATTCTATCACTAAAGTCGTGCGATGCAAACCATGACCATATGCAATGGAGTATTTTTAAACCTTGATAATAATTTTTTATATAATTCTGCATAAGTGCAATCGGTGTGGAATTTCTATAGGTGTTTATGTTTGACACATGAAACACATATGTTTTATTGGGCCAATGAAGACATTTGCTCACACAAGGGAATGTGGAATCCTATATATATACTCCTTGGGCCCCCCAAAGAAGTGAGAGTTCATGGGCTGACAAAAAGCCTGGAGAATGGCTCGAGAAGTCGAGATTTTTAGTCTCTGTGGGCTTTACGTTCACATTTAGAAGTAGGTTTCGTGCAGCTTTATTTTTAGGTGTTTTCTTAAAAAGATTATCTCAAGCCTTATCTCCAGGATGGTGAACTATCTTAAAACCTATGTAAAGTACTTTGAACTGTGAAAAAAAAACAACTACCCTATGAAGAAAAATCTACTTAAGCTCTTGGCGTGGATTATTTCATTTCTTATTTGATGTGTTGCTCTTACTGGTATTCTGTAATAGCTGTTTTTTTAGTGCATGCGTCTCCCCTTTTTCCCGCTGCCTTCTCAGTTCTCACCCCTTTTGTAAATTCAATAGGGCTTCCTTGCTTTGATGTAGGTTACTCATGTCATTTGCAATAAAAAGTTCAGATGGCCTTTTTTTTGGTTATTGCTGCCGCAGTCCCCTTAGAATTTAGAAAAGACACCGTACAAAGGAAGGAAACTTGCTTGTGGCATTCGTAGAACTCGCATAAACAGCATGAAAAAGCTACCTTCGAAAATGCAGAACTTGTGTCGAATTTCACGTTGTAAGTTCCAGGGACTTTCACCTGCTAGTCCAAGCCGTCAGAAGACCTCCGTGTACGCTAGATTAATTGTCAGTTTGGCTATATATTTGATGGACATGGTTTTATAAGATGTGATATCACAAAAACTGCAGTTTATAAGCAAACTTGTAACAAAACTGTGGTTTTAAAAAAAGGACTTATGAGTGAAGTTTCTAAAACTAAAAAAGGTACAGTACAAACCATGGCTTCAGAAGCTACCAAATTTATTGTATCTGTAAACACAAACACGTCACAACTTTTGAAAAAAAACGATTATTATACCAGACCACAGTATTTCTTTATTATTTTAAAAATATTTTACACGGAAACGGAGCCTTTGTCCCTTCGCAAATGATCACAAGCCATACGATATCAAGTGACCAGAAGTGAAGGAAACCCATAAAGTTTTTTTTTTCCCTGAAGAAACTTCGTCGGCCGTTTGGATCTTCTCGTGCCTTTCTGCATGCCCACGTATTCCATAGATAAGTACTCCATCTGTGTAGCTATGGCATGGGCTCCACGTCATATACAACTGGGCCCATACAGGGCCATACTCCATTGTGGTCCCATCTGTCATGCAGTACCACAAGTATGAGACTCCTTTGCATCGAGAGGACGATACGACTTGTCGACTACGGACTACCCACGTCGTCCGATCCTTTTCTCCGGAGCCGACGTTTCGGGCCCCGCGGGCCACGGGAAATATCAGGCCCACAGGCCAGCGACACCGCCCACAACTTATCCACAGAAATCTCCAAAACCAAAAGGCTCCAACAGAACAGAACCCTACGCTACGGCAAGCTATTCCAGTGATTACCAAAGCAAAGCCTTCCCTGTTCCCAAGCGCTTCGCCTCCAATATCTCCACGCCGTTCGCGGTGCTTCCGCTCGCCCACTCCTGTGCCGCTGCGCGCCGCTGCAGCTCCCGGCACCGTCCTACGAACCAACACGGCCCCAGATTTCTTCCAGCTCCTCCAACCGATTCGACCGGAACCGCCGCACGAGCCCCCCAAAGCTCGCATCCTTTCCTGCGTTTATTTATTTCAGTTCAAATTCCGGAGTGTTCGTTCTGTTTTTGCCCTAACTTGGTCACAATGGGCGGCAATAATGACGGCGTTTCCGGTGCCGCTTGCTTGAAGCCGCTCAACGGCGTCTCCCCTACCTACGTACCCAGCGCCGGCGCCGGCGCCCTGTACTTCCTTATCGGCTCCGGGCTCGGCGTCGTGGCGGTGCTCCACGCATCTGGGTTGGCGGAGGTCAGCGGAGAGTGGGCCTCCGCGGCGCGGTGGACCGAGGTAAGCAGAGAGTGGCCCTCCGCCGCGCGGTGGGCTGCCCAACTGGCCGGATCGGTCGGCGCCCAGCGCCTGCTCCTCGCAACGTCGCTTCTTTTCCTGGCCGTCAGCGTCTGGCGCCTCGCCAGGCGCTGCGCCGCCGTGGAGGGGCGCGTCGGCAGCACGGACTCCGCGGTGCGGGCGTTGCACGTCGGGGGAGTCGTCTGCGCCGTGTGCGGGTCGAAGATTCGGGCCCTCAAGAGAGGCTGCCGTGGCGTGGAGCGCACCCGCTCGGTCGACTCGAGCAAGCCGGTCTCGAGGTCGCTGGCTGCTGAGTTCGACCAGGAGGCTGACGGGGAGGAAGAGGACAATGCTGGAGAGACCAGCGATCCAGATGACGGCAGTGTGCAGTACCTGAGGAGGAGGCTCAAGGAGGAGATGCTGCTGAAGGAGGTTGCGCTCGAGGAGCTGGAGAAGGAGAGGCATGCCGCAGCGTCTGCAGCCGACGAGGCCATGTCCAAGATTGCGTGCCTGCGTAGCGAGAAGGCGCTGGTGGAGAGGGAGGCGCGGCAATTCCAGGAGATGATGCAGCAGAAGCAGATGTATGACCGGCAGGTGATCGAGTCACTTCAGTGGGTGATCATGAAGTCTGGAATGCAAGGCTGGGAGCCAGAGGCCATAACTGATCGAGCCTTGTCGGAGACAAGCGAGGATGACAGAGATAAGAAGTAGCTAGCTCTTGGTTATTGGAGTTGAATGGAACCACTGAGGAAGGCCCTGTTGTTTGCTTTGAGTTCATCGTCCTCTGATCAGCTCTTAGTAACCAAACAGAGAATGCCAAGTTACGAAAACTCGGATGTTCCTTGACCATGCAAAGCTCTTCAGGGGAAATATCTGAAATCCACCTGTAAATATACCATCTTCTTTTAAACTACCTGTGTACTTATCTAATAAGAACAACATCTGTACTTGATCGCTCTACCTTGCAAATGTTCATTGCTATTTATCTGCAAATGTTCATTGCTATCTATCTGTGACCTTGTGTGTGATACATATTTTGACATTACAAGCTGGATTTCAGCACTAGGGGTGTCTGATATCCGTCATACCGTGTTCGTGCAAAGCATGATGAACCGTAGGAATGCGATCGATTTGTTTCAATGTGGTTTTAATATGCTGAAAGTAACTTACAAAATGTGCATTATCTATCTTTTTTTATCCTATTTGAATGTTGGCCACACTCCAATTTCTCCTATCTAGTGCTCAATCTTCAAGCACCTCAGAGTCGATGGCTCGTGTATCATATAGTCCACATTATCTGAGCAGAAATTCAGTGATCATACAGATCGTTACTACTTTTGCATTGGTTGTTCTAATGAAAAGAAATGTGTAAATTCTACATGTTAGAGCAGCTGGGCTCGACAGACTGAGAGGTCGCTCAAGGACAGCACAGGAGACGAGCAACAGCTTGATAGGTGGGAGGGAGAGCGATTTGGTGATAGAGAATTGGAGATGACGATTATGGTGAATACCAGCCCGATGCGGTGAGGAAGATGCTGATTGTCTCTTATGCACTACCAGTTAGGGTAATTTTACTCTCTGATGTTTGGTTTTGCTGCCCCTTAGCCCTTCTTTCTTGCACAAGTGAGGACACGAGCATCAGCTTCAATGATGGTTGGTTCCGATTTGCAAAGTAGCAGCTCGATTCAAGAGGATCCCAATTGGGATGAACACCCATGCTGATTTGCCCTATATTTGTGCTGCAACTACGGCCATTGAACATACCTCGGAAACCAATTTAGACTGAGCAATACTTTTCCATGCTACCAGCTTGCATTGCAAGTAGTTTCAGTTGGGATGTTACTTTTTAGTTTTGGATTACTGCGAGTTGTACAGTCTTGTTTCCTAGGTAGCGCAAATATTCTGCTTCTATTGCCTAGTGAAACTCTTCATTTTATTTGTGAAATCTTTGAAGCAATCTCTCGAATTGAGCGGTATTATAGCTTGTTCTGTTACGAGTGGATACAGAGGGATTGAAGGGGATTAAATATCTCTTATTCAATTTTGAATATAAATGGATTTAATCTCCCTCAATCCTCTCGAATCCCAATGTAACCGAACAGAACAGGGCCTTAATGTACCCTTCTTTTTTTTCCAGATGCAATTTGGAAATTTTTGTCTTCTCTTGTGTAAGCACTGGATCAAGCTAATCTTGGTTTTCTTTTAATTCTTCCCTTTCAGTAGCTGTGGATGCACATTGCAATATTGTTCGTGTATATGACGATGTATTTGGCCAATCTAATCACACTAGACACTAATCTGTTGCAAAGTGGCAATGCGCCAGCATCTAGCAGTGTGAACACTCAGACCATGTTCGTTTGATCCCAAAACCATAGGGACCGAGGGAGATTGGAAGGGATTGGAGAGGATTTTGAGTTGTAAGGGATTTAATCCCCTCAATCCTTATGGATTGGCACAAAACGAACAGGGCCTCATTCTTGTAGATTTCCTGTGGTTCTATTGTCGAGTTAATGGTACTGCCGTTAATTAGTGGTGTTGTGCGGCTCAGTTTCTTGAAGGGTCCCTCAACAGGGATTTGGAGCGAGGTTAGGGGAGTGACATGTGTGAAAGGACAACCCATGTGTCGGAAGTAGAGATGACAATGAAGACATGATTTTTTATTTTCTGCAGGAAATTCTCCTATTAAGGAACGGAGCATTGCATTTGTCAAAAGTAGAGATGACAATGAGATCCAATCCCTGATTACTCGCGGGGAATTTTCTTATTAGACCTTGCTCGGTTAAATCCCCTCCAATCACCTCAATCCACCCCTAACCGACCCCTCCAATCACCTCAATCCACCCCTAACCGAGCAAGGCGCTAGGGGACAAGGATGGGTGGAAACAAGAAAAGATTAGTCCTCATCGGATTCGCAGGGACCTCCCCCTCCCCTCGAATTTATCTTAATCTAAATTAGTTCATTGACATGTTAGAATTATACTAAAAACTCAATACATAGCCTATTATAAAATAGGAAATAAAACTCTAGAGTGGATATATCTTGTAATTTTAAATCTTGGCTATTCAATTTATATTGATTTGTTATAATCAATTTGAATTTGTCTTTTAATATTGCATTTTCTAACGGGGACAAATTCTTGTGGAGATAAATTCCCTAACGGGGACAGGGATGGCAGAAAAAAATCTCTCCTGTGAGCATTCGCGGGGACATGGATGGATAATTTTTTTTCCTCGTGGGGACGGAGATGGAGGGCCATTGCCAGACAAGGAATTCTTCATTGCCATCCTTAGTCGGATGTCGGAACGAGTACAGACAAAAATAGGGTTAGCGAGAGCAGCGCTATGTGAACATTGGGTGGTGCACTCCCATTTGAGGCATTGGAGGGCAGGACTACACAAGACTGTGGCACCATCTATGTCGCGACACACGATCAAAATTGCTAAATGTTAGATGTTACAACTTTATCGAGTGGATGTGTTGATGAAGCCATATCGGCATACCCCAACAAAGCGTGCAACACCCTACTTGGTGCGCTAAATATTGTCGAAGCGACACCAAGGTACCAAGGGCCGTAGAGAAAATCAAAGAAAGATAGATGAGCATAAGCCTAGGATTGTTGGACAAAGGTGCTGACCCGATTGATTACACACAATTTATAGAGATTTGGGCTACTTGGATCATAATATCATACATCCTTTATATGGTGAATGTATAAACATAAGTATGGAGAATGCTTACAAGCTATAATGTTGTTGAGCGTAGAAGTGTGAAAGGCTGAGAAGACAAAAAAACTAAGAGGAGTGAAAGGGAAATATGGTTAACTATTTCCTATAATCGATTTTGGTGGTTGACATCCAACATAAACCACATGGACTAACTAGTTTGTCTAGATATCATCTATTACAGGTGCATAAGGTTCAACACAAACAAGAAAGAAATCCAGTTAGTGACACAATAAAAAATGGAGCAAAGAAGTTAAGAGTGCTGATTTTTGGCGCACCGGACACTGTCCGGTGCACCAGTCCGTACAGCTTCAAACAAGCCACTCTTGGGTTTCTGCAAGGCGCGCTCCACTATAATTCATCGGACTATCCGGTGTGCCACTGTACTGTCCGGTGAGCCAGCGGAGCAACGACTCCCTGCACGCCAACGGTCGACTATGCAAAGCTACAGTGCTGAACAGTGTCGTGGTAGAAGTCATAGCGCAGAAGTCAGAGGTCACCGGACTGTCCGGTGCAGCAAGACGACAAGCGTCTTCAATGGTCAACTGCTCTGAACCTTAACAATTGCGTTGACGTGGCGCGCACCGGACAATGCACAGTGGTTGTCCGGTGGCGCACCGGACTATTCGGTGCGCCCATCGCCAGCATCCTTTACCAATGGCTAGGAAGTGGTTGGGAGCTATAAATACCCTGTGGGGGATAGATATCCCCCGGGTCCACTAAAAGAGTAAAAGACCTCACGAAAGGCCCAAGGGCCCAATAAATCGTAAGGTCATTCTTTTGTGGGCCTGCGAGAGACAACCAACGAAACAGATCGACATAGGGCCGGATTGGTGCAAACCCGGACGGCTCACGACGTCGAGCGAGCGGCCACAACAGAGATCCGACCTTCCCGCGCTGGAGCCCCCATGCAACGGAGCCATGCGAGGATAAGTCGGCAGAGAGATAAACTCAAACAGTTCACTATCTTTTAGCTACACGTTGTTATCAAATCCACGTGTATTGCCCCACGGTCGAGTATATAAGGCCTAGGGGGCACCCCTTCAGATCGATCGACCCTATTACTTAGCCACTCACTCGAACTCTCTGCATTCTCAATTCAGAGAACTCTCCTGTAACCTCATTCACCAAGCATACTCACCAGGACGTAGGGTGTTACGCATCTCAAAGCGGCCCGAACCTGTAAACATTGTCCATTGTCCCTCGTGCATCTGGCACGAACCATTTTGCTACAGTCGTCGACACCGTCCTACTCCTAAAAACACCTTGAGGGGCAACCCCGGGTGTGCGGTCGGACCCAAAACACCGACAGCTGGCACGCCAGGTAGGGGGTGTGTCGACGATCCAAGCTAGCTCAATGGCCGTCACCTTCCACAGCAAGATCACCCTTCGTCCTAGATCCGTATTCTGCTTCGGAACAATCTCATCCGTAGCAGATGAAGAGGGAACTCTACACCGCATTGCAGATCCACCGAAAAAGAAGTCTCCTCCAACAAACTCCGAAAATATCGGAGAGGCGCAACCTCCAGCCCTCCGGGAAAAGATCGCCTTCAGAAAGTCAGGGGCCGAGAGCCCGTTGACCCGGATAACTCCACTATCTACTTCCCCGACAAAAGAATGGACACAGATCGCGAGGAAGAAGGAGACCAAGGGGAAGCAAGTTGTTCTTTCCGTTCCTCCGCCCTCAAAGGAGAACGGAAAGAAAGTCGCCACGACAGCAGCACCATTCTATCCCGACGTCCTCTTCATCAGGAGAGTGGAGTCGCCTACCGTCTCCGACGACGAGCCGACCGCACCCGGGGAAGAACCACCTCAACGAGAATCCCGCCGACGGAGGAACCGACGCAGGAACATTCGACGACATCACGCGACCGGAGAACGGGATCCGGAGCAACCTGTCTCGCGAGACGAGGTCTCGGAGATAGGAGAAACTCCGGAGGAACGCGTCTTCAGGGAACGAAGGAACTCCCGACGACGTGATCGCCGCCGGGCTCAGGAACAAGCCGAGCAAGACGCAAGGCAACGCCGGGAGAATCCATTCTTCGGGCGCAACCTGAACCCCGACTTCGCCCGAGCCATGAACACGCCGAGCGAAGTCGGAGGAGTACTAGCTCGAATAGCTGATGGACTCCCTCGGACTCCCGACGCCGAGGGATACCGACGACTGTTCACCCAGGCGGCCAACCATCTTCTACCGCTTGCTCACCCGCCGAATGATCTACGACACGCCATCAACAGTCGCCGAGACGCGCGAAGCTCCATCAATGCTTCGCGAGAACGGCGGCATGAGAACGAGATCCGCCGCCGGGAGGAGTACGACAGGGATCATGGCATCCCAGCTCGGAGCCAGGCCACCAGAACTGAGTCGGCAACGACCTCAACTGGCGGTACAACCCGAGGACGGTCGAGGAACCACAACAACTACTCCCCTCCCCGGGACAGACATCATCCACGACGACAGGAGGACACGTGTGGAGTGTCTGCTCTTACTCCGCGCCTTAGGGCCATCCAATTGTGACACCCCAGTGTCACCTAGGGTTTCTCTCAAATGCCAAACCAAGAACCATTATTTTATGTGAACCAAAGTAATCCTGAGCATCAAAATAACTTAAGTAATAAAGAATTCACCAAGTAAATACTTAAAAGTATCATGATCAAAACAATTGAGTCTTTGAAAAGGGTAGAATGTGCAACCCTAAATAAAAACCCTAAGTGAGCCCCATGAGCAAAATTCAAGAAAATAAGAAAAAGGGGATGAAAAGTTTAAAATTATGACTTGAGCCAATTATAAAAATTGAAGTATATTTAATAAGCAACAAGAAATGTTGAGAAAGCTTAGCCAAAATAACTCAAATAAAACCCCAAATCAAGCTTCTCATGTGGGGACTTAATGGGAATTCTGAATTTCAGAATTCTGAAATTTAGACCTTGAGCCAAAGATCAGGGATGTTCACCTTGATCCCTAACTCGAATCCTAATGGCCCCATTAACAAAATTGTGTCTAACTAACCCCTCTGTCATGTGCCAGAAGATGGCATTGGGACGCGAGCCCTAGACACGACAAAACCTTGGATTTGCCTCGGGTTTGGGCAGGGAGATAGACCGGATTTCCTGGCTCCATATCTCTGCAACCAGTAGGCAAAATCCTATGACCCCCACACAAGAATGGTAGCTTGTAGGGAGGAGAAGAGGTTTTGTGCACTGACCAAGGCGAGAGCAGGCTCGGATGAGCGACTACACGCGCCAGAACTTGGGCAGAACGCACGGGCACACGTGTTCGACCCTGGTCGGCACGCCAGAGCTCGCCCAACCCCCGCGCGCGCTCACCCCGGCGTCCGGTCAAGTCCGCCGCGCGCCCACGCCCTCGGCCATGCCCGCCCGCGCCTATAAAGCCTCCCCGGGCGCACCTCTCTTCGCCCCGCACTCACCCTCACCGGCCAGCCACCTTTCCTTAGCTCCGGCGAGCTCAATTTCGCCCGCCATTGCCGCCAGAGCTTCGGCCACCGTGGCCAGCCCACTCCAGCCACCCTCAAGTCGAGCCAGTGCTTCGGCTAGCTCCGCTAGTAGCCCGTGAAGCTTGCCAAGCCCTCGGACCCGGCCAGACTTCACCGGAGGCCCGAGATCGACCTCACCGGACTTCGGTCTTCCGCCGCCGCGCGTGGACCAAGCAATCCAGTGAGTCTCCGTCCAATCCCTTGCGCTCATATCTTCTCTGGCATCCTGTGAACCTCCCTGACCCCTCTAATTGAACTATCTCGTCGTGACCAGGCCGGTCCCCTCGCCGCCGACGAGCATCCCCGCCTGCGCGCGTGGATCGACCGACTCCGGCCATCTCCGACGGCGTCCCGCACACCGTTGTGATCCCCGCGACCTCCCCTTCGTCCTCGACCACTTCACCGGAGCAATCTCGCCGCCAGTAAGCCCCTCCGCCCTTTCTTCCGCCGCGGTTACTGTTTAAGGTAGAAGAAGGACCTCGGGTTAGGATTTGTAGAACCAGAGGGGTTTTCTGTAACGTCAGTGACTCATGTGAATAGTAGCTTAAGGACTGATCCGCGAAGAAAACCTAAAAACCCGCCAGGGACCCTAGTGCAAAGTAGATTTCCATTAAACCAATTCTGTTATTCTTTTTAAAATGACCAGAGAACTTAGAAAATCCATAACTTGATGAATTCTTAATCAAAAGTTGTCAAACTAATTTTGCTAGATCCTAAATATTATGAACTGTCATTTAAAAATGGTAAACCTTATGCTTTTTGTTCTGAATTTTTGAGTTTAAAATTAAAAACAGAAACTTATCAAACCTTGTTTAATTAGGGAAAATTAGTTTTTCTTCTGTGCTGAACTTAAGAAAATTTGTAGATGATCAAACCTCATTTAGACACTGTTTAAAAATAGTAAGAACCCCAGCATTAGAAATTATGATGTGCTTATTCCTTTAAAGCTATTTTGCCCAAAACTTAGAGAAAATCAGAAAGGCATTAAAAATTAATGAACAGTGATTAAGATTATTTTTCCTAGTTTACTTGTGTAACAGAGAACCTAGGAAAAATACAGAGACCATTAATTTGGACCAGTTTTAAATTAAAATGTTTTATTTAGCCTTATTAAGACTGAAAAACAATTATTAGAGTAGCAAAGCTATAACCAAAATGATTAATAAAAATCTAGTGGACTTACAACCACCAGAGCCCCACTACAAAAATATAGAGCACCTCAGCCCAACTTTTTAAGTAAGGGAAATAAATACAAAGTGATAATAAGGCATTTTCCCAATAAATCATGAACAATCCCTATTAATGTAATAATGGGCAACCAAAAAATTAGCTAAGTCCATGATGAGATAAACTACCAGAGAAAAATGCAAACCCATGAAAAGGAAGCAAACCATACCAATTGCCAATGATTTAAGAGAAAGGCCACTTAATTCAAATAATGCATACTACCCCTTCCCTTAAGCAAAAAGAGACCAAACTTCAGAATGATTGCTCTTGCACAAAATACTAACTATGAAAAATAAGAACTCTGTTGTTTGATGTTTTTCAAAGATAGTGGTAGTAGAAAGCACCCATTTGGCTAGAAACTTGAGAAAACCATAGAAAAATAATTAAAAGGTATTAATGATTAGAAATTTGTATCAAGTCATGTTATAACACCTAAAAGCCATCAAAAATAAGTTTTGGAGAATTGCCCACTGTTAAATAGTAGTTGTAGTTCAAAGCACCCCTTCTGCCCTAGAGTTTAATAATTTTGTCCAGAGAAAACTATTCACTTTCTGATCCCAAATTTTGAGACAGAGAGACACACACCAGTAAAAAGCCACTGTAATTTTTGTAGAATTTTTGGAATTTTATAAAAGCAACTTGTAGTTCAAACCTACTTCCAAACATTAAGAGAATAAAAGAAAAGGAATGAAGGAATAAACCCCACCTCAATAAGCCTAACTTGAGAACTTATCAATTCTCTCTAAGACTTAAAAGGAATTCAGTGGAACCCCAAAAAAATATAATCTACCACTTACCTTAGCTAAGTTTAACCCAATTTACCAAGTATACCCCCCAAGGGTCTTACATAAGTAAAGTTAACCTTGTTTAACTCAAAAGATCATGCACCCTTAAAGTTGTGATTTCTAAAAGCACATATCATATCATGCTTATATCTTACGCATTGTATTCATTAGATTGTAATCTTGCCGACGGAGAGTACGTGCTCATCCCCGAGCAAGGACCTGTCCAAGAGGAGGACCAGGAGCAGGCTTCAGAGGCTGCTATTGAGGATCTCCCCGCAGCCCCAGCAATTGAAGGCAAGCCCCGGTTTTATGCATAACCTGTTAATTATGCTATTTTACTACACTTAATGCTTGTAGGATTGCAATGTGCACTTAAGTGTAGGAGTTGCTTGAAACCTCTAGTTGCATGAACTTAGGATTCCTTTTTGAGATAAATACTAGTATGCTAGGTCGAGTAGCTGCTATGCTAAATCAGGATCTCGGTAGAAGTCGAGTGATTTTTCTAGCACTCGCGCGAGGTCAGGAATTGATTGTATTCATCTTGATAACGAGATCTATGTTGGTCTATGGACTTGGATCCAGGGAGGATGCCTTGTCCATGAGACGGGAAAAATGGATTAAGGATTAATGTGTGGATACCTGAGTCAAGCTTTTGAACGTACTAAGCACATGCCGGGAAAAATGGTAACCGGTAAACCTAGTACCTGATTGAAGCCGGGCGCGGACTTTATCCCTCATGCGACCTGAGACTGGGTCTCCCATGCTAGCTATGGTGGGTACAAGTGCGGTCACTGCACGGCGGCAGCCGGGGTCAGTGGAGCATTGTATGCCAAGGCGGTGAGGCCTGGACGCGAACGGGGAATCGATGGGGACAGTTGTCATGTGTGGGGTCGGAGTACCCTGACATGCCGTGTGTTTAGGTTTACCTTGCAAGGTTAAAACTCGATTCGAATCGTCTGCTTCTCGCAGCTAATGAGACTGCTTGATTCCTTGTACTGCATCGAGTAAGAAGTGAAATGTGGTTACATGAGATAACTTGTTGATTGAACTAATTGATTGTTACCATGTATGCTTAGAAGGAGAAAATCTAGCTAAGTTAATGATGGTAGAAATTGAAAAGCTAAAATTTGCTTTTAGAAACAGTTAGTGCTTTTGGCAAACCAAACCCCTCAGCCAAACAGCTGCATAGTCTAGAGGTAGAGGAGTAGACTCCTCACACCGGTTAAGTCTAGCTGAGTATTAGTATACTCAGCCTTGCTTGTGGCACCATTTTTGCAGGTACCATTCAGGAAATGGTTGATGGTGTGACTTGGCCTACCACCCTGCCACCGGGTTGGACGGTCGAGTGGGATGTTGCTCCGGCAGGAGAGGAGCACGAGGAGTAGTGGGCTAGGCCTTGCCCATTTCCTCATTATCGACGACATCGATTATCCGCTGCACCTTATTTTGTGAACTTTATTTGCTACTCAAAAACTCCGATTTATGTAATAATTCTGCACTTAATTTGAGGTTTCCTGTTTTATTGTATTTCTTCTGTGACTCACCTTCGAGTGAGCTTGTGGAATTTGATCCTGGTTAAGTGGCTCTATCATACTAGATCTGAAGGACTGACGGGTTATTCCGATTTAAGTGTGTTACGGCCCCTGAGGCGTGACTTAGGCACTTAAGCTGGAATAATTCGGGCGGTTCTGCCACACCAATGGCCTCCTAACTTCAAGGTATCCAATGTCGACAAATATGAACCTAAACAGGATCCAGGGGGCTGGCTAGCCGTCTACACCACCGCTGCTCGAGCTGCCGGGGCGTCCGAAGACGTGATGACCTCGTACTTACCCATTGTCCTCGGGCAAGATGCGCTGCAATGGCTGCGACATCTACCCCGACACTGCATCAACGACTGGGGCGACTTCAGTCGACGCTTCACCGCCAACTTCCAGTCCCTCTCCGACAAACCGGCGCAACCATGGGACCTCAAATCCATCAAGCGCCGGGGGACGAAACTCTCCGGTCGTACCTTAAAAGGTTCCAGACCATGAGAAATCGTATCCCTGAGGTCACGGAGGCGGCCGTGATCGAGGACTTCTACAGAGGATCCAACGACTCGGCTTTCGTCCGAGCCATATTACAGAAGGCGCCGACTACCTCCGAGGAGCTATTCCGGGAAGCCGACCTCTACATCACCGCCGACGAGCGAGCCCAGGACCTCATCGGAGGAGCGAAGCCCGCACCGGCAGCACCACGACGCGACGCGAACCAGCAGCCCGACAAACGCTGGGAGAAGAGATCTCGCGAGGAAGTACACGCTGCCGGACCACCTGCCTCTCGCGCCCGAGGAGGACCTCGCGGAGGCGAGCGCACACTGGACGACATCCTCGACGCCCAGTGCCCATACCACAAGGACATGCGCCACACTCTTCGTAACTGCCGGGACTTCAAGCACTCCGTCGGGCACGGTCGACCTTTCCAACCTCTACCTCCTCCTCCGCCGAGGGGAAGACCAGATGAACCACGACAACCCCATCAGCAGGAGGAGGGAGGAGGAGGAGCTTTCCCGCGCGTTGACAGGGAGGTCAACGTCATCTTTGGCGGACATGGGTCGCAGGAGAACAAAAGACAACAAAAGCTCAACGACCGCCAGATACTGGTGGCGACCACGGGTCCTCCCGCCCCATACCGGTGGTCGGAGCACCCGATCACTTTCACTCGGGAGGATCAATGGCTCAACTTCGATCATCCAGGCAAATACCCGCTCCTCGTCGATCCGGTGATCCGAGAGAGCCGGGTGAAGAAGGTGCTAGTGGACGGGGGGAGCAGCATCAACGTCACCTTCCCCCGGACACTCCAAGGCTTGGGAGTTCACCTCAAAGAGCTCCACGAGTCGGACACTCCTTTCTTTGGCATCGTGCCGACGGAAGGGGAATACCCGCTGGGTCACATCTACATGCCCGTCACCTTTGGAACTCCGGAGAACTACAGAACCGAGTTCCTGAGGTTCGAAGTGGCGAACTTCGACTGCGGGTACATGTGGCGGAACTGCCCGAATTATTCCAACTTAAGTGCCCAAGTCCCGCCTTAGAGGCTAGACCACACTTAAATGGGAATAACCCGTCAATCCCTCGGATCTAGTCCGACACGGCCACTGACAGGATCAAGTACCACAATCTCACTCGAAGGTGAGTCATAGAGCAAATACAATAAAGCATAAAACCATACATGTCACACTGTTACATTATTACATCACCATCATCATCATCGGAGTTTTTGCAAAAGTAACCATCATTGTTCGAAGTGCAGCGGAATAAAACTAACGGTGATTAAACAGAGAGATGGGGAAGCCTGTCCCATCACTCCTCATGCTCCTCCTCAGCCGAGGCAGGGTCCCACTCAACAGTCCAACCCGGTGGCAAGGTGGACGGCCAAGTTATCCCAGCAACCATCTCCTCCAGAGAACCTGTAAAAATTATGCCACAAGCAAGGCCGAGTATACTAATACTCAGCTAGACTTACCCGGTGTGAGGAGTCTACTCCTCTACCTCTAGACATGCAGCTGTTTGGCTGTGGGGGTTTGGTTGCCAAAAGCACTAGCTGAGTTTCTAAATCAAAGTTTTAACTTAGTCAAAGTTAAGTGTGACTCTCTTAAGGCTAAAAGTGGACTATCTACTCATACATGGTAGCAAGCATTATTAACAATCAACATCTTATCACAACTCCTCATACTTCCACTTATTACTCAATGCAGTACAATGGATCAAGCAGTCTCATTAGCTGCGAGAAGCAGACGATTCGAATCGAGTTTTTATCCTTGCAAGGTAAACCTAAACACACGACATATAGGGGCACTCCATCCCCACACATATCAACCGTCCCCATCGATTCCCCGTCAGCAGAACAGGGCTCACCGCCTTGGCGTACAATGCCTCACTGACCCCGACTGGCCGGCGTGCAGTGACCGCACTTGTACCCACCATAACCGGAATGGGAGACCTCGTCTCAGGTCACGTGAGGGGCAAAGTCTACTGCCAGGTTCAATCAGGTACTAGGCTTACCGATTTACCATATTTCTCGGTATGTGTTTAGTACGTTCAAACGCTTGACACAGGTATCCGCACGTTAATCCTTATTCCATTTTCCATCTCGTAAACAACCAATCCCCATGGATTGTTGTCCACCAACTAGTATCATGATAATGTGAAAGTGGGTACAATCAATTTCCTGATCTCGCGCGAGTGCTAGAAAAATCACTCGTCTTCTACCAAGATCCTAATTTACTAAAGCAACTACTCGACCTATCATACTAGTATTCATCTCAAAAGGATTCCTGAGATCATGCAACTAGGGTTTTCAAACAATTCCTACACCTAAGTGCACAATCAATCCTACAATCATTAAGTGAAGTAAAGTAGTATAAATAACAGGTTATGCATAAAACCGGGGCTTGCCTTCCAAAGCAGTGGCAGGCAGGTCCTCTGGTGCAGGCTCGGGTGCTGGATCTGGGGCTACCTCTTGAGCAGCTTCTTGCTCCGGCACGAGGATGTATTCTCCGTCAGCAAGATTACAGTCTATCGAATGCAATGAACATGTATGTCATGATTATGCAGAATTTAATAATATTATGCGGAAGAGGACTAAGTTAAGAAGTAACTTAGGGTTTCTTAGTCATGCGGGGCTTCCAGTGGGTTAGGTTCAATACTCCTTAGGCTTGGGTTTTCAGTGAGGATAACATAGTGGATTGGTATTACCTTGATACATTTTAGTGGACAGATTACAAAGGTTTTAGGATAACATTAATTCACATCTTTCATTTTTCTTTCCTTAATTTCCATTTAGGGTTTTTTTTGTGTAGGTTTGAACTACAACATGGTTTTAATAATTTCCAAAAATTCTGTAAAAATTACAGTGGGTTGTCACTGGATATTCTAGCTTGTTTTAAGAATTTGAGGCTTAAAGTATAAAAGCTAGGCTTTAAACAAAAATAACAACAGTTAGGCAAAATGGGCCACTTTACACTACTCCTCATAGTTAGGGGTAGGTTCTGTCCTAAAGGTTATTTGTGCTGGCATCCCATAGTAATAACAGGTCTCTGTGCTAAAAATCACAGAAAACTAAGGGGTGGTTATTTAGTTATGATTTTCTTAAGTTTAATGCCAAAAAGGCACTTTCTACTACATTATTATTTGAAAAATGTCAAACAGCAGATTTCATATTTTTCCTAAGTTCTCTCTAATAAAACAATAGTTATCCCAAGGGTGGGGGTGCTTTTACCTTGGGGTTATTTTTGTAGAGTTTTTCTAAGTTTCACTTGTTTTATTAAAACAAAAGAGATCTTACTTATTTTACACTAAAACAGGGTATGCTATATTTTTCCAGTGAACTATATTGAATAAGTAACCTAACAAAAATAGAGGTACTCTCTGGTTCATTAATTAAATTACATTTTCTATTTTCCTTATCCTTAAGCATATTATAGAATAAGGGGTAAAACTAACTTAAATGGAGTATACAGAGAGGTTTAACATTTTTACTTGGTCTAGTAGGTAGATATAAGCTTCTCAAAATTTTTCTAACCCTGGTCAAACAATATTCCTATTTTTCCTTCTAATATTGAGTTTTGAGTGGTTTTCTTATTTAATTCAAAACTTCAGAAAGGAATACAGAAGCCATGGGTTCTATTATTTTTATCTGATAGTTCATAAATTCCAGAATCTAGCAAAATTGGTTTGAACATTTTTGGATGATTATTCTTCAAGTTATGCATTTATTTAGCTATCTGTTATAACAAAAAGAAAAGAAATTCGAAAATGGAAAAGAAAACAGGTTTACGCTGAGGCCCCTGGGGTTTTTCCTTTTCTTTTCTCACAGAACAGCCCTTGGTCCACTATTGGCTTGGGTCACTAACATTGCGCAAAGCCCCCTGGACTTAACTGAAATCTAACCCGCGCTCCCTGACCGGCTTAAACAGTACCCGCGGCATAGTTTACGGCGGTGGGGCTTACCGGCGGCAGTAGAGCTCCGGCGGGGTGGTCAGTGACGTCCGGGAGGTCGCGACGGTCACGTCGGTGTGCGGGTCGGTGTCGGAGGTGGTCGGAGCTACCCTGGCCACGAGCACAGGCGGCGGGGGTCGTCGGCGGCTCCTGCTCCGGCCAAACCACGGCGGTATAGTTCAATTAGGGTGCACGAGGAGCTTCACGGGGTGACACTGAGGCCATGCGCGCAACGAATTGGAAAACGGTGCAGGGGCTTACCCGGTCCACGTGCGCCGGCGTGTTCTTGAATTCCGGTGAGCATGATTGGGCTATTCCGGTGACGAGGGTCCCTGGGTCAAGCTTGAGCAAGTCTCACGGCCTCACCAGGAAGCTATCTGAGGGCTTGGATCGAACGGAGGAGGACGGGAGAGGGGCTGGCCATGGTGGTTGCTCTCGGGCGGCACTGGCGGGTCGCGGGGAGGTCGCCGGAGTTAATGGCTGGCTCGGGCAAGTCCGGCGAGGTACAGAGGGGGTAACGGGGAAGGCAGCCAAGCACTGGGGCGGGCTTTATAGCCGTGGCGCGGGCGTGGTCACGGGCGGCCGCGGGCGCGCGGGGTTTCGCGCACGGGCGTGCTCTGAGCGCGCCCCCGGATGCCAGCTCGCGTCGAACACGTGGAAGCTTGCTTCTGCCATGGTTCAACGGCCGATTAGAGCACCATAGCGTGCGTATCTTGGCAAAGTCACTGTGTACGGTCGCTTCTCTGCTCCAAATCCTATCTTTTCGCTGTGAGTTCCAAGTCGAGATATGGTCGGGGTAGGGAGATAGAGAGGGGAGAAGTTTGCTGTGTCAGCTAAGCCCGAACCGAGACAAAAGGGGTGTCAAGTCATGTCTAGCGCCCTAGGGTAGGTGTCATCTCTTTCCAGGGTGTTCTAGGGTTAATTTGGCGCCCTTTTGTCAATTGGGTCGAAAGGTTTTGAAAAGGGGATTAAGGTGAACATGTGGAGTCTTTGTGCAAGGGTTAGTTTTTGTACTTAGGCAAAAACTGAATTTCCCCTTGTGCTAAATCTTAGGTGGACTGTTTAGGGCTTTTCTGAAAACTTTTTGGGGGTACTTCCTTACTATTAATTGTAGGTTATTAAGTATATTACAACTTTTCTATTTGGCCCAAACCATGATCATAAGGTTTACATGATCTTTTGATCATGGCTTCAATTAGGGTTCCCATTGCCTATGGGGGTTTTGCTTTAGGGTTTTGGGAGATCCCCACTTAGATGTGCATGATAAGCTAGGGCATGACATCCAAGGTGGGTTACACTTGCTTAGGACCTAGAATTCCAAGTTTGGTATACTTTGCCCAATTCAATCTTCATGTGATAATGGGTGAAAAGGGGGTAACCCTGGGGTGGACACCCTGAGTAACACCTGGGGTGTTACAGCCCTCCCCCCTTAAAGGAATCTCGCCCCGAGATTTCAGGTAGAGCCCTTTGGAGGGGTGCTTGAAGGTGTGTTGGTGTTGTTTTCCCTTTTTATACTTAAGTTTCTCTTATTTACTGCTCTTCGAATGTCATCCTCTTTGCAACTTCAGAAGGAAGCCCTTCTTAAGTTAAATCCACAACTTAGACTATCCTTGCTATCTAAGTTTCTCTCATAATTGGATTCAAAGGGCAGGTGGGGGGGGGGGTTTCTGGGGTTACGTACCGACTCCTTTGGGCAGAAAGTCGGGGAAGCGAGATCGTAGAAAATCCTCAGTCTCCCATGTAGCTTCTTCTGCTGAATGGTGACTCCACTGAACCTTGTACATTCTGACCGACCTTGCCCGAGTTGATCTTTCCTTCTGATCTAATACCTTGACGGGGTACTCCTGGTAGGACAAGTCTGGTTCTATCTCAATGTCTGGTTCCGGTAGCACTTCAGTGGGTAGACGAACACATTTCCGCAGCTGAGATACATGGAACACATTATGAACTGCTGACAAGTGAGGTGGCAATTCCACTTGATAGGCCACGGGTCCACAACTTGCCTTGATCTTATAGGGTCCAATGTAGCGAGGAGCTAACTTGCCCTTGATCCCGAATCTCTGGACACCCTTGGTGGGTGATACCTTAAGATAGACATGATCTCCCACCTCAAACTGTAGAGGCTTCCGCCTCTTATCATGATAGCTCCTTTGCCTGGCCTGAGCAGCTTCCAAGTTCTTGGTAATAACCTTGACCTTTGCCTCTGCCTCAAGTACCAAATCTGGCCCAAAAATTTCCCTTTCTCCTGCTTGAGACCAATTTAGTGGGGTTCTACACCTTCTCCCATATAATGCCTCAAAAGGTGCCATCTTCAGACTGGACTGATAGCTGTTATTGTAAGAAAATTCCGCCAAAGACAGACACTTGTCCCAATCCTTTCCATAATGTAGTGCACATGCTCGCAACATGTCTTCCAAAATCTGATTTACCCTTTCTGTCTGGCCATCTGTTTGAGGGTGATATGCTGAGCTTTGGATTACTTGGGTCCCAAGTGATTCTTGCAGTTTCTCCCAAAAGCGTGCCACAAACAGGGCTCCTCTGTCAGATATAATGGTCCTTGGAATACCATGCAGTCTTGCTATCTGATCAACATAAATTTCAGCATACTTCTCTGTCTTGTGGGTGGTGTGCACTGGCAAGAAATGAGCAGTCTTGGTCAACCTGTCCACGATAACCCAAATAGAATCATGGTGCCTGGAGGTATTGGGTAATCCCACTACGAAGTCCATGCAAATGTCCTCCCATTTCCAAGATGGTATGGGAAGGGGTTGCAAAGGGCCTGCTACCTTCAAGTGACTGGCTTTAATTCTCTGGCAAGTGTCACACTCGGATACGTACTTGGCAATTTCCCTTTTCATTCTAGTCCACCAATATAGAGATCTGAGATCATGATACATCTTGTTGCTACCAGGGTGCATGGAGAATTTGGAAAGGTGAGCTTCATCCAATATTTGCTTTCTGAGCTCAGGGTCCTTGGGAACAACCAATCGATCTCCAAACCATAGAATTCCCTTGCTGTCCTGTCGGAAACACTTGTATTTTTCTGCCTTTTGCTTGATCATATCCTTGATAATCTGAACACCCTTATCCTCAACCTGTGCCCTGACTATCTGTTCTTGCAACGTGGGCTCCACCGAGATATAGCTTAGGTCACCCGAAGAAACAACTTCCAGGTTCAATCTGCACAACTCATCACACAGGGTGGTCACTCCTACATCCATGTTCATACAATTGCACTGAGCCTTTCTGCTCAAGGCATCAGCCACAACATTGGCCCTCCCTGGGTGGTAAAGCACCTCCAAATCATAGTCCTTGATTAACTCCAACCATCTCCTTTGCCTCATGTTCAGATCTGCTTGAGTGAAGATGTATTTGAGACTCTTGTGATCAGTATAGATGTTACAGTGAGCTCCCATCAAGTAGTGTCTTCATAACTTAAGAGCATGAACCACAGCTGCCAATTCTAGATCATGGGTAGGGTAGTTCTGCTCATGGGGCCTGAGTGCCCAGGAAGCATAAGCAATCACTCTGTTCTCTTGCATCAAAACACATCCCAAACCAGTACCAGAAGCATCACAATAAACTTCAAATGGCTTGGTGTTGTCAGGTTGGGCCAGCACTGGGGCTGTTGTCAAATGCTGCCTCAAGGTATGAAAGGCATCTTCGCACTTTTGGCTCCACTCAAATTTGACTCCCTTCTTCAATAGTTCAGTCATTGGCTTGGCAATTCGGGAGAAATCCGGAATAAATCGTCGATAATACCCTGCCAATCCCAGAAAACTCCGAATCTGCTTCACTGTAGTCGGGGGTTTCCAATCCATTACCTCTTGTACCTTCTCAGGATCAACTGATATCCCATCTTGAGAAATTGTGTGACCCAAGAATTTGATCTCCTTCAGCCAAAACTCACATTTAGACAACTTAGCATAAAGATGATGATCGCGCAGTCGTTGAAGCACAATGTGCAGGTGCTCAGTATGTTCGTCCTCATTCTTGGAATAGACCAAAATATCATCAATGAAAACGACCACGAACTTGTCCAATTCTGGCATAAACACTGAGTTCATCAGGTACATGAAATAAGCCGGGGCATTGGTCAGCCCAAAAGACATCACCAGAAACTCATACAGTCCATATCGGGTTGAGAAAGCCGTCTTGGGAATATCGCTGGCACGGATCTTGATCTGATGGTAACCTGAGTGAAGGTCTATCTTGGAGAATACCTTGGCTCCTACCAACTGATCAAACATAACATCAATGCGGGGCAGCGGGTATTTGTTCTTAATAGTCACCGCATTGAGAGGACGGTAGTCAACACACATCCTCAAACTCTCATCCTTTTTCTTTACAAATAATGCTGGACATCCCCATGGTGAAGTGCTTGGACGAATAAACCCTTTGTCCAACAACTCTTGCAATTGTTTCTTCAATTCTGCCAATTCCGCGGGAGGCATCCTATAGGGTCTCTTGGAGATAGGAGCGGTCCCGGGTTGCAATTCGATGGCGAACTCAATATCTCGGTCAGGTGGCATCCCTGGCAATTCATCTGGGAAAACATCTGGGTAGTCGCAGACCACTGGGATCTTTTCCACCGGGGATTCTAACATAACAAAAGCACAAGAACGGGTGCATCCCTGATCGGGTAGATATAAGGTAATCTCACCATCCAAAGGGGAGCGGATTTCTATGGCTCTGGCTGCGACATCAATCACTGCGTGGTGTCGTGACAACCAATCAGTCCCTAAGATGATATCCACACTATCCAATCCCATTATCATTAGGGTAGTTTTGAAAATGAGACTACCCAGCTTAATTGGTACGTGCCTACAGATCTGATAGGAGGCAACCCTGCCTCCTGGTGTTGAGATTGTAATACCCCCATTGGTGTGGTGAAAAGGCAATTGGCACTTGGCACTAAATTTGGTACTGATAAAACTGTGTGATGCACCGGAATCAAAAAGAACAATAGCAGGATAATTCAAAACTGTAAAGATACCAGTCAAGACGGGTGCTCCCTCTGGGATATCAGCTATGGTGGTGAAGTTCAGCCTGCCCTGCCTCACTTGCACCTTCTGCCTCTTGCCTTGGTTCTGATTAGCATTCTGCCCCTGCCTCTGCTGGTTCCTGGGGCAATTCTTGGCATAATGCCCAGTGTTGCCACATGTGAAGCATCTGTTGTCATTGGCCTGGCGGTACTGCTGCTGCTGCTGATTGCTCATCTGAGCTGGAAATTGGGTGCGGTTGGGTGCCTGCTGCTGCTGCTGCGGTCGGATCACCCATCGCCCTTGCTGTTGCTGGGGTCCCCTGCCCTGGGTGTCGGACACAATCCTGAAGCGCTGTGGCTGAGCTGAGGGTCCTGCCACAGGGGTCTTCCTCTTCTTCTCTGCCTGCCTAGCTGTAATGCAGTCCTCCTGGGAGATAGCCATGTTGACCAACTCATTGTAGCTGTTGGCCCTGACGGTGTTGAGACGATCCCGGAGCTTAGTGCTGAGCCCCCTTCTGAATCTGTCCCTCTTCTTCTCATCTGTATCTGCATGATATCCCGCGTACTGGCACAAGTCATTAAAGGCCTGGGCATACTGCAACACTGTCTTGTTGCCCTGAGTGAGTGCCAAAAACTCATTGAGCTTCCTATCCATGATCCCGGCTGGTATATGGTGTCCTCTAAAGGCTGCCTTGAACTCCCTCCACTCCACCTCTCGGTCCTCTGGCTGCATAGCAAGAAAATGATCCCACCAAGTCCTTGCGGGTCCGTGAAGCTGCTGGGTGGCGAACCTGACTTTGGTGACCTCTGAGCAAACTCCATGTAGCAGTGGGAATTTGGATTCCACCACTCGCAGCCACACATCTGCGTCAAGTGGGTCCTCCGCCCTTGTGAATAATGGAGGCCGGGTGCTAAGGAATTCCTGGTATGTAGCCGCCGCGGGGTGACGTTGGTGGTCTCCACCACCATAATGCTGAGGTGGTGGCTGACGTTGAGCCAGCTGCCTCAGAATCTCATTCTGCTGAGCCATGAGCTCCTGCAGAGTGGGAGGTGGTGGCGGCGGTGGAGGAGCGCGCTCGTTCTGGCCACGACGCTGCCTCCCGGCCATCTGAAAAACCACATACTTACTTAACACCACAGTTCCAAATTTCAAGATTTTATTACGGGGAAAAAGTTAAAACAGCATGATAGACTCCGACTTCAACAAAAGAGATTTTAAGAGGCATAAATTCCTCCTTCCAAATTTAAACTGATAATAGCATCCATCAAACAAGTTCCCAAGAGAGTTTTAGCACGATTACATCAACTTGTTCCAAAATGACTCGACTCTATCTAGCCTAGTACCCCAAGGGTGCAAAAGCTAAGCTAGCTGCGAGGAGTCCGACTATCCAACTTCTAAGCCTACCCTGGACACCTAGTGAGCGAACGAAGCAACACTCGACTCGGGGGAAGGTGGTCTTCCCGAGCCAGCAGTGTCCACACTAGAGGCGGGCTCATCTCCTCCCTCAATGTCGACGTCCTCGTTGGACTCCTGGTCCTGGATCTCCTGGTGGTGCATGTCCAGGTGCTCGTTAGCCTCAGCAAGCTGCTGCTAAGTGTTAATGAGTTGATCCTCTAGGACCTCAATGGTGTTCTCCCTGGTACCTACCAGCTCCTCCAACTCCTGAATATCAGTGGATAGCTGCTCCACCTGCAAATCCTTCTCCACCATTTCTTGAGATAAATCAACCACGAGCTCCTCTCTGTTATCCAACGTGATCTTTGTTGCCTCCAGCAGTGCCATCAGATGGGACATTGCCTCACCGCGCATCACCTGCAGACGGTACAGAGCATTCATGCACCGTACTGTCAAGTGCGCAGTCTGACCTGGGTAGATGGCCCAGATGTCCTTGGCATGCTCCACCCGATCCTTCCACATTGGGTCGTCCTCCTTCTCAGCGGGGAACAAGCCAATGGGGTGGGTAGCCAGCTCCAAGGGATGGAATCCGCAGAAGGTAGTCAATCCATGCAGAGCGATCGCCTCGATCGTGTCCTCTGCCCGGTACCCGAAAGACTCGGAGTCCAAGGAGCGCCATCCTGGCTGCAGGGGATGAGGCTCCAAGGTCATCCTCACCCTACAGCGAGGCACTCGGTGCTTCTCGAACTGCTGCACCGCGTACTGAGGGGGTGTCGTGTATCCGGCCCCCTGAAGTACTTCCCACAAAATGCGGGGAAAGCCCTCTCGTGCAAGTCCGTCCGTGTGGGTCAGTGTATTTCCGTCATCGGAGGATCCGTGGGAAGTCATCTGTGTATGGTTAAGCGTAAGTAAAGAAAAAGAATTATAAAAAGAACAAGGAGAAATAAAACTCAGCCCTTCTCTAGTTAAATGAAAAGGCACTGGGGACCTAATTGGTTATTATCTTATTTTTAAGTCCTTTACTCAGTTATCCATCTGCTTAATTATGAATGCATGCATGCTCGTCCTGAACGACCTCACAATAAGATAAAAGGAATAGGGAGGAACTCCCATCCTGTAAAAGTGGCCTGTAGGGCCTAGTTTCTTAACCACCTAGCTACCCTTCTATTAACCTAAGGCTTCACGTCCTAGGTCTATCCTGCTCGTCCTACTATCTATCCAACCTTGTTTCTATCAAGTTTTATTTAGAAAATTGATGGTATTTACATTTTATTGATTCCTCTGTGGTGGTACAAGCTCCGATACCAGCTGTGGCGGAACTGCCCGAATTATTCCAACTTAAGTGCCCAAGTCCCGCCTTAGAGGCTAGACCACACTTAAATGGGAATAACCCGTCAATCCCTCGGATCTAGTCCGACACGGCCACTGACAGGATCAAGTACCACAATCTCACTCGAAGGTGAGTCACAGAGCAAATACAATAAAGCATAAAACCATACATGTCACACTGTTACATTATTACATCACCATCATCATCATCGGAGTTTTTGCAAAAGTAACCATCATTGTTCGAAGTGCAGCGGAATAAAATTAACGGTGATTAAACAGAGAGATGGGGAAGCCTGTCCCATCACTCCTCATGCTCCTCCTCAGCCGAGGCAGGGTCCCACTCAACAGTCCAACCCGGTGGCAAGGTGGACGGCCAAGTTATCCCAGCAACCATCTCCTCCAGAGAACCTGTAAAAATTATGCCACAAGCAAGGCTGAGTATACTAATACTCAGCTAGACTTACCCGGTGTGAGGAGTCTACTCCTCTACCTCTAGACATGCAGCTGTTTGGCTGTGGGGGTTTGGTTGCCAAAATCACTAGCTGAGTTTCTAAATCAAAGTTTTAACTTAGTCAAAGTTAAGTGTGACTCTCTTAAGGCTAAAAGTGGACTATCTACTCATACATGGTAGCAAGCATTATTAACAATCAACATCTTATCACAACTCCTCATACTTCCACTTATTACTCAATGCAGTACAATGGATCAAGCAGTCTCATTAGCTGCGAGAAGCAGACGATTCGAATTGAGTTTTTATCCTTGCAAGGTAAACCTAAACACACGACATATAGGGGCACTCCGTCCCCACACATATCAACCGTCCCCATCGATTCCCCGTCAGCAGAACAGGGCTCACCGCCTTGGCGTACAATGCCTCACTGACCCCGACTGGCCGTCGTGCAGTGACCGCACTTGTACCCACCATAACCGGAATGGGAGACCTCGTCTCAGGTCGCGTGAGGGGCAAAGTCTACTGCCAGGTTCAATCAGGTACTAGGCTTACCGATTTACCATATTTCTCGGTATGTGTTTAGTACGTTCAAACGCTTGACACAGGTATCCGCACGTTAATCCTTATTCCATTTTCCATCTCGTAAACAACCAATCCCCATGGATTGTTGTCCACCAACTAGTATCATGATAATGTGAAAGTGGGTACAATCAATTTCCTGATCTCGCACGAGTGCTAGAAAAATCACTCGTCTTCTACCGAGATCCTAATTTACTAAAGCAACTACTCGACCTATCATACTAGTATTCATCTCAAAAGGATTCCTGAGATCATGCAACTAGGGTTTTCAAACAATTCCTACACCTAAGTGCACAATCAATCCTACAATCATTAAGTGAAGTAAAGTAGTATAAATAACAGGTTATGCATAAAACCGGGGCTTGCCTTCCAAAGCAGTGGCAGGCAGGTCCTCTGGTGCAGGCTCGGGTGCTGGATCTGGGGCTACCTCCTGAGCAGCTTCTTGCTCCGGCACGAGGATGTATTCTCCGTCAGCAAGATTACAGTCTATCCAATGCAATGAACATGTATGTCATGATTATGCAGAATTTAATAATATTATGCGGAAGAGGACTAAGTTAAGAAGTAACTTAGGGTTTCTTAGTCATGCGGGGCTTCCAGTGGGTTAGGTTCAATACTCCTTAGGCTTGGGTTTTCAGTGAGGATAACATAGTGGATTGGTATTACCTTGATACATTTTAGTGGACAGATTACAAAGGTTTTAGGATAACATTAATTCACATCTTTCATTTTTCTTTCCTTAATTTCCATTTAGGGTTTTTTTTTGTGTAGGTTTGAACTACAACATGGTTTTAATAATTTCCAAAAATTCTGTAAAAATTACAGTGGGTTGTCACTGGATATTCTAGCTTGTTTTAAGAATTTGAGGCTTAAAGTATAAAAGCTAGGCTTTAAACAAAAATAACAACAGTTAGGCAAAATGGGCCACTTTACACTACTCCTCATAGTTAGGGGTAGGTTCTGTCCTAAAGGTTATTTTTGCTGGCATCCCATAGTAATAACAGGTCTCTGTGCTAAAAATCACAGAAAACTAAGGGGTGGTTATTTAGTTATGATTTTCTTAAGTTTAATGCCAAAAAGGCACTTTCTACTACATTATTATTTGAAAAATGTCAAACAGCAGATTTCATATTTTTCCTAAGTTCTCTCTAATAAAACAATAGTTATCCCAAGGGTGGGGGTGCTTTTACCTTGGGGTTATTTTTGTAGAGTTTTTCTAAGTTTCACTTGTTTTATTAAAACAAAAGAGATCTTACTTATTTTACACTAAAACAGGGTATGCTATATTTTTCCAGTGAACTATATTGAATAAGTAACCTAACAAAAATAGAGGTACTCTCTGGTTCATTAAATAAATTACATTTTCTATTTTCCTTATCCTTAAGCATATTATAGAATAAGGGGTAAAACTAACTTAAATGGAGTATACAGAGAGGTTTAACATTTTTACTTGGTCTAGTAGGTAGATATAAGCTTCTCAAAATTTTTCTAACCCTGGTCAAACAATATTCCTATTTTTCCTTCTAATATTGAGTTTTGAGTGGTTTTCTTATTTAATTCAAAACTTCAGAAAGGAATACAGAAGCCATGGGTTCTATTATTTTTATCTGATAGTTCATAAATTTCAGAATCTAGCAAAATTGGTTTGAACATTTTTGGATGATTATTCTTCAAGTTATGCATTTATTTAGCTATCTGTTATAACAAAAAGAAAAGAAATTCGAAAATGGAAAAGAAAACAGGTTTACGCTGAGGCTCCTGGGGTTTTTCCTTTTCTTTTCTCACAGAACAGCCCTTGGTCCACTATTGGCTTGGGTCACTGACATTGCGCAAAGCCCCTGGACTTAACTGAAATCTAACCCGCGCTCCCTAACCGGCTTAAACAGTACCCGCGGCATAGTTTACGGCGGTGGGGCTTACCGGCGGCAGTAGAGCTCCGGCGGGGTGGTCAGTGACGTCCGGGAGGTCGCGACGGTCACGTCGGTGTGCGGGTCGGTGTCGGAGGTGGTCGAAGCTACCCTGGCCACGAGCACAGGCGGCGGGGGTCGTCGGCGGCTCCTGCTCCGGCCAAACCACGGCGGTATAGTTCAATTAGGGTGCACGAGGAGCTTCACGGGGTGACACTGAGGCCATGCGTGCAACGAATTGGAAAACGGTGCAGGGGCTTACCCGGTCCACGTGCGCCGGCGGGTTCTTGAACTCCGGTGAGCACGATTGGGCTATTCCGGTGACGAGGGTCCTTGGGTCAAGCTTGAGCAAGTCTCACGGCCTCACCAGGAAGCTATCTGAGGGCTTGGATCGAACGGAGGAGGACGGGAGAGGGGCTGGCCACGGTGGTTGCTCTCGGGCGGCACTGGCGGGTCGCGGGGAGGTCGCCGGAGTTAATGGCTGGCTCGGGCAAGTCCGGCGAGGTACGGAGGGGGTAACGGGGAAGGCAGCCAAGCACTGGGGCGAGCTTTATAGCCGTGGCGCGGGCGTGGTCACGGGCGGCCGCGGGCGCGCGGGGTTTCGCGCACGGGCGTGCTCTGAGCGCGCCCCCGGATGCCAGCTCGCGTCGAACACGTGGAAGCTTGCTTCTGCCATGGTTCAACGGCCGATTAGAGCGCCATAGCGTGCGTATCTTGGCAAAGTCACTGTGTACGGTCGCTTCTCTGCTCCAAATCCTATCTTTTCGCTGTGAGTTCCAAGTCGAGATATGGTCGGGGTAGGGAGATAGAGAGGGGAGAAGTTTGCTGTGTCAGCTAAGCCCGAACCGAGACAAAAGGGGTGTCAAGTCGTGTCTAGCGCCCTAGGGTAGGTGTCATCTCTTTCCAGGGTGTTCTAGGGTTAATTTGGCGCCCTTTTGTCAATTGGGTCGAAAGGTTTTGAAAAGGGGATTAAGGTGAACATGTGGAGTCTTTGTGCAAGGGTTAGTTTTTGTACTTAGGCAAAAACTGAATTTCCCCTTGTGCTAAATCTTAGGTGGACTGTTTAGGGCTTTTCTGAAAACTTTTTGGGGGTACTTCCTTACTATTAATTGTAGGTTATTAAGTATATTACAACTTTTCTATTTGGCCCAAACCATGATCATAAGGTTTACATGATCTTTTGATCATGGCTTCAATTAGGGTTCCCATTGCCTATGGGGGTTTTGCTTTAGGGTTTTGGGAGATCCCCACTTAGATGTGCATGATAAGCTAGGGCATGACATCCAAGGTGGGTTACACTTGCTTAGGACCTAGAATTCCAAGTTTGGTATACTTTGCCCAATTCAATCTTCATGTGATAATGGGTGAAAAGGGGGTAACCCTGGGGTGGACACCCTGAGTAACACCTGGGGTGTTACAGTACAACACCATCATCGGGAGGCCGGGATTGGCCAAATTCATGGCCATTCCACATTACACATACATGATACTGAAGATGTCAGGACCGCAAGGAATCATAACTGTGCGCGCCGACTTTCAAGGCGCCGCAGAGTGTTTCCGAGTGGCCATCCAAGCAGCCCTCACCACCAAGTCATCGACGGTCTCTTCAGCACAGGCAAACTCTAAGCCTGAGGAGGACCTCGCAGTACCGGCAAACGAAGCTCAGGCCGCGACCTCTATGCGGCCGACTGAAGAAACCAAGAGGATCAACCTGGGGTTCGCTGATGAACGCAAGACTGCCATCATCAGCTCCAGCCTGGATGACAAATAGGAAAGCGCGCTCGTCCAGTTTCTGCAAGATAACCGAGATGTATTCGCATGGCAACCTGCGGATATGCCGGGAGTCCCGAGAGAACTGGCCGAGCACGAACTGAAGGTCTATCCCCAGGCAAGACCGATTCGGCAAAAGCTGCGTCGTTTCACGCTCGACAAGAGAGAGGCCATTCATGCCGAGTTAGCTCGCTTGGTCGCGGCTGGATTTATTAGAGAGGTGTTACACCCCGAGTGGTTAGCCAACCCTGTTCTTGTACTCAAAAAGAATAAAGTGGATTGGCGCATGTGCGTCGACTATACTGATCTCAACAAGCACTGTCCGAAGGATCCCTTCGGGCTCCCGAGGATAGATCAGGTGGTGGACTCCACCGCTGGGTGTTCTGTGCTGTCTTTCCTGGATTGCTATTCTGGATACCATCAAATTAGTTTGGCAAAGGAAGACGAGGAAAAAACAGCGTTCATCACTCCGTTTGGTGCTTTCTGCTATACCTCCATGCCGTTCGGCCTCAAAAACGCTGGAGCGACTTATCAGAGAGCCATTCAAACATGTTTAGCCGATCACTGGGGCAAGCGTGTGGAGGCCTACGTAGATGACGTGGTAATCAAAACGGAGAATTCGGAAAACTTCATTGAAGACTTACAGCTGGTTTTCAACAGTCTGAGGCGGTATCGATGGAAGCTTAACCCCAAAAAATGTGTTTTTGGGGTACCAGCAGGAAAGTTACTCGGGTTTATTGTCAGCCACCGAGGAATTGAGGCTAATCCGGATAAGATTGAAGCTATCATGAAGATGGAAGCACCTCGATCACAAAAGAAGGTTCAGCGACTTACTAGATGTATGGTAGCTCTGAGCAGATTTATATCCAGGCTGGGGGAAAAAGGTTTACCATTTTACAAGCTACTCAAGAAGGTGGATAAGTTTCAGTGGACTTCAGAGGCACAGGAGGCTCTAGATGCACTGAAGAAATTCTTAACAACACCACCAGTACTGAAGCCACCCCGACTAGCTACGTCAACTCAACCAGCTGAAAATCTGCTACTGTATATCTCTTGCACGACTCACGTGGTAAGCACTGCGTTGGTAGTCTAGCGAGCAGAAGAAGGACATGCCTACCCAGTGCAGCATCCTGTTTACTTCATCAGTGAAGTCCTGGGCCCCTCAAAGAAAAAGTATCCTCAAGTTCAGAAGCTATTATATGCAGTACTTCTAACTGCCCGCAAGCTACGTCACTACTTTGATGACCACAAAGTCATAGTAGTCACTGGTTTTCCGATAGGGGATATTCTTCACAACAAGGAAGCCATTGGCCGAATAGCCAAGTGGGCTTGTGAGCTGGGATCTCATGACGTCGAGTTTCGACCTCGCACTGCCATCAAAACTCAAGCACTGGTTGATTTCGTATCAGAGTGGACTGAACAGCAAGTACCAAATAACCCAGAGACTGCAGAAGTGTGGCGAATGTATTTTGATGGCTCGCTGAAGCTGCAGGGAGCAGGAGCTGGAATTCTCTTCACCGCACCTGGGGGCGAGCACCTCAAATATGCCCTCCAGTTGCTGTTTCCGGCCTCCAACAATGCAGCCGAGTATGAAGCCCTAATCCACGGATTGAACATCGCCATATCATTGGGCATCATGAGATTGATGGTGTACGGAGACTCTCTGGTAGTCATTAGCCAGATAAACAAAGAGTGGGATTGTTCAAGCGATTCAATGGGGAAGTACTGCGCTGCTGTCCGAAAGCTGGAAGACAAATTTGAGGGCCTGGAATTTCATCATGTAGAAAGAGATTGGAACACAGCAGCCGATGTATTGTCCAAGCTAGGATCCAGTCGAACTCAGGTCCCACCTGGAGTCTTTGTGCAAGAAATACTACAGCCGAGCATCTCAACGGATCAAGCAGAAGAGTGTAATATTATAGATCAATCTGAGTCAGACTCTGATGACTGGAGAAGGCCAATCATCAAGTATATAAAGAATGAAGAAGAACCAGATGACAAGAATTCAGCCGAGCGCATTGCCAGATAGTCGACACACTACACACTCATTGGGGAGACATTGTACAGAAGAGGTGCGTCAGGCATCCTCATGAAGTGCATTCTCTCATCTACGGGGAAGCAACTTCTGGAGGAGGTCCATGCTGGGCAATGTGGAATACATGCAGCATCCAGAACACTAGTCGGGAAGGTCTTCAGGTCAGGATTCTATTGGCCAACAACGAAGAATGATGCAGCCGAGTTAGTTCAGAAGTGCGAAGCTTGCCAATACCTTTCAAAACAACAACATCTGCCAGCACAACAACTGCAGACCATACCAGTAACCTGGCCTTTCGCATGCTGGGGACTGGATATGATTGGACCTTTCAAGAAAGCTCAAGGAGGATACACTCATGTATTGGTAGCAATCGACAAATTCACTAAATGGATAGAGTTTAAGCCCATTGCTTCTTTAACCTCAGGTAAGGCCGTGGAATTCATACAAGACATAATATTCAGATTCGGGATACCAAACAACATCATAACTGACCTAGGATCCAACTTCACAAGTTCAGAGTTCTTCGACTTCTGCGAGCAAAAAAGCATTCAGATCAAGTATGCATCTGTAGCACATCCGAGAGCCAACGGGCAGGTTGAGCGAGCTAACGGGATGATACTAGAAGCACTCAGGAAAAAGGTCTTCGATAAGAATAAAAAATTCGCAGGAAAGTGGATAAGGGAGTTGCCCTATGTCGTTTGGAGCCTAAGAACCCAACCTAGCCGAGCTCTGCATGGAAATACTCCTTTCTTCATGGTCTATGGGTCGGAGGCAGTGCTACCCGCTGATCTCAAGTTCGGGGCGCCAAGGTTGATCTTCGAAAACATAGCAGAAGTCGAGGCCACCAGGCTGGAGGACATTGATATACTTGAAGAAGAACGGCTGAATGCGGTAATCCAATCAGCACGGTACCAGCAGACTCTCAGGCGCTATCACAACAAGGCTGTGCGACAACGATCCTTCTCAGTAGGAGATCTCGTCCTCCGCCGAATTCTAACGGGGGAGGGACGGCACAAGTTATCACCCTTATGGGAAGGACCCTTCATAATAGCAGAAGTCACTCGGCCAGGATCGTATCGTCTCACTCAGATGGATGGCACAGAAGTCGGGAACTCCTGGAACATAGAACACCTCAGGAAGTTTTATCCCTAGCTGTATTTCAAAAGCTATCAGGACGACGATGTACTCTGTAAAGTGGAAACATGTCATCAATAAAGAAGGGGTTTCAAAGGTAATCAATTTATTCACAATTGACTTGCATTCTTACCTAACTCGGGGTGACCACTATGCCCTGCCAACGGAGCAATCGGCTTAAGTCGGCAACGACTTAAGGCGGTGCAACATGCTCACGCTTACCTAACTCGGGGTGACCACTATGCCCTGCCAACGGAGCAATCGGCTTAAGTCGGCAACGACTTAAGGCGGTGCAACATGCTCACGCTTACCTAACTCGGGGTGACCACTATGCCCTGCTAAACGGAGCAATCGGCTTAAGTCGCCAACGACTTAAGGCGGTGCAACATGCTCACGCTTACCTAACTCGGGGTGACCACTATGCCCTGCTAAACGGAGCAATCGGCTTAAGTCGGCAATGACTTAAGGCGGTGCAACATGCTCACGCTTACCTAACTCAGGGTGACCACTATGCCCTGCTAAACGGAGCAATCGGCTTAAGTCGGCAACGACTTAAGGCGGTGCAACATGTTCACGCTTACCTAACTCAGGGTGACCACTATGCCCTGCTAAACGGAGCAATCGGCTTAAGTCAGCAACGACTTAAGGCGGTGCAACATGCTCACGCTTACCTAACTCGGGGTGACCACTATTCCCTGCTAAACGGAGCAATCGGCTTAAGTCGGCAACGACTTAAGGCGGTGCAACATGCTCACGCTTACCTAACTCGGGGTGACCACTATGCCTTGCTAAACGGAGCAATCGGCTTAAGTCGGCAACGACTTAAGGCGGTGCAACATGCTCACGCTTACCTAACTCGGGGTGACCACTATGCCCTGCCAACAGAGCAATCGGCTTAAGTCGGCAACGACTTAAGGCGGTGCAACATGCTCACGCTTACCTAACTCGGGGTGACCACTATGCCCTGCCAACGGAGCAATCGGCTTAAGTCAGCAGCGACTTAAGGCGATCTGACGTGATTACAATTACTCATATAAGGATGACTTCTATATCCTGCAATCAAATTTCAAAACCATCACGCATCGTTTTACTACTGCAAACTTACAAACTGATGAATTCTGAAACAACATAAGAATAACAATGTCGCTTAAGTACTGAAATGGCATCCTCTAACAAATGTCTGATCATGCTAACCGCGCGCTCAAAGCACGCAAAATGTTTCCCTACTTGGTGACGTTTTTCTCAGGAGCAATCGACAAGGAAGGACGACTCGAGGAATCAGGGGCAGCAGTCACATCAGCCCTTATATCCTCGGGAACAACAACGCCGGGTCTCCTCATCAAGATTCGCCCCGCCCGAATAGCCTTGTCCATGGCTCTGTCGCGTTGGGCTCTGAGAGTAACAGAAGTTTCTTCAGCAACCTTGGCAGCCAGTCGAGCAGTTTCTAACTCCTGGGTGATGGATTTCTTGGAAGCTCGGAGTTCTTTGATGGTAGCGTCCTTTGCTGACATTAGCTGCTTGAGCCGAGTCACCTCATCCGAAGATTCCTGTAGTTTACAACGTTGGTTGTCCAACTCTTCCATGGTGAAGCGATGACTCTTCTCCAGGATAGTCAGCGAGTTGCTAGAATCACGATACAATCTGTCAAGACTGTCACGAGAAGCAGCAAGGATACGTTTTTCTTCCTGCAAACAAAAGACAGCTACCTCAAAAACCAAGCAAGTAATAGGAGCACAACAAGGAAAAGCACAGCTTCATAAATCACCTTTTCAGAATTGAGATGAGCGTGAAGAGAAGAACTCAGTGCATTGGCATCATCTAAGGCAGCAGAGACCTGAGTTAGTTCGGTCTGACTTTGAGAGTACTTTTCCTCGAAGTCAGCACACCGCTGGGCCAATTCAGCCTAATCTCGGGAATGTTTTTCCTCAAGAGTGGAAATCTGCCGAGTCATACCTAGCAAGAGACAATCAAACAAGAAGGGGTCAGAATGTAAAGAGTCTACAGTGAAGACAAAGAGAAGCAAGAAAAGCACTAACTAGCATTGGTCGCCTCCAATTCAGAGACACGATGCTGAAGTGACACTAGATTCCAACATGCCAGCGACGAAGCTACTCCTGGGATAGAAGCACCCTGTAACCTCAGCTGGCTAGCCATTCCGTCCACCAAAGCCTGATGAGGAGAACAGATAAGCATAATGACAGCAGCTTATACAATGTAAAAACCAAGCTAAAATACATCACAGTACCTGGAGGTTGGAAAAGAACGAAGGGATTCCCAAATCAGGAGAGATCAATTGATAACTGGGCGTAAGGCCACTACCCGAAGCAGCTTGCAACGAATCAGCAGGAATCAACTCGGCGCCAACAACAGAGCCCAACACTCGGTCAGCGGGGACGCTGCCCTCTAAAGCGACCTCCTGGTCCAAGGTTTGAGCCACCACCATACAGCCGGAGTGAGGAGGCGATCCCGCATGAACGTCCATGGAAGTACAGGAGGGAGACCCCGCTCGGGCACCCTCGGGGGCCGGGTCATAGTCTACACTGCCCACTTGAGCCGGATCATCCCCGGCAGCACCCTCGGGGGTTGGGCAGTGGCTTACACTTCCCACCCGAACCAAGTCATCCCCGGCAACATCCTCGGGGGCTGGGCATGTGTCAACACCACCCTGGGGGTCCAAGTTCTCTGTGGTAGGCACTTCTAAGGCTGATGGGCCCTCAGTTACTTCCATGGGACCAGAACGATCCAATTCAGTCTCCCGACCCTCGAGATCGCGCTCCAAGGTCGACGAGGCACGAGATGACCTCAACCCAGCATCTAGCACATCAGTACAAACTTCCATCACACCATCATCCACTGGCTCCGATAACAAATCCTCTGGAACCATATCCTCAAGAGCCCGATCAAAATTGGCCAGGGACAGTTCTTGCAGGCCAATGAGAGCAGACAAAGCAGGAGAGGGAACTCCACTACTTTCACCGCTGGCGATGAACTGTCGACTATTTTTCCGAGTCAAAGGAACTTCATCTTCCTCCTCCTCATCGTCCACATTGGCAACACAAGCAGCACACCCATTGGGTTCAGCAACAGAAGGAGCACCCACATTGGGATCAGCAGCGGATTGGGTACACCCATTGGGTTCAGCATCAGCAAATTCAGTCGCAGACATTTCTTCAGCAGCAGGAACTGAGGTACCAACATCCCGATCCAAACTGGATACTCGCCGAAGGCGTCTCTTTTTCTTTTTCTGCTCATCAGCAGAAGGATCAGGTTGACTGGCTCGGCAGGGGCGCCTCGGGCGAGTACTGACAGGCTTCTGAGTATCCAAAGTTGTATCAGCCTCTGGGAGGGGTGCCACTACCAACGCCCCAGCAGGAGCAGCGTCGGAAGAATCCTCAGCCAGCAAATCAAGCATAGCGCTTATCTCTGCATCACTAGGGTTCAAGGGCACCTCAAAATGGACCTGCCGTTCATCATCAGGAATCTCCCCAAGCGAGGCAACCAAGGCACTAACTTCTTCAGCAGAGGGTCGCACTCTAAGGCCCAAACTGCCATCAGTGACAGGTGAATTCGACACAAAAAGGGTGAAGGCTTTGGGAGGAGGCAGGTTCCAGGCCGAGTATGCCACTGGAGCACCAACATTTGACACTTTGCCCCTAAGGATCATCTCAAGTCGGCTCACCAAGTCGGCAGATGGAATTCTTCTGTTGGTAACCCGAGTTGAGTCGGCTAGCCCTCGATACAGATAAGCTGGGTATGCCCTGTCTTTCAATGGCTGAATATTCTTGAAGACAAAATCAGCAACCACAGCTTCAGCAGTCAGGCCCCTCTCTTTCAGCAATCCAACCTCAGCTAACAACGCACCTGCCTCAGCTACCTCCTGATCTGTGGGAGACTCAGTCCAGCTTGGGGTGCGAACATCCGGCTGTCTTCCCGACCGGGAGGGGAGAGAATTCCCGTAATTCTCAACTATGAACCACTCCAAGCACCATCCCTTGATACTGTCTTTGAGAGGGATCTCGAGATACTCAGTCTTCCTCCCGCGGCGCATCTCCAAGCTGGCACCCCAACCAATTGATGTTGTCCCCCGGCCATCCCAGGGCGACAGTGATACAAGTACTTCCACAGACCGAAATGCGGCAGCACGCCAAGAAAGGCCTCACATAAATGAACGAAAATGGAGATTTGCAGGATAGAATTGGGATTTAGATGGGTCAAGTTGAGATGGTAGAAATCAAGGAGGCCGCGGAAAAAGGGAGAAATAGGAAGGCCAAGACCGCGGAGAAGGAAAGGAGCATAAACAACGGACTCATGGGTATCCTCAGTTGGGACAGTAACCCCATGGCAAATCCGCCAAGAGCAGAGTTCTCGCGGAGGAAGAACCCCGATGGACACGAGATGGAGGAGCTCGGGTTCAGAGATGACAGACATGTGGTTACCTGCGAAAGGCAGTTGGCTGTTGGGGTCGATTGAAGGAATCACCACAGCAGACGAACTCGAGACTTTCCTCTTGGGCGCCATCTCGATTCTACCGGCGAGCAGAGTGGGAGGCGAATTGCAGAGAGGATTTGGAAGCAAGAGAGCAAGAACTAGGGCACGGAAAGCAGAGGCGGCTAAAAGCGCAGCATTTATGGGATATTCCCGAGCCAGATACCGTTTCAAAAAGTGCACAGTCAGTACCCGGCGGTTATTTCCAAAACACCGGCGTGCCACGTGATCACCCGGCAGATATTTCCAGAACACCGGTGCGCCACCTCATCACTCGGCTATCATCCTCAAAGTGGCCCACGCAGCCTGCTATCACTCGGCGTTACCTCTAAAACGCTGACATTGTCTCCAGTCACTCGGCGTTACCTCTAAAACGCCGGCATCGCCTTCAAATCGCTCGGCGTTACCTCTAGAACACTGACGTCGCCCTCCAGTCACTCAGCGTTACCTCTAAAACACCGACATCGTGTTCAGTCGCTCGGGAGTTATCTCTAAGGCGCCGACGTCATCTTCAAGTTACTCGGCAGTTATCTCTAAAAGCTCTCTGACATCATCTACAAGTCGCTCGGCGGCTACTTCTAAAAAAGCATCAGCATGATGCCCGAATTATTCACTTACTGTCTCAAGGGAATCAACTTCACGAAAAAGCTGGAAAGAAGAATGATTCAAGAACTTCGAGTTATAAATATCAGAGAGTAATAATCACAGAGAAACCAACATCATTTCATTCATTAAGGGGAAGATAACATACTTACAAATCAACTCTTTATGAGTTGATACTTCCCTATTACTAGTACTACATTACATTACACCACACTATACTACTCTACAATACTAAATACTACTACATTATTCTAACTATACTATACTAACATCTAAAAGACCAGTGGCGTCTAGCCACTGGCCCTGTTGCTGCCGCCGCCGCTACCGCCCCTGGTGCTGCCTCCGCCGCTGCCGCCCCTGGTGCTGCCTCTGCCGCCGCCGTCACCGTCCTTGCTGCCGCCCCTGCGCCCCTGCCGCTGCCGTCACCATCACCGTCGCCACCGCCTTCGTCGTCGTCGTCGTCGTCGTCGTCCTCGTCCTTGCCGCCACCGTCCGAGTCCTCCTCAGCCGAGGAGTACTCCGACTCATCCGAGCCCTCGAGCCTGGAGCGCTCGACAGCCCGGATGTACGTCCAGACCTCCGCCGCGAGCCCCTGGGAGTCGTCTGAGTCGTCAGACGACTCACACAGGGGGATGGGAGCCGGAGACCCCTCAGACTCAGAGGAGAACTCCTCCTCTAAGTACACCGAGTCACCAAAATCCTCCGATGGAGGAGTTGGCTCACGCTTGCGCTTGTTGTTCTTGCCCATGGTGGAAGCGAAAGGGAGAGAAGAAAGACAAGCAATAGAGAACAACAAGAGATGTGAAAAAACCGGAGAGACAACGACATTATTTATAGAAGGAGAAGGCAACCGTTCACCTCCAACCGCGGTCACTGAACAGTCACAAAGCATTCAATAAGCACTTCAACCCGTCTGAAGACACGTCAGGCGGCTGACGCCGTTTCACGCAACACAACACCCATTGGGACTCCAGTCAACAGCGCGAAAGATATGATTACACCCGCCGTCACATCACATTACTACTCGGAAGCAGCCGACTAAAACACTCAGCGTACCAAGCCGTCCCTTGCCCACACCCATTGGGGGGGGACGCCCAGGAATTATCAGTATATTTCTCAAAACGGTCACATCCGTGCAGGGCACGCAGTGAATACCTCAAGACAAAAATGAGATATCAGTAAGGATCAGAGGAGAGCCAAAAATAGCTAGTGAAGTACAAAATATGGCCGACAGAAGCGACGTGAAGACTAGACAGAGAACATCCATCAAATGTCCAATCAGTCGCAGAGCAAATAAATTACACTACCTAGCAAGATATGGATGGATTGTGAACTCAGCTGCAAAAGACAAAATACATGCTGACCTCTGAAGCATAATATTGATGACATAATGCTGACCTCCAAAGCATAAGGCAGATGGCATCATGCTGATTTTTACAAGCAGAAAGGATAATCTTCAGCAAAAAGACACAAAAGGAAGACCTTCGAATGGATTGTCCTCAAAAATCCACTCGAAGGTCGGGGGCTACACCCATTGGGTGCACCTTCGGTGCACCCCATGGATCATCATTCCAAATCAAGATAGTGCCGACTTCTAAGGCATGGGACAAGGTTAAAGACAAAGCTGGCCTTCGACCAAAACACAGGAGTAAAGACGGAAATAATTCCTGGTGAAGACCTTCGAGTAGATTATCTTCTAAAATCTACTCGAAGCTCGGGGGCTACACCCATTGGGTGCACCTCCGGTGCACCCAATAAAGTTCAGGATTCCACAAAACAAAATGCCAACCTCTAAGGCACAAACCCGAAACAAAGCTTCGGTTTACGAGTGATCAAAGCGGGAGGAGACAGTAAGAAGTCGCTTTCTTCAAATCGCCTGCAAGCTGGACCTGAGATCTTTGGGCTGATTACCTCTAAATAAACCCAAAGATCGGGGGCTTGTGGGGGATAGATATCCCCCGGGTCCACTAAAAGAGTAAAAGACCTCACGAAAGGCCCAAGGGCCCAATAAATCGTAAGGTCATTCTTTCGTGGGCCTGGGAGAGACAACCAGCGAAACAGATCGACATAGGGCCGGATTGGTGCAAACCCGGACGGCTCACGACGTCGAGCAAGCGGCCACAACAGAGATCCGACCTTCCCGCGCTGGAGCCCCCATGCAACGGAGCCATGCGAGGATAAGTCGACAGAGAGATAAACTCAAACAGTTCACTATCTTTTAGCTACATGTTGTTATCAAATCCACGTGTATTGCCCCACGGTCGAGTATATAAGGCCTAGGGGGCACCCCTTCAGATCGATCGACCCTATTACTTAGCCACTCACTCGAACTCTCTGCATTCTCAATTTAGAGAACTCTCCTGTAACCTCATTCACCAAGCATACTCACCAGGACGTAGGGTGTTACGCATCTCAAAGCGGCCCGAACCTGTAAACATTGTCCATTGTCCCTTGTGCATCTGGCACGAACCATTTTGCTACAGTCGTCGACACCGTCCTACTCCTAAAAACACCTTGAGGGGCAACCCCGGGTGTGCAGTCGGACCCAAAACACCGACATACCCCCAACCACCTCATTCATTGGCATCCAAGTATTATGAACATCCCATTCATTTCAAGAGCAAAAGACTTCACTCCAAAACACATTCAATAGATCAAATCCTCTCCAAGCCTCCAAATCAACTCAATTCCATTAGGGACTTGAGAGAGGGTGTTCTGTGTTCTTTCTTGTTGCTTGGATTGCCCTTCTTCCTTCCTCACTCTTTTTCTAAGTGCTTGTAAAGCTAAGCAAGAGACACCAAGTGTGTGGTGGTGCTTGTGGGGTCTTAGTGACCCATGTGATTAAGGAGAAGGCTCACTCGGTCTAAGTGACCGTTTGAGAGAGAGGGAAAGGGTTGAAATAGACTCGGCCTTTGTGGCCTCCTCAACAGGGATTAGGTTCTTTGGAACCAAACCTCGGTAAAACAAATCATCGTGTCTTCTCGCCTTGATTCTCGCTTGATTTGTTTTGCCCTCTTTCCTCCCTCTAACGTTTCCTTGCTAGTATTAATTTGAGTTTGCTCCCATATGCCATCCGCATCCATTGAGCAACTCTTAGCAAGAGAAACAATCTTTCAGACTTGAATTTAATTCTAACGCTAACCCCGGCCTTAGTGTGTTTAAGTCTACAAATTTTAGGTTTCGCCTATTCATCCCTCTCTAGGCTACTTTCAATTAGTATCAGAGCTAGTGCTTCATTAAGAGCCTAACCAACTCGAAGTGATGTCTAGAGATCATGCCAAGAGGTAGATCGTGACCGGCGAAAAGCCCGTGGGCTCGGGGAAGACTCTCTCAAGAGAGTCCGGCAACAAGTACAAGGAGGAATCCTCTTCCTCCATCAAATCACATCGGAGGGGTGACAAGAAGAAGAAGAAAATGAAGAAGGTGGTCTACTACGAGACCGACTCTTCATCACCCTCCATGTCCGACACCGAGTCGTCCACTACTTCTAAGTGCCATGAGCGCAAGAAGTATAGTAAGATGCCCCTATGCTATCCTCATATTTCAAAGCATGCTCCATTACTTTCCATACCCTTAGGCAAACCACCATATTTTGATGAAGACTATTGCATGTGGAGTGATAAAATGAGGCACCATCTAACCTCACTCCACGAAAGTATTTGGGATATTGTTGAATTTGGAGCACAGGCACCAAAGGTGGGGGACGAGGATTACGACTCGGACGAGGCTGCCCAAATTAGACACTTCAACTCCCAAGCAACTTCTATACTCCTCGCCTCCTTGTGTCGAGAGGAGTATAATAAGGTGCAAGGGTTGAAGAATGCCAAAGAAATTTGAGACGTCCTCAAAACAGCGTACGAAGGGAACGAGGTGACCAAAATCACAAAGCGCGAGACGATCGAGGGCGAGTTCGCTCGATTCGTCCTCAACAAAGGGGAAGAGCCGCAAGCCACGTACAATCAGCTCAAGGCAATGGTGAACCAAGTGCACAACCTCGGGAGCACCAAGTGGGATGACCATGAGATGGACAAGGGTATTCTTAGATCACTTGTTTTTCGTAATCCCACTCAAGTGCAACTAATACGTGGAGGCCCTAGATATAAACAGATGTCTCCCGAAGAGGTAATTAGCAAGTTTGTGAGCTTTGAACTTATGATCAAAGACTCCAAACACATTGTCAACTTGGAGCAAGGCACCACCTCTACACCCGAGGTGCAACCCATTGCATTTAAGGCAACAGAAGAAAAGAAGGAGGAGTCTACACCAAGTAGGCTTCCAATCGACGCCTCCAAGCTCAACAACGAGGAGATGACGCTTATCATCAAGAGCTTTCGCCAAATCCTCAAGCAAAGGAGGGGGAAGGACTACAAGCCCTGGTCCAAAAGAGTGTGCTACCGGTGTGGTAAGTCCGATCACTTTATCGCTAAATGTCCATATTCTAGTGAAAGTGACAGGGACGAAGACAAGAAGGGAAAGAAGGAGAAGAAGAGATACTACAAGAAGAAGGGCGACGAGGCGCACATGGGGCGAGAGTGGGACTCCGACAAGAGCTTCACTGACTCCTCCTCCGATGAGGACGCCGCCAATATCGCCGTCAACAAGGGACTTCTCTTCCCCAACGTCGGCCACAAGTGTCTCATGGCTAAGGACGACAAAAAGAAGAAGGTACACTCTAGAGCCACACCCAAATATACTACATCTAGTGATGAGGGTAGCTCTAGCGATAATGAAGATGATTTAATTTCTCTCTTTGCCAACCTTAGCATGGACCAAAAGAAAAAATTGAATGAATTAATTGAAACCATTAACGAGAAGGATGATCTCTTGGAATGTCAAGAGGACTTGCTCGTTAAAGAAAATTAAAAATTTGTTAAGTTCAAAAATGCTTATGCTCTAGAAGTTGAAAAATGCGAAAATTTGTCTAAGGACCTTAGCATGTGCAATGATTCAATTTCATGTCTTATAGATGAAAATGCTAGTTTAAATGCTAAGATTGATGAATTGAATATTTACAAAACCTCTACATCTTCCGTTGAGAATGTTACTATTTGTACTAGATGTAGAGATATTAATATTGAAGCTATTGATCATCACATTGCTATGATTAAACAACAAAATGATCACATAGCTTCATTAAATGCTAAAATTGTCGAGCATGAACTTAAAAATGAAAAGTTTAAATTTGCTAGAAGCATGCTCTATAATGGGAGACGCCCTGGCATTAAGGTTGGAATTGGTTTCCAACAGGGGAACCAAAACAACACCAAACTTAATGCCCCTAAGAAATTGTCTAATTTTGTAAAGGGCAAAGCTCCTATGGTTTAGGATAGTGAGGGTTACACTTTATATCCTGCAAACTATCCTGAGCATAAGATTAGGAAAATTCATGCTAGAAAACCTCATAATATTTCACACCATGCTTTTATGTATAAAAATGAGGCTTCTAGTTCTAGACATTCCACTTATGTTAAAATGCCTAAAAAGAAAATTCCTAATGCATCAAATGAGCATAATATTTCATTTAAGACTTTTGATGCTTCCTATGTGCTTACTAATAAATCAGACAAAGTAGTTGCCAAATATGTTGGGGGCAAACACAAGAGTCCAAAGGCTTATGTTTGGGTACCCAAGGTGCTTGTTTCTAATGTAAAAGGACCCAAGACCGTTTGGGTACCTAAGAACAAGGACTAAACTTGTTTCGTAGGTTTATGCATCCGGTGGTTCAAGTTGGATAATCAATAGCGGGTGCACAAACCACATGGCAGGGAGAAAAGGATGTTCTCCTCATATGAGAAAAAATGAAGATCCCCAAAGAGCTACCACATTCAGGGATAGAAATCAAGGTTTGGTCAAAGGTTTGGGTAAAATAGCTATATCTCCTGACCATTCTATTTCCAATGTTTTTCTCATAGATTCTTTAGATTATAATTTGCTTCTGTTTATCAGTTATGCAAAATGGGCTACAACTGTCTATTTACTGATATATGTGTTACTGTCTATAGAAGAAGTGATGATTCAATAACATTTAAGGGAGTGCTAGATGGTTAGCTATACTTAGTTGATTTTAAAGATAACCAAGCTGAACTAGACACTTGCTTAATTGCTAAGACTAACATGGGTTGGCTCTGGCATCACCGACTTGCCCATGTTGGAATGAAGAATCTTCATAAGCTTCTAAAGGGAGAGCACATTTTAGGACTACCAAATGTTCATTTTGAGAAAGACAAGATTTGTAGCGCATGCCAAGCAGGGAAGCAAGTTGGTGTCCATCATCCACACAAGAACATAATGATGACTGACAGGCCGCTCGAACTACTTCACATGGATCTTTTCGGCCTCATCGCTTACATAAGCATCGGGGGGAGTAAGTACTGTCTAGTTATTGTGGATGATTATTCTCACTTCACTTGGGTATTCTTTTTGCAGGAAAATCTCAAACCCAAGAGACCTTAAAGAGATTCTTAAGATGGGCTCAAAACGAGTTCGGATTGAGAATAAAAAATATTAGAATCGACAATGAGACGGACTTCAAGAATTCTCAAATTGAAGGATTTCTTGAGGGGGAGGGTATCAAGCATGAGCTCTCTTCTCCCTACACACCTCAACAAAATGGTGTAGTGGAGAGGAAGAATAGAACTCTATTGGACATGGCAAGAACTATGCTTGATGAATACAAGACTCCGGACCGGTTTTGGGCGAAGGCGATTAACACCGCCTGCTACTCCATCAACCGATTATACCTTCATTGAATCCTCAAGAAGACATCATATGAACTCCTCACTGGTAAAAAGCCCAATGTTTCATATTTTAGAGTCTTTGGGAGCAAATGTTTTATTCTTATTAAAAGAGGTAGAAGTTCTAAATTTGCTCCTAAAGCAGTAGAAGGCTTTTTATTAGGTTATGACTCAAACAGAAGGGCATATAGAGCCTTCAACAAATCCACTAGATTAGTTGAAGTTTCTTGTGACATTGTGTTTGATGAGACTAATGGCTCCCAAGTGGAGCAAGTTGATCTTGATGAACTAGATGATGAAGAGGCTCCGTGCATCGCGCTAAGGAACATGTCCATTGGTGACGTGTGTCCAAAAGAATCCAAAGAGCCTCCACAAGCACAAGATCAACCATCATCTTCCATGCAAGCATCTCCACCAACTCAAGATGAGGATCAGGCTCAAGATGATGAATATGAAGATCAAGAGGATGAGCTACCTCAAGATGAGGACATTGATCAAGGGGAAATGACGATAATAAAGATAAGGAAGATGATCAAGAAATTAGGGATCAAAGACCACCACACCCAAGAGTCCACCAAGCAATTCAAAGGGATCACCCTGTCAACTCCATTCTTGGTGACATTCATAAGGGGGTAACCACTAGATCTCGAGTTGCTCATTTCTGTGAACATTACTCTTTTGTGTCTTCTATTGAGCCATACAACATAGAGGATGCATTAAGAGATCCAGATTGGGTGGTGGCTATGCAAGAGGAGCTCAACAACTTCACAAGGAATGAGGTATGACATTTAGTTTCACGTCCTAATCAAAATGCTATAGGAACCAAGTGGGTATTCTACAACAAGCAAGATGAGCATGGTGCGGTGATAAGCAACAAAGCCCGACTTGTGGCAAAGGGATAGTCACAAGTCGAAGGTTTGGATTTCGATGAAACCTATGCACCCATAGCTAGGCTTGAGTCAATTCGTATATTACTTACCTATGCTACTTACCATGGCTTCAAGCTTTATCAAATGGACGTGAAGAGTGCCTTCCTCAATGGACCTATCAAGGAAGAGGTCGATGTTGAGCAACCTCCCGGCTTTGAAGATAGTGAGTACCCTAACCATGTTTATAAGCTCTCAAAGGCGCTTTATGGGCTCAAACAAGCCCCAAGAGCATGGTATGAATGCCTACGAGATTTTGTTATCACTAATGGCTTCAAAGTCGGTAAAGCCAATCCTAATCTCTTCACTAAAACTATTGAAAAATACTTGTTTATATGCCAAATTTATGTTGATGATATTATATTTGGGTCTACTAACAAGTCATCTTGTGAAGAGTTTAGTAGGATTATGATACAGAAATTCGAGATGTCTATATGGGGGAGTTGAATTATTTTCTTGGATTTCAAATCAAGCAACTCCAAGAGGGCACCTTCATCAGCCAAACTAAATACATTCAAGACATACTTAAGAAGTTTGGGATGAAGAATGGCAAACCCATCAAGACACCTATGGGGACAAATGGGCATCTCGACCTCGACATGGGAGGTAAGTCCGTGGATCAAAAGGTACACCAGTCGATGATAGGTTCCTTACTCTACTTATGTGCATCTTGACTGGATATTATGCTTTCTGTATGCATGTGTGCAAGGTTCTAGGCAAATCCTAAGGAAGTTCACCTTAGGGCCGTGAAAAGAACCATGCGATATTTAGTTTACACTCCTAGGTTTGGGCTTTGGTACCCCAAGGGATCTACCTTTGATTTAATAGGATATTCCGATGCCGATTATGCAGGGTGCAAGGTTTTAAAGTCGGCTAGTCGACTCTAGTCGCCTAAGCACCAATAAGGTGACTAATCGCGATTAGTCGTCGATTAGCTCGATCCTAGTCGACTCCCTAGTCGTCCTATAGTCGTCCATCTATAACAGGACCATATATATGTATATAACAGTATACTAGATTGCAAATCTATTGACAATATTGCAATGAAACTGTAGAATGATCATGTTTTCACTAAAAGGTAAAGATCACTTAGACACTTACCTTGGATTGGAGTATACAACAACACACTGCCACATTGATTTCAACTCCAGGATTACACTTCTGGTATGCCTAAAATAGGAGGCCAAGAGCATATGTATATATACATAAAGCTATAAATATTAGTAGGACAACAGGACAATAGGACAACAAGATTGCAGGATTAAATGCAGATCAATTGATAAGATTAAAATATGATGGACTGCTAGATTTTTGTGTAGGACAGTAGGACACTAGATTAAAACAAACAAATGCAAGATAGTAGGAGTGCAGGACACTAGATTAAACTGCTAATCAAGCATTTCATCAGCTAGTTCAAAGAGACCATCTTCAATTGGATCTTTAGTGGATGCAACAACAAGTTCTTCTCCTTGTTCTTGCATTTCTTCTTTAGAATCAGATTCACCAAACTTTAGAGGACGAGAAATACACTTCCTTGTTCTAGTGTATGTTCTGTTAACAGCCCCGACATCAGCTCTAGGGAGATTTCTACCCCTTAGATGCTCAGTTGCACCAACAGCTTCATCAACAACCCTCCAAAGAGAATTTTCATCGTTATTGTCCTCATCATTTTCATGAATGAAAGGGAAATTGGGCTAACCATTTCCTATAATTAATTTTGGTGGTTAATAACCAATGCAAACCTATGGACTAACTAGTTTGTCTAGAATACATGCTTTACAGGTGCATAAGGTTCAACACAAACAAATAAAAGAATCAAGTTAGGGACTCAACCAAGAACCAGAGCAATACCTTGAGTGTGCTGAAATTTAGCGCACCGGACTGTCCGGTGCACCACTGGACAGTGTCCGGTGCACCAAGACCATACAGTCTGAACTAGCCACTCTTGGGAAATCAAGGGCACCCTCCGCTATAATTCACCGGACTGTCCGGTGAGTCAGCGGGCAACGACTATCTAGCGTCAATGGTCGACTCTGCAAAGTGCTATAGTGAGCAACAGTTCCGCACAGAAGTCAGAGCAGTAAAGTTAGAGGGGCACCGGACTGTCCAGTGTGGCACTGGACTGTCCGGTGCCGCAAGAAGACAAAGCTCCAACGGCCGACCGAGCTCCAAACCCTAACGGTTGGGTGACGTGGCAGCGCACCGAACAAGGAGCAGTGCCTGTCCGGTGGCGCACCGGACTGTCCGGTGCGCCCATCGCCTGCAGCCTCCTCAACGGCTACCAAAGTGGTTGAGGGCTATAAATACCCCTCAACTACCACAACCTTTGGCATCCAAGTTTTTCAGAGATCACATTCAATACAAGAGCTAGTGCATTCACTCTAAGACACATTTCCATAGATTAAACCCTCTCCAAGCCTAGAATTCAACTCAAACATTTATTGATTTGTGAGAGAGTGTGTTCGTGTTCTTTTGTGCTCTTGTTTCTTGGATTGCCTTTCTTCTTTCTCATTCTTGCTCTCAAGTGTCTTGTAATCAAATCAAGAGACACCTAAGTGTGTGGTGGTCCTTGCGAGGTCTTAGTGACCCGATTGATTAAGAAGAAGGCTCACTCGGTCTAAGTGACCATTTGAGAGAGGGAAAGAGTTGAAATAGACCCGGTCTTTGTGACCTCCTCAATGGGGACTAGGTTCTTTGGAACTGAACCTCGGTAAAACAAATCACCATGTTCACTCGCCTTTATTCTTGTTTGATTTGTTTTCCCCTCTCTTCAGACTTGAATTTAATTCTAACGCTAACCCCTGGCTTTGGTGTGCGCTTAAGTTTATAAATTTCAGGTTTCACCTTTTCACCCCCCTCTAGGCGACTTTCAATTGGTATCGGAGCCAGTGCTGCATTAAGAGTCTAACCAACTCGAAGTGATGTCTGGAGATCACGCTAAGAGGGAGATCGTGACCAGTGACAAACCCACGGGCTCGGGGAGGACTCTCTCAAGGGAGTCCAGCAACAAGTATAAGGAGGAATCCTCTTCCTCCATCAAGTCCCATCGGAGAGGTGACAAGAAGAAGATGAAGAAAGTGGTCTACTACGAGACCGACTCTTCGTCACCCTCCACATCAAGCTTCGAGTCGTCCATCGCTTCTAAGCGCCATGAGCGCAAGAAGTATAGTAAGATGCCCCTACGCTATCCTCGTATTTCAAAGCGGGCTCCATTATTTTTTGTTCCCCTAGGCAAACCACCATATTTTGATGGTGAAGATTATTGTATGTGGAGTGATAAAATGAGGCACCATCTAACCTCACTCCACGAAAGTATTTGGGATATAGTAGAGTTTGGAGCACAGGTACCAAAGGTGGGGGACGAGAACTATGACTCGGACGAGGCCACCCAAATTAGGCACTTCAACTCTCAAGCCACGTCTATACTTCTCGCCTCCTTATGTCGAGAGGAGTATAACAAGGTACAAGGGTTGAAGAACGCCAAAGAAATTTGGGACATCCTCAAGACCACGCATGAAGGGGACAAGGTGACCAAGATCACCAAGCGCGAAATGATCAAGGGAGAACTCGGTCAATTCATCCTCAACAAAGGGGAAGAGCCACAAGCCATGTACAACTGGCTCAAGACGATGGTCAATCAAGTGCGCAACCTCGGGAGCACCAAGTGGGATGACCATGAAATGGTCAAGGTTATTCTAAGATCTCTCATATTTCATAATCCCACTCAAGTTCAATTAATACGTGGAGATCCTAGATACAAGCTAATGTCTCCCAAGGAGGTTACTGGCAAGTTTGTGAGCTTTGAGCTAATGATCAAAGACTCCAAACACATTGTCAACTTGGAGCAAGGCACCACCTCTACACCCGAGGTGCAACCCGTCACATTCAAAGTGACGGAAGAAGAGAAGAAGGGGTCTACACCAAGTAGGCTCCCAATCGATGCCTCCTAGCTCGATAATGAGGAGATGGCGCTCATCATCAAGAGCTTCCACCAAATCCTCAAGCAAAGGAGAGTGAAGGACTACAAGTCTTGCTCCAAGAAGGTGTGCTACCAGTGTGGTAAGTCCAACCATTTCATAGCAAAATGTCCAATTTCTAGTGAAAGTGACAGGGACAATGACAAGAAAGGGAAGAAGAAGGAGAAGAAGAGATACTACAAGAAGAAGGGCGACGATGCCTGTTGGGGCGAAGGCGAAGACACTACCCTTCGCTCCAGGCCTTCGTCACCTCGCCGCACCAACGGAGGCAAGATGATCGGCGCGGCCCACCCTTCGTCCTCCTCACTGCAAGGCGAAGACCTATGACGAAGTCTCTCCATCCCACGTCCTCACCCGACCTGGAGGCCCACGCGGGATTTGGCCCACTGTAACAGGCCCCGCATGGAGAGGCGTGTTACGGGCCCGATTTGTAATAGCTTTTCTGTAGTGACGGTCTGTAACCCTCCCTTATGGGAATATTCTGGGGATAGTCCAGGTGCCCGAGGGCATAAACGTCCTTACAATGGGACATTGGGCACTCGTGCACCTATAAATACCTTGCTTGCACTCTTCCCATCTCGAGGCCAGATTAACAGAGCAATTGCCATCTCGAGTTAAACCTTGCTTGCACTCTTCCCACTCCCCCGTTGGATCAACTTGCCCAGGAGAGCAAGTTCCAACATTGGCGCCCGCCGTGGGGCTCGAACCCACGACCACAAGGTTAAGAGCACATATGTCGGGAATGGGACTCCAACGAGAGCTCCACCTACTCCTCCTCCGACGAGGACGCCGCCAACATCACCGTCAACAAGGGCCTCCTCTTCCCCAACGTCGACCACAAATGTCTCATGGCTAAGGACGGTAAGAGGAAGAAGGTACACTCAAGAGCCACCCCCAAATATACAACATCTAGTGATGAGGGTAGCTCTAGCGATAATGAAGAAGATTTACTTGCTCTTTTTGCCAACCTTAACATGGAACAAAAGAAAAAATTAAATGAATTAATAGAAGCCATTAATGAGAAAGATGAACTCATGGAAAGCCAAGAGGACTTCCTCATTAAAGAGAACAAGAAATTTGTTAAGTTGAAAATGCTTATGCTCTAGAAGTATAAAAATGTAATAATGTGTCTAAAGAGCTTAGCATTTGTAATGATTCAATTATCTGTCTTAGAAATGAAAATACTAGTCTAAATGCTAAGATTGATGAATTGAATGTTTGCAATGATACAATTTCTAGTCTTATAGTTGAGAATGATAATTTAAATGCTAAGATTGAGAAACTGAGTGCTTGCAAACCCTCTACATCCACTGTTGAACATGTTTCCATTTGCACTAGATGTAGAGATGTTAATGTTGAAGCTATTGATGATCACTTTTCCATGATTAAGAAACAAAATGATCACATAGCTACATTAAATGCTAAAATTGCCGAGCACGAGCTCGAAAATGAAAAATTTAAATTTGCTCGTAGCATGCTCTATAATGGGAGACGCCCTGGCATTAAGGATGACATTGGGTTCTGAAAGTCGCCTAGAGGGGGGGTGAATAGGGCGAAACTGAAATTTACAAAGTTAATCACAACTACAAGCCGGGTTAGCGTTAGAAATATAATGCGAGTCCGAGAGAGGGTGTAAAAGCAAATCGCAAGCGAATAAAGAAGTGAGACACAAGGATTTGTTTTACCGAGGTTCGGTTCTCTCAAACCTACTCCCCATTGAGGTGGTCACAAAGACCGGGTCTCTTTCAACCCTTTCCCTCTCTCAAACGGTCCCTCGGACCGAGTGAGCTTCTCTTCTCAATCACACGGGAACCAAACTTCCCCGCAAGGACCACCACACAATTGGTGTCTCTTGCCTTGATTACAATTGAGATGATCGCAAGAAAGAATGAGAAAGAAGAAGCAATCCAAGCGCAAGAGCTCAAATGAACACAACAATCACTCTCTCTAATCACTAAAGCTTTGAGTGGAATTGGGAGAGGATTTGATCTCTTTGGTGTGTCTTAGAATTGAATGCTAGAGCTCTTGTAAGTAGTTGGAAGGTGGAAAACTTGGATGCCTTGAATGTGGGGTGGTTGGGGTATTTATAGCCCCAACCACCACAAAGTGGCCGTTGGAAGGCTGCAGTCGCATGGCGCACCGGACAGTCCGGTGCGCCAGCCACGTCAGCAGACCGTTGGGGTTCGACCGTTGCAGCTCTGTCTTGTGGGCCCGCCTGGCTGTCCGGTGGTGCACCGGACAGGCCCTGTAGGCTGTCCGGTGTGCCACCCGCGCGTGCTCTGCTCCTCTGCGCGCGCAGGCGCGCATTTAATGCGTTGCAGTCGACCGTTGCGCGCGAAGTAGCCGTTGCTCCGCTGTCACACCGGACAGTCCGGTGTGCACCGGACACTGTCCGGTGACTCACCGGACACTGTCCGGTGACTCACCGGACAGTCCGGTGAATTTTAGCGGAGCGGATTCCCGAAGCTGGCGAGTTCAGAGTCGCTCTCCTCTGGAGCACCGGACACTGTCCGGTGGTGCACCGGACAGTCCGGTGAATTATAGCGAAGCGCCTCTGAGTTTTCCCGAAGGTGAAGAGTTCAACTTGGAGTCCCCTGGTGCACCGGACACTGTCCGGTGGCACACCGGACAGTCCGGTGCGCCAGACCAAGGTACCTTCGGTTGTCCCTTTGCTCTTTTGTTTGAACCCAATCTTGGTCTTTTTATTGGATTATTGTGAACCTTTGGCACCTGTAGAACTTATAGACTAGAGCAAACTAGTTAGTCCAATTATTTGTGTTGGGCAATTCAACCACCAAAATCAATTAGGAAATAGGTGTAAGCCTAATTCCCTTTCAATCTCCCCCTTTTTGGTGATTGATGCCAACACAAACCAAAGCAAGTATAGAAGTGCATAATTGAACTAGTTTGCATATGTAAGTGCAAAGGTTACTTAGAATTGAGCCAATAAATATTACTTACTAGATATGCATGGATTGTTTCTTTATTTTTAACATTTTGGACCACGCTTTCAAAGTCCTTTTGCAAAATAGTCAAAGGTAAATGAATAAGATTTTGCGAAGCATTTTCAAGTTTTGAAATTTTCTCCCCTTGTTTCAAATGCTTTTCCTTTGACTAAACAAAACTCCTCCTTAATGAAATCCTCCTCTTAGTGTTCAAGAGGGTTTTAAGATATCAATTTTTGAAGGTGCTACTTTCTCCCCTTTTTGAACACAATGAGATACCAATACCAATTTTGAAAATCATAATTTTTTTAAAAAAATTAGTTTTAAAATTTGGTGGTGGTGCGGTCCTTTTGCTTTGGGCTTAATACTCTCCCCCTTTGGCATGAATCGCCAAAAACGGATGTTTGAGTGTAATATAAGCCCTTTCATGAACTACTTTCTCCCCCTTTGGCAAATAATATGAGTGAAGATTATACCAAAAGACGGAGAGATGCTCAGAGCGACGGCGAAGGATGAGTTATGGAGTGGAGTTGAAGCCTTTGTTTTCGCCGAAGACTCCAATTCCCTTTCAATATACCTATGACTTGGTTTGAAATACACTTGAAAACACATTAGTCATAGCATATATAAAAGAGACATGATCAAAGGTATATTTATGAGCTATGTGTGCAAGACATCAAAAGAAATACCTAGAATCAAGAATATTTAGCTCATGCCTAAGTTTGGCAAAAGATTGTTCATCTAGTGGCTTGGTAAAGATATCAGCTAATTGATCTTTAGTGTTAATATATGCAATCTCGATATCCCCCTTTTGTTGGAGATCCCTTAGAAAATGATACCGAATGGCTATGTGTTTAGTGCGGCTATGCTCAACGGGATTATCCGCCATGCGGGTTGCACTCTCATTATCACATAGAAGAGGAACTTTGGTTAATTTGTAACCATAGTCCCTAAGGGTTTGCCTCATCCAAAGCAATTGCGCGCAACAATGGCCTGCGGCAATATACTCGGCTTCGGCGGTCGAGAGAGCCACAGAATTTTGCTTCTTTGAAGTCCAAGACACCAAGGACCTTCCCAAGAACTGGCAAGTCCCCGATGTGCTCTTTCTATTTATTTTGCACCCTACCCAATCGGCATCGGAATAACCAATTAAATCAAATGTGGATCCCCGAGGGTACCAAAGCCCAAACTTAGGAGTATACGCCAAATATCTCAAGATTCGTTTTACGACCGTAAGGTGAGATTCCTTAGGGTCGGCTTGGAATCTTGCACACATGCATACAGAAAGCATAATGTCCAGTCGAGATGCACATAAATAGAGTAATGAACCTATCATCGACCGGTATACCTTTTGATTGACGGATTTACCTTCCGTGTCGAGGTCGAGATGCCCATTGGTTCCCATGGGAGTCTTGATGGGCTTGGCATCCTTCATTCCAAACTTGTTTAGAATGTCTTGAGTATACTTCGTTTGGCTAATGAATGTGCCCTCTTGGAGTTGCTTCACTTGAAATCCTAAGAAATACTTCAACTCCCCCATCATTGACATCTCGAATTTTTGCGTCATGATCCTACTAAATTCCTCACATGTAGATTCGTTAGTAGACCCAAATATAATATCATCAATATAAATTTGGCATACAAACAAATCATTGTCAAGAGTTTTAGTGAATAGAGTAGGATCGGCCTTGCCGACTTTGAAGCCATTAGCAATAAGGAAATCTCTTAGGCATTCATACCATGTCTTGGGGCTTGCTTGAGCCCATAAAGCGCCTTAGAGAGCTTATAGACATGATTAGGATACTCACTATCTTCAAAGCCAGGAGGTTGCTCAACATAGACCTCTTCCTTGATTGGTCCATTGAGGAAGGCACTCTTCACGTCCATTTGATAAAGCTTGAAGCCATGGTAAGTAGCATAGGCTAATAATATACGAATTGACTCAAGCCTAGCTACGGGTGCATAGGTTTCACCAAAATCCAAACCTTCGACTTGTGAATACCCCTTGGCCACGAGTCGGGCTTTGTTCCTTGTCACCACACCATGCTCATCTTGTTTGTTGCGGAAGACCCACTTGGTTCCTACAACATTTTGGTTAAGACGTGGAACTAAATGCCATACCTCGTTCCTAGTGAAGTTGTTGAGCTCCTCTTGCATCGCCATCACCCAATCCGAATCTTGGAGTGCTTCATCTACCCTGTGTGGCTCGATAGAGGAAACAAAAGAGTAATGCTCACAAAAATGTGCAACACGAGATCTAGTGGTTACCCTCTTATGAATGTCGCCGAGGATGGTGTCGACGGGGTGATCTCGTTGGATTGCTTGGTGGACTCTTGGGTGTGGCGGCCTTGGTTCTTCATCCTCCTTGTCTTGATCATTTGTATCTCCCCCTTAATCACTGCCGTCATTTTGAGGTGGCTCATCATTTTGATTTTCTCCTTCATCAACTTGGGCCTCATCCTCATTTTGAGATGGTGGAGATACTTGCATGGAGGAGGATGGTTGATCTTGTGCATGTGGTGGCTCTTCGGATTCCTTAGGACACACATCCCCAATGGACATGTTCCTTAGCGCGATGCACGGAGCCTCTTCATCACCTATCTCATCAAGATCAACTTGCTCTACTTGAGAGCCATTAGTTTCATCAAACACAATGTCACAAGAAACTTCAACTACTCCTGAGGACTTGTTAAAGACTCTATATGCCCTTGTGTTTGAATCATATCCTAGTAAAAAGCCTTCTACTGTCTTAGGAGCAAATTTAGATTTTCTACCTCTTTTAACAAGAATAAAGCATTTGCTACCAAAGACTCTAAAATATGAAATGTTGGGCTTTTTACCGGTTAGGAGTTCGTATGATGTCTTCTTGAGGATTCGGTGTAGATACAACCGGTTGATGGTGTAGCAGGCGGTATTGACCGCCTCGGCCCAAAACCGATCCGACGTCTTATACTCATCAAGCATGGTTCTTGCCATGTCTAATAGAGTTCTATTCTTTCTCTCCACTACACCATTTTGTTGTGGCGCGTAGGGAGAGGAGAACTCATGTTTGATGCCCTCCTCCTCAAGGAAGCCTTCAATTTGTGAATTCTTGAACTCCGTCCCGTTGTCGCTTCTAATTTTCTTGATCCTTAAGCCGAACTCATTTTGAGCCCGTCTCAAGAATCCCTTTAAGATCTCTTGGGTTTGAGATTTTTCCTGCAAAAAGAATACCCAAGTGAAGCGAGAATAATCATCCACAATAACTAGACAGTACTTACTCCCGCCGATTCTTATATAAGCAATCGGGCCGAATAAATCCATGTGTAGGAGCTCCAGTGGCCTGTCAGTCGTCATGATGTTCTTGTGTGGATGATGAACACCAACTTGCTTCCCAGCTTGGCATGCGCTACAGATCATGTCTTTCTCAAAATGAACATTTGTTAATCCTAAAATGTGCTCTCCCTTTAGAAGTTTATGAAGATTCTTCATCCCAACATGGGCTAGTCGGCGGTGCCAGAGCCAACCCATGTTAGTCTTAGCTATTAAGCAAGTGTCGAGTTCAGCTCTATCAAAATCTACCAAGTATAGCTGACCCTCTAACACTCCCTTAAATGCTATTGAATCATCACTCCTTCTAAAGACAGTGACACCTACATCAGTAAATAGACAGTTGTAGCCCATTTGACATAATTGGGAAACGGAAAGCAAATTGTAATCTAAAGAATCTACAAGAAAAACATTGGAAATAGAATGGTCAGGAGATATAGCTATTTTACCCAAACCTTTGACCAAACCTTGGTTTCCATCCCCGAATGTGATAGCTCGTTGGGGATCTTGGTTTTTCTCATAGAAGGAGAACATCCTTTTCTCCCCTGTCATGTGGTTTGTGCACCCACTATCGATGATCCGACTTGAGCCCCCGGATGCATAAACCTACAAAACAATTTTAGTTCTTGACTTTAGGTACCCAAACAGTTTTGGGTCCTTTAGCATTAGAAACAAGAACTTTGGGTACCCAAACACAAGTTTTGGAGCTCTTGTGTTTGCCCCCAATATACTTGGCAACTACCTTGCCTGATTTGTTGGTTAGCACATAAGAAGCATCAAAAGTTTTAAAAGAAATGCTATGATCATTTGATGCAGTAGGAGTTTTCTTCTTAGGCAACTTAGCACGGGTTGGTTGCCTAGAGCTAGATGTCTCACCCTTATACATGAAAGCATGATTGGGGCTAGAGTGAGACTTCCTAGAATGAATTCTCCTAATTTTGCTCTCGGGATAACCGGCAGGGTACAAAATGTAACCCTCGTTGTCCTGAGGCATGGGAGCCTTGCCCTTAACAAAATTTGACAATCTTTTAGGAGGGGCATTAAGTTTGACATTGTCCCCCCTTTTGGAAGCCAATGCCATCCTTGATGCCTGGGCGTCTCCCATTATAGAGCATGCTTCTAGCAAATTTAAATTTTCCATTTTCTAAGTCATGCTCGGCAATTTTAGCATCTAATTTTGCTATATGATCATTTTGTTGTTTAATTAAGACCATATGATCATGAATAGCATCACTATCAACATCTCTACATCTAGTGCAAATAGAAACATGCTCAACGGTAGATGTAGAGGTTTTGCAAGAATTAAGTTCCACAATCTTAGCACGCAAAATATCATTGTTATCTCTAAGATCGGAAATTGTAACATTGCAAACATCTAAATCCTTAGCCTTAGCAATTAATTTTTCATTTTCATTTCTAAGGCTAGCAAGAGAATCATTCAATTTTTCAATCTTAGCAAGCAAATTAGCATTATCATCTCTAAGATTGGAAATCGAATCAACACAAACATTAGAATCAACCTTAGCAATTAATCTAGCATTTTCATTTCTAAGGTTGGCAATCAAATCATGGCATGTGCTTAGCTCACTAGTTAATTTCTCACATTTTTCAACTTCGAGAGCATAAGCATTTTTAACCTTAACATGCTTTTTGTTTTCCTTGATTAGGAAGTCCTCTTGGGAGTCCAAGAGTTCATCCTTCTCATGGATGGCACTAATTAGTTCATTTAGTTTTTCTTTTTGTTGCATGTTGAGGTTAGCAAAAAGAGTACGCAAATTATCCTCCTCATCACTAGCATTATCATCACTAGAGGACTCATATTTAGTGGAGGATTTGGATTTAACCTTCTTCTTTTTGCCATCCTTTGCCATGAGGCACTTGTGGCCGACGTTGGGGAAGAGAAGTCCCTTGGTGATGGCGATGTTTGCGGCGTCCTCGCCGGAGGAGGAGTCGGTGGAGCTCTCGTCAGAGTCCCACTCGCGGCACACATGGGCATCGCCGCCCTTCTTCTTGTGATATCTCTTCTTCTCCTTTCTTCTCCCCTTCTTGTCGTCGCCCCTGTCACTGTCACTAGAAATAGGACATTTGGCAATAAAGTGACCGGGCTTACCACATTTGTAGCACACTTTCTTGGTGCGGGGCTTGTAATCTTTCCCCCTCCTTTGCTTGAGGATTTGGTGGAAGCTTTTGATGATAAGCGCCATTTCCTCATTGTCGAGCTCGGAGGCGTCGATTGGTTGTCTACTTGATGTAGACTCCTTCTTCTCCTCCGTCGCCTTGAATGCCACCGGTTGTGCTTCGGTCGTTGAGGAGGTCCCTTGCTCGATGATTTTCTTTGAGCCTTTAATCATTAGCTCAAAGCTTACAAATTTTCCTATAACCTCCTCGGGAGACATTAGCTTGTATCTAGGATCACCTCGAATTAATTGAACTTGCGTAGGGTTAAGAAAAATGAGGGATCTAAGAATAACCTTGACCATCTCATGGTCATCCCATTTTTCGCTCCCGAGGTTGCGCACTTGGTTCACCAAGGTCTTCAAGCGGTTGTCCATAGCTTGTGGATCCTCCCCTTGGTGAAGCATGAAGTGACCGAGCTCCCCCTCGATCGTCTCCCGCTTGGTGATCTTTGTCACCTCGTCTCCTTCGTGCGCGGTCTTGAGTACGTCCCAAATTTCCTTCGCACTCTTTAACCCTTGCACCTTATTATACTCCTCTCGACTTAGAGAGGCGAGGATTATAGTGGTGGCTTGGGAATTAAAGTGGTGGATTTGGGCCACTTCGTCCGAGTCGTAGTCTTCATCCCCTATGGATGGTACCTGTACACCAAACTCAACAACATTCCAAATGCTTGTGTGGAGTGAGGTTAGATGATGCCTCATTTTATCACTCCACATGTTATAATCTTCACCGTCAAAAACCGGTGGTTTGCCTAATGGAACAGAGAGTAAAGGAGTATGCTTTGAAATACGTGGGTAGCGTAGGGCAATCTTACTATACTTCTTGCGCTCATGGCGCTTAGAAGTAACGGACGGCGCGTCGGAGCCGGAGGTCGATGGTGATGAAGTGTCGGTCTCGTAGTAGACCACTTTCCTCATCTTCTTCTTTTTGTCACCACTCCAATGCGACTTGTGGGAAGAGGGTTTCTTCTCCTTCCCCTTCCCTTTGTTGCGGGACTCTTCCGATGAAGCCTTCCCGTGGCTTGTAGTGGGCTTGTCGCCGGTCTCCATTTCCCTCTTGGCGTGATCTCTCGACATTACTTCGAGCGGTTAGGCTCTAATGAAGCACCGGGCTCTGATACCAATTGAAAGTCGCCTAGAGGGGGGGTGAATAGGGCGAAACTGAAATTTACAAAGTTAATCACAACTACAAGCCGGGTTAGCGTTAGAAATATAATGCGAGTCCGAGAGAGGGCGTAAAAACAAATCGCAAGCAAATAAAGAAGTGAGACACAAGGATTTGTTTTACCGAGGTTCGGTTTTCTCAAACCTACTCCCCGTTGAGGTGGTCACAAAGACCGGGTCTCTTTCAACCCTTTCCCTCTCTCAAACGGTCCCTCGGACCGAGTGAGCTTCTCTTCTCAATCACACGGGAACCAAACTTCCCCGCAAGGACCACCACACAATTGGTGTCTCTTGCCTTGATTACAATTGAGATGATCGCAAGAAAGAATGAGAAAGAAGAAGCAATCCAAGCGCAAGAGCACAAATGAACACAACAATCACTCTCTCTAATCACTAAAGCTTTGAGTGGAATTGGGAGAGGATTTGATCTCTTTGGTGTGTCTTAGAATTGAATGCTAGAGCTCTTGTAAGTAGTTGGAAGGTGGAAAACTTGGATGCCTTGAATGTGGGGTGGTTGGGGTATTTATAGCCCCAACCACCACAAAGTGGCCGTTGAAAGGCTGCAGTCGCATGGCGCACCGGACAGTCCGGTGCGCCACCAGACACTGTCCGGTGCGCCAGCCACGTCAGCAGACCGTTGGGGTTCGACCGTTGCAGCTCTGTCTTGTGGGCCCGCCTGGCTGTCCGGTGGTGCACCGGACAGGCCCTGTAGGCTGTCCGGTGTGCCACCCGCGCGTGCTCTGCTCCTCTGCGCGCGCAGGCGCGCATTTAATGCGTTGCAGTCGACCGTTGCGCGCGAAATAGCCGTTGCTCCGCTGTCACACCGGACAGTCCAGTGTGCACCGGACACTGTCCGGTGACTCACCGGACAGTCCGGTGAATTTTAGCGGAGCGGATTCCCGAAGCTGGCGAGTTCAGAGTCGCTCTCCTCTGGAGCACCGGACACTGTCCGGTGGTGCACCAGACAATCCGGTGAATTATAGCGAAGCGCCTCTGAGTTTTCCCGAAGGTGAAGAGTTCAGCTTGGAGTCCCCTGGTGCACCGGACACTGTCCGGTGGCACACCGGACAGTCCGGTGCGCCAGACCAGGGTACCTTCGGTTGTCCCTTTGCTCTTTTGTTTGAACCCAATATTGGTCTTTTTATTGGCTTATTGTGAACCTTTGGCACCTGTAGAACTTATAGAATAGAGCAAACTAGTTAGTCCAATTATTTGTGTTGGGCAATTCAACCACCAAAATCAATTAGGAAATAGGTGTAAGCCTAATTCCCTTTCAGGTTCCAACATGGGAACCAATCCAATGTCAAGCTTAATGCCCCTAAAAATTGTCTAACTTTATAAAGGGCAAGGCTCCCATGGTTCAGGATAGTGAGGGTTACATTTTATATCCTACAAACTATCTCGAACATAAGATTAGGAAGATTCATGCTAGGAAACCTCATAATGTGTCTCACCATGCTTTTATGTATAAAAATGAGGCTTCTAGCTCTAGGCATACCACTCATATTAAATTGCCTAGAAAGAAAATTCCTGCTACATCAAATGAACATAATGTTTCATTTAAGACTTTTGATGCTTCATATGTTTTAACTAACAAATCAGGCAAAGTAGTTGCCAAATATGTTGGGGACAAACACAAGAGTCCAAAAGCTTGTGTTTGGGTACCTAAGGTGCTTGTTTCTAATGTGAAAGGACCCAAGACTGTTTGGGTACCTAAGAACAAGGCCTAAATTGTTTTGTGGGTTTATGCATCAGGTGGCTCAAGTTGGATAATTGATAGCGGATGCATAAACCACATGACAGGGGAGAAGAGAATATTCTTCTGCTATGAGAAAAATGAAGATCCCCATGAGCTATCACATTCGGGGATGGAAATCAAGGTTTGGTCAAAGGATTGGGTAAAATTGCTATATATCCTGACCATTCTATTTCCAATGTTTTTCTTGTAGATTCTTTAGACTACAATTTGCTTTCTGTTTCTCAATTATGTAAAATGGGTCACAACTGTCTTTTTACCAATATAGGTGTTACTGTCTTTAGAAGAAGTGATGATTCAATAACTGAAAGTTCCCTTTGCCCGGGAACAGGATCTGGATGTCGCCTAGAGGGGGGGTGAATAGGCGAATAAAAATTATCACTTTAAAACTTAAATTCTTACTCTACTCGAAGACTAGAACGCAGTGGAGTGAAGGACCCTTCGAGTAGGTTGCAGCGGATTTGAAATTCCTGTCTTAAGAATATCCTGCACTTCAAAGAAGGCTAGTACCACAAGTAAGCAGTGAAGTGTAGATGTAAGAACTGAATAAGACAGGGAATCAGCACACGACACAAAGCAGAGCACGTGGACACAAGAATTTATCCCGAGGTTCGGTCAAGCCTGAAATGCTTGCCTAGTCCTCGTTGGAGTTAGCCACACCTGGGCTTGGAGTCTATTTCAACTCCTTCCTCCGTTTGCTCAAATCTGTCAATCTGACAGGTAGAGCCTTCCACTATGTTGAGATGGTTACAATGAAACCGCGGCTGCTTACAATCTTCTTGGCAGCACTCCGGCAGAGTAACGATATGCTCAAGACCTTGCTCTAGCCCTTAGCAGCACCTCTCCACTCTCTCAAGACTTATATCTTTGCCTCTACACAAACTAGAGAGATATACACGAGAGGGAGAGAGAGAATTGATCCGAGTGATGTCTACACTTGTTGGCTGCACTTCTATTTTGTTTGAGGCGCCTAGAGGTCCCTTTTATAGGCCCAAGGGGCCTAGGAGCCGTTGGAAGCAATCCAGGAAGGCAAATCTTGCCTTCTGTCGGGTGGCGCACCGGACAGTCCAGTGCACCACCGGACATCCACTATTCACGGTCCGGTGCGGATCTCCTTCCAAACTTGGCGCAGTCGACCGTTGCAGACTAGGAGCTCTTGGCGCAACGGACACTGTCCGGTGCACACCGGACAGTCCGGTGCCCCAATCTGACCATTGGCTCGGCCACGCGTCACGCGCGGATTGCGCGCCCGACCGTTGGCGCGCCCGACCATTGGCTCACCGGACAGTCCAGTGCATCACCGGACAGTCCGATGAATTATAGCCGTACGCTGTTGACTTGGTTCCTGAGAGCGGCGACTTCGCCGCAGCCGACTCACCGGACACTGTCCGGTGCACCACCGGACAGTCTAGTGATTTATAGCCGTACGCCACCGTCGAGACTCGAGAGCAGCCAGATGACCAGACGCCAGCCTGGCGCACGGGACACTGTCTGGTGCACCACCGGACAGTCCGGTGCACCCAGACTGAGCAGAGTCTTGGCTGCTTGAGCCAAGTCTTTTCCAATTGAATTTTCTCTGATTCTAGCACTTAGACAAATATGTTAGTACACAAAAACCAATGTACTAAGTCTAGAATCATACCTTCTCTTGGATCTTCACTTCTCTAGCACTTTGACATGCTTAAGATTGATATTGGACTCATAAATCATCAAGTCAGCTTGACTTGATCTAGATTATCATTTCTGAGCTCCAACATCCTGCAAAGGTCACATAGAATATCTCCAAACATAGGAACAACCCGAACTAAAAGTTAAAGTGCACTTAGCTCTTTTGGGCTGCTTCCAGTTCTGATTTTGACATTTGTTCTCCTTTTGTGACTTTGTTCTCCTTCTTAGAGCTTGATCTTGAGCCTTATGACTTACACCACATAACTATAGATGTTTCCTCATTGGTTGTAAGTCACGTCCTTATGTAGTGATCCTTGATGTGCCATAGCTCTTCTCAACTTGATCACCCTTGACTTTGCAAGTCTTCTTCTTCACCCTTGGCTTTGGGTTCCTCAGCCTCTTTGACCTTCTCCCATGCACTTGGTACCTCGAAGCTCTTCTTGCCTCCATCCTTGGCTTGATCAGTTGTCTTCGAGCTACGCACCCGAATCTCACTTTATGCAATGTGCATCTTACTTGTGATGTCCATTATCTATCCATAATCTAGTCCTTGGACCGTCACACTTGTTCACTTGTGTTGAACCTTGTTAGCTTTACATTAAGCACCTGTTCAACACTTAGCACACTTGTTAGTCCTTTAATTGAGTTGTCATCCAAACACCAAAACCCACAAGAGAGCTTTCAATCTCCCCCTTTTTGGTGATTGATGGCAACACAATTAAAGCTTACATAAGAGTGAAATTTAAAGCACAAATTTTGAACTCTAAGTTTGTAGAATGCTCCCCCTAAATATGTGCTTACATTAAAATCTTAACTTTGGCCTTAAATGCCAAAATGCACATACTTAGGCTAAATCGAAGCATTGCTACACCTTAGCACCAGTGGGATGCATTGTGTCAAGGATCAAACCATGATGCGTATAACACTCAAATGCACAGAATCAACACCAACCAATTGAGTGGATATACCACAGGAATATCAGCCTACCACTATTCACCATTAAGATACCAATTTAAACTAATTTAAAGCAATTTTAAAGCACCATTAACCACATGCACCATTACCCACATGAACATCTATTACAGAATTAAACACAGTAGATGCCAATTAATTCATATCAGCGGAAGCACTAGTTTCGGATCATCACCATATGATGCAACACATATAATACAACAAGAAGCATATGATAAGAATTATCAATAACATAAACTAACATATCCCAAACTAACACATCCTTACTTAAGATCAAGGAAACCCCTTTTGGATAAGCTTTCCTCTCAGGTTGAGATGAGCTTTAATGCACAAATTCTCCCCCTTTGACATCAAACACCAAAACCATATTCAAGCAAGAACATAGAATGATGTCAAGGGACAGCAGGGTATTGAGTAGGTAAAGACACACTAACAATACTCCCCCTTACTCGTTCAACATATGCACCACAAGCATTTGGAGGAAAGTTAAGGTACATATACGCAAAAGATCAATACTTCCTTTTGTACCTTTACCCTGTTGTGGTGTACTTCCCATCTTGAAAGTATTAATCTCTCGGGAGCTTCTCCACACTTGTGCCTGATCCTTTATCCTAACCTTTTCTTGTTGCTAAGACACCAAGCTTAGAGCAAGTTATAGTATTGTGGCACAAGATGAAGCTTCTATTCTAGTGATTACCAAAAGATGTCAATTTAAGCAAACTATCACGGCTACCAATTGAAAGATCATTTATTATCATAGCTCCATGATATTTAAGGATAAGCATCTAGTATCACCAAGTATTATAGAGCATGAGCAATCTAAAAATATGCAATTACCCATGACTTAAGATACCAATTACTTGACTTACGGAGGTACCCAAGTCCTGATTGCTCCATTTCTTGCTCATCTTCTATTTTCCACCTTGAGACTATACAAGATCACTCAAGAAACAATTAGTCTCAAAAGACACAAGTTATGTGTACTCCCCTAAAGTTGTGCATCAAGTATTTGAATGACTTGCACTTTGCACATTCTAGCTTCCTCAGAACTAGAGGGGATCACAACATATCTTGGTCAAGGCATATTCTATTAACTTCATCACGAAGAGATACCAAATGAATCGATGACATAATACAACTTATGACTAGAGAAAACAATGCATACCTCAAGGAGTATAACAATTTACACGCAACCTAGACATGCTTCATACATGACAATCATTGCACCATATTTATCAATTGAAAAACAACACGATCATTAAAACATCACATAGCATGACTTACAAAAAGATACATGTTTATCCATATACACCGAGAGAGTTAATCATGGTGGATATACCAAATGAAAAGTTACCCATTGAATGATTCAAAAGATATGTCCTATAGAGCACCCAGTCATGATTAAGCAAACACGATTATGCTCTTGGAAATCATGGATCATTATTTGATAGAAATTTAGCACAAGTAATAAAAAAACACAACTACTCCAAGGATAGATAGCACGACAATCCATCTTAAGAGCAATACTGATAATGCACTTAAGAAACACAGGTACCGTCCTTTGGAGAGCCAGATGCAGATTCTCATCAAAGTCCTTTGCTTGATTCACCAATAATGATTAAGGACTTCTACAACTTATTTAACTCGAGATGAACATGGGATTAATATTGCACAATAATCCAACCTTGAGTTAATAATTAGACAATAAAGATTAACAACTTAAGCATAGAGTTTGAAATAACCATTTTAAGCTCCCCCAGGGTCTCCATTCCATCTCGAGGCACCTGCATGGTCTAGTTGACAAAGTTTGGTACCCATCTCGGGATGGGTCCATGACGTTCAACTAAAAGTGCCTTTGGTACCCAAATAGCCTTTGTGCTAGTTCTAGGTGATCTCGTTATAGATCTAGCACAAGTGTATGATTTGGGTCTCCTAAGCGAATGAGATTGAGACAAATTTACTTGCTTAGGAACCTTACCTTTATTACATACCTTGGATAGATGACCCTGCTCACCACACTCGTAGCAGAAGCGTCGCTCAACCTGACATGACGCTTGTTGTTTGTCATTTTCCTTGGTGAGAGTCATCTTGGTGAGTGCACATCTTTGATTCTTCATGACCGGACATGAAGTGATCATGTGGTCCTTGTTGCATCCAAAACATCTCATTGCCCCTTCATCCTTGTCGTTGTACAGACAAGACGCGATGAGGTGGCCTAATGCTTTGCACTTGAAGCATCTCCTTTTTCCTCTCCTCCTTTTACTTTTGGATGACATAGAGAGATTATTAGTGTAAACAACATGACTAATTAAATCGTTACCTTTCTCTTGTCTCATGTTGATTTCTTCACTTATTGCTTTAGGAACATCTTTCTCAAGGAGGTTGACCCTTGCTGCGGTTTCTCCTTCCTCATGTTTGTTCACCATGTGTTTGTAGATATCTTGAGGAAGTCGAGCATGACGTCTTCTCCTTAGTTGTCTTTGTTTCTTGTTCCCAAGCAATTTTCTTTTAGACCCTACATCTTGTTGCTCAATCAAGGATTGGCTTTCTTTTGAGAATCGGGGGTTAGAACATGGTGATATACAATTTGAATGCGTACACTTGCAAGAATGAGGTTCACATGAATTTAAGTTCGCAAAAACAACCTCATGAGCAATATTGAGCATGATATGGTCATCAACCAATTCACTATGAGAGTTTGACAACATATCATATTTTTCATTTAAAGCAAGTTTTTCTAGATTTATCATCTCTACTTGACTCCTAAGCATAGAATTTTCAGTTTTAAGTTGAGCAACACAAGATGAAGTATTATCATTATTTCTTTGCTCAATTAAAATTGAATCATACCGTTGGACCAAATCATTATGAGAGCACTTTAGCTCCTCATGTTCTTTGGTCATCTTCTCCATGCTGTTGTTTGTTTTGATGAGTGTCTCCTCTAGCCTGAGAAGCGTCTCGCCTTGTTCCTTGTTCCTTCTCAATAGCTTAACCAAGAGCGCTTTTGTAACACCCCTGGTGTTACTGTAACTAAAACTTGAGCATGGCATCATAAGCATTGGCATTGCATATGTTTGACACACCTAGAGTGCATTCACTAGGCAAAAATTTCAAGCAAGTTGTATTGTTTTAAGGTTTTGCAAATAGGACCCTGGATAGGAAGCTTTAACCCTAAATAGGGATTAAAGGGGTAAAACTTAACCCAAGTTGAGAAAACCTAAAAGCTTTAGGGTAAAAGTCATAAATGACCCCAAAAATATAGTTGAATCACATTTATACCCCTGGGATACCAGAAACCCTAATTGGAACCCTGGAAAACCCTAAAACCAAACCCTAGGGGCTTATGTGCAAAATTAGTCCACTTTTGGGCTAAAGTGCAAAAACCAAGCTAAATAAGTATTTTAAGTCATTTGGTTCACAAATATGTGGACTTGAAAGCCAAACCCTAAGTTCTGGACTTAAATGCAAAATGGACCTCATTTGAGTTCTATACTAAGTCTGAAATTTCAGTGATATTGGCTCAACTTTGGAGCTCTACATCTTCCAAGTTATTGAGAATTTGCCCTAGGTCACCACATCAACTAGGTAGATCTATCATAGGAGAACAACTTTGCTTAAGAATGTAAGCTCAGTTGTTAAGAAGAATTTAGAAATAATCAAGCCTGAAGTTTGGCTGTCAGGCTGATTAAGTCTGAAAATCAGACTGACAGTGGCATTGGATCATCTTTGGAAACATTTTATGACTAATCTAGAAAGAATTTGCCCATGGCTGCTGTAGCAAAGATGAAGATGGTATAATGGACAACAACTTTGCTGCAGAACTTTAAGTATGTTACCATAAAGATTCGTGAGCAAATTGGGCCTAAATATTGGCTGTCAGACACTCTGAATTGGTAATTGCCATGGTACAATAAAGGGTAACTGAAGAAGATCCCGTTCCCTGCTCGCCGCCGGTGGTTCATCGCCGTCGATTACCGCTCGCCGTGATTCGTGCGCCGTGGACACCAGATAAGCATCACCCAGTAAGAATCTTCACCGCCGTGAGCTGGGCTCCACTCCGGTGACCCCTCCTGTGCCTTCCCCTCTGCTTTGCGACAGAGAGATAGGCTCGCCGGTGAACCGCCGCTTCCCGGTCTCGTGCCGCGTGGTTTTGCTTTCCACCGCGACACCGTGACTCGCTACGGCCATCTAATCGTCGCCGGTGAGCTTGCCACGGCAGTAGCCACGTATTCACCGCGCCGCCTTCATCCTTACCCCCGGCCGCCAACACGGCTCGGCCAAATTGAGCACCACCGCCTGCGGGCTCTATAAATTGAGCGTACCCCCAGCTCCGCCATGCATCCAAGCACCTACTGCACCCACCTGCATCCCGAAACCCCCACCAGTGAACGCGAATTTGGGACTTCCCCCAAACCGGTTGAAGAACACCGTGAAACCGGCTTCACCGCGGCCAGCCCTTTTCCGGTCAGTCCCCGTCCCCTGCCTTCTCGTTTGAGCACTCTCACATTGTTGTGATGCCTGCCAAACCCTTAATTTGCACGGAGTAGCCTCTGGTCGCCGGGAACGCGTCGGTCCTGCCGCGCTGCTCACGGCCACCGTGGCCAGAGCTCCTTAGTCAATCATGAGCCAAATTAAGTTGGGGGAAACATTCATGGGGACTCGAATTTGGTCTCGGCCGAAGCTTAGCGCCTGTCTTAGCCTCAATCGGCCGGTGCAATGGCTCGCCGGAGCTCAGCCGCACTTGAACGCCGTCGGGGACCGGGAACCGTAAAGGGATAGAATTCGAGGGACCTTCTTGCAAAGTGTCAGTGACCTTGTTAAACAGTAAGAAAACCCGTTCGCAGACAGTGAAAACCCCCAGGCCCTTTCTGCAAAGTCACCAGCGCGCGCGGGCGCGGGCGCCTTTCTGCCTTAGCTGGGCCGCCTGGGCTGGATTCGGCCCAGTACTGCTCATCTGTTTTTCTTTTTCTTTTGTCTCCAGAGCCAAAACAATTATAGAAAATGGTAGAAAAATGCTAAAATTGTGAAACTAATTTTCCTAGGCTTGTTATTTTCCCTAGAATTTAGTAAAAATAGTTTTGTGATTTTTAGTGGAAGTAAGAAATTTTAGGGTATTTAAAGTGGTTAAAAGTATTAGTTATGGATTTTTAGAAAACAAATGGTAATTCCAAAAATGCTCAAAATTTTTATATGAGTTCCCCATAATATTTAGAAGCCTTGGGTAGGGTTTAAAATGATTTGGACCTTGTTTGATCACCAAAACCCAAAACCACCCCCCCGCCCTATGAACTCCTTTACCGACTCCGAAAACCCTAAGTTCTCGGAGTTTCGTGAAGGAAAGTTGTATTCAAGACATAGATAATAAGTTTATATTATCTTTGCATCCTCATGAGCATCCCATGGCATCCATTCTTATACATATGTATGGTTATGATTAGAACGTGAAGAAGAGATAGAAGTCACCGAAGACAGGACACCACCACCTTCGGATTCGCAAGCAGGCAACTGCTTCTACTTCGATATCTGTGGATCCGAACCCGAATCACCTGTAAACGAAGGCAAGCCCCGGTGCATTTGCCACCTCCTTGTGTTTTAAAAATCTTTTTCACTTGCTTGATGCATTAGGTGATAGGAGTTGATTGCTAAAACAATTCCTGCATTACCTTCCTTGAACTTGATTACCTTCCTTGATCACCTGTTTTACAAAAGATTTTTGACGCTTAGCCTTGCTTTAGAAAAACAAAAGGTTTTGTTTTTACAAAAGATGTTGTGGCAAAAGTGGGAGGGTTGTTTTCAAAAATAAAACTTGATGGTGAATCCATCATGGCCGTGATGGATTCAACATCGGAAAAGATGTACCTCTGCCAGGTACCAAGTTTTTGGGGTAAAAAGATTAAGCTGAGACCGGGCGGGTGACTTGCACGAGAAGAGAGTCTCGGTGTAGTGTCTCCGTCTGAGTCGATTAAGGACCTTGTCGATGTAGGCCTGCTGACCGAGGACCCTTTAACTGGTCACATGCCTCGTCATGGGTAAGCTTTGCCTCGGGCAGACTAAGGCCGGAATAAGATAACACGAAATGGGCGTGGAGCGGTGGCGAGAGTAGCGTGTACCCTCCGTAGCAAGAGGCTGGACGGTGGTGCATCTGTGCTCTCGGTTTGCGTGAACCTGATCCGGTCTTAAGAACCCCGGTGGCGGGTTGACATATGCAAGGGTTAAGTGCTACATATGTCGTGTGATTGGAGATCCTCAGCTGAGTATAATCGATTCGGATCGCCTTACCTCCGCGGTTATGGAGACTTGGCCACTGACTTACACGTAGCATTCCACTAAAGATGATGAGTTTCTGTTAAGAAATTGGCTAGTGCAGGACCAGTGATTGAACTAGGGTAGAAAGAACTCTAGTGCAGGTAATTTTACTTACTTGACAATTAAAATTGGATTTTTAAGGATCCACTTTAGTAAGCATTTCTGCCAAACAGAGTCTTTGATTATTGAAAAGCCTTACCTTGACTCCCATATAACCAGCATACCCTTGAGAGTCTTTTCTTTAGTCGGGTAAGACTTGCTGAGTAATTCCATACTCAGGGTTTATCCCTTCGTTGTTTTTAGGTGAGGAAGTAGCAGACTTTTGCTGCTTCTGTGCCAAGGTGGTTCCCAAAGAATAAAAACAAGACTGAAGTGCGGGAGGACTCGGTCCTCCACTTAGGATCTTTTGCTTAAGAACTTATCGGGAGGAGTCTGTGCCTCCCTTGGTTTGTATAATATTACTAATCTGCACTCACTTTTAGCTCTGGTCTCTAATAAAATAACTCAAGCTTGCTTTTGAAATAAATGTAAGTTATGTAATTCGCTTCTGCATTTCTTTATCTCCGATGTTCTGTAATGTCTGCAAGACGGGTGAAACGTTCCTGGTGAGGTAAGGAAAGATACCGAGCTTGTCAAGTGACTTAGGAACATCTACAGGGTGTCTGATGTCTGTTAGACAAGGACAACTGTAGGTGGGCCTAATTACTTGGGAGGTTCCGTCACAGCTGGTATCGGAGCGTAGCCCTTCTTTGCAGATATTATGAGGCATCTTCAAAAGGATTTTCAAAAGTCTTACCTAAAAAAAACTCTTTTCCCTTCTTACCTAAGTATTCTGAAGAGTCTATCTTAAAGACCAGATAGGAAGAGTGCAATGTAAAGAAGGTTGAATCGACTAAGGTTGATTCTGTAATTACACATGCATCATGCTAAGAATTATACTAATAACATTTTCCCCCTTAGAAAGATGCCGCCACGCACCAGGCTAACAGCACGCAAGTCTACGGGACCAATTGGGGTGCCTCGGCATCAACTGGCTCCCCGAAATGAAAGCAGCAGCAGTGGAAGTAATGACCCCATAGGAGATCTGGAAGCCCGAGTGAGTCGACTTCAAGCAGCGCTGCAACACAGGACCGATGCTTGGGTCGCCGACGGAGATAGAATCAATGAACTAAGAAGGGACATCCGTCACCTGCAGGATCAGCTCGCTGATCGAGACTTAGCACTTGACTGGGCTGTACAGGCCCAGGCCCGAATTAAAGAACTTAGCTCAACTGTCGACAATCTGCAGGTCTACTGCAATACGTTGCACAAGGAAGTCCATGTACTATACTCACAATTACACCCTAGTGTGCCTGCACACCCTGCTGAGGCGGAAGCCGGACCATCTCACGTTGCGGGACGCGCGCTGGGTGGGGAGTTAGACCTTTTGGGCCCCCTCCTTCTTTGAGGTTGGTTGATGTCTGGACTCCCACACCTAACGATGAGGCCGCCAAGAGTGATGGAAAGCAGGAATAATGGTGTAATAGAAGTGGAGTAGTGTATTGTAGGGTGTATTGTTGTATAATAGGTTGAACTTTTGTATAATGGGTAATGTATCCTGTTATGTAATATTGAGTCTGTATCATTACTTTTTATAGTAATGTAAAATGGAAGGTTCTTTGGCATATTATGTTTACTTCAAATGTTCTTTGCCACAGATGCCGACCAGGACTCGAGGACAGGACGCAGCCGGAACTTCTGGGGGAAGGGATGTTACCCCAAACCCACCTCCGGTTCCTCCCACGTTAGCCGAGGCGATTGCCGCCTTGGTGAATGCCACCGCAGACAATACCCGCTTCCTTAGGGAAATGGCGGGTCAGCAGCAATTCCAGCAGCAGGCAGGAAGGGGTTTTCAGCAAGGCCCCCGTGAAACTACTTATTTGGATTTCTCGAAAACCCGCCCACCTCTATTCGTCAAGGCAGAAGATCCACTAGAAGCTGATGAGTGGATACGAGTTATTGAACAAAAGTTTGGTCTTCTCCGTTGTTCAGAGACGCAGAAGCCGTTGTTTGCAGCACAACAACTACGTGGTCCTGCCAGTACCTGGTGGGGAAATTTTGTGGCTATTCAACCCGTCAACCATCAAGTCACCTGGGAAGAGTTTAAAGCAGCCTTCCGTGAGCACTACATACCCGAAGGAGTGTTGCATATGAAACAAGAGGAATTTATGAAGTTACAACAAGGGGGAGATACCGTCAACCAATATCTCAACAAGTTTAATCACCTGTCGCAGTATGCCATCGAGCAGGTGAATACTGATTTAAAGAAGAACTGTTTTATGCGGGGTTTAAATGATCGGCTACAGAGAAAGATGGCCACATGCATAGACCTCACGTATGGAAAGGCTGTCAGCATAGCCTTATCTGTTGAAGCCAAATACACAAATTCTGGGAAGAATAAGGGATTCGGTGGTGAGAGGCCTAGTCAGGGCCAGGCGAAGAAGCAACGGTTTGTGATCCGACCTTCAAACCAAAATCGCACTTTTTCTCGTCCACCCTCATTCCCTTTTAAACAGCCAATCATTATTCGCCCCAACAATACCCCCACTACCCCAAATCAGCCGGGTGCCCCAGGCACTCGATTCCCTGCCTTGCCCAGTTCTTCAACTGGGTGTTTTAATTGCGGCAAGTCGGGACATTTCATCAAAGACTGCCCATATCCTAAGCAAAGTCAATCAAATGCTCCGCAAGGATCTGGGAGATCAGCTCAGCCCAAAGGAAATGCTGTGGGGAAAAATACGAAGAAGACGGGGCGTGTATATTACACCAAATGGCCACTACACCGGAAGGAGAGCCGGTGATGATGGGTACGTTTCCCGTGGCCAGTCACCCTGCAATTATTCTTTTTGATTCTGGTGCTTCGCATACATTCATTAGCAAGAAATTTGTGGAGCAACATCATATTGCATACCATGAATCAAAAGAGGGATTTAAAATTCATTCACCTGGGGGACACATTTTTACTAGAGAAGTGGCCTATGGAGTGCCAGTAACAATGGCCGGACGGAACTTTCCTGCTAACATGATTGTTCTGAAGGGCCAGGATATAGATGTAATTTTGGGTATGAATTGGTTAACCCAACACAAGGCAATTCTCAACACTGAACTCAGAACCGTCAGGTTGAGCTATAATCAAGAAGAGATTCTTTTGACTCTCCCCGTAACCAATCCAGCCAAAGCTTCTGGTAGAATATATGAAGCTATTGTACCGGAGATCAAGAACATTTCGATAGTATGTGAGTTTCCAGATGTATTTCCGGAGGATTTGCCTGGACTGCCCCCTGAAAGAGATGTAGAATTCGTAATTGAGTTAAAGCCCGGTACGGCTCCCATCTCCCGAAGGTCGTACCGTATGCCCCCTAATGAGTTGGCGGAATTGAAGATTCAATTACAAGATCTACTGAATAAGGGATTCATCCGGCCAAGCTCGTCCCCATGGGGTTGTCCCGCCATCTTTGTTAAGAAGAAGGATCAAACCTTGCGAATGTGAGTGGACTATCGACCCCTAAATGAGGTCACCATCAAGAATAAGTACCCTCTTCCAAGGATCGATATCTTATTTGATCAACTGACTGGGGCGAGCGTATTTTCCAAAATTGATCTCAGGTCGGGCTATCATCAAATCCGTATTCGGCCCGAGGATATACCGAAGACCGCGTTTACTACGCGGTATGGATTGTTTGAATACTTGGTAATGTCTTTCGGGCTCACAAATGCTCCTGCCCACTTCACCTATTTGATGAACTCGGTGTTTATGCCCGAGTTGGACAAGTTCGTGGTAGTCTTCATCGACGATATTTTGATATATTCTAAAAATGAAGAGGACCATGCTCAGCATCTACGGATTGTATTGACGCGCCTGAGGGAACATCAGCTATATGCCAAGTTCAGCAAGTGCGCGTTCTGGCTGGAAGAAATTCAATTTTTGGGGCACGTGTTATCGGCTAAAGGAATTGCGGTAGATCCTAGCAAGGTCAAAGATATTCTGGAGTGGAAACCCCCAACAACTGTTCACCAAGTCCGGAGTTTTCTTGGACTAGCTGGGTATTATCGCAGATTCATACCAGATTTTTCTAAGCTTGTGAAGCCAATCACAAGTTTATTGAAGAATGACATTAAATTCAATTGGTCTTCTAAGTGTAATGAAGCCTTTGAACAATTGAAGACACTATTGACCACTGCTCCGGTATTGGCTCAACCGGACATCACTAAGCCTTTTGACGTATATTGTGATGCGTCTGGCAGTGGGCTCGGCTGTGTACTGATGCAAGAGGGCCGAGTGATTGCGTATGCTTCAAGGCAGTTGCGCCGACATGAGGAGCATTATCCAACTCATGATCTGGAGCTAGCTGCTGTGGTTCATGCCCTGAAGATTTGGCGTCACTATCTGCTGGGAAATATCTGTCACATATATACAGATCATAAAAGTTTGAAGTACATCTTCACCCAGTCAGAATTAAATATGAGGCAAAGACGATGGCTTGAGATTATTAAAGATTATGAACTGGAGATCCATTACCACCCAGGCAAGGCCAATGTGGTGGTAGATGCGTTGAGTCATAAGACTTCCTGCCACTGTCTTATGGCGAAGACCTCCGAGAACACTTTGTGTCAAGAAATGGAGAAGCTAAACTTGGGGATCATCCAACAAGGGACTTTAAATCAGCTAAAGCTTGAGTCAATCATTTTGCAAAGAATAATTGATGCTCAAAAAGATAATCTGGGTATGAAGCACATACGAGAGAAGATAAGGGCTGGAGTAGCCAAATGTTTCAAGGAAGACGATCAAGGTGTGATATGGTTTAAAAACCGCATAGTAGTGCCAAAGAACGAAGAACTCCGCCAGCAAATTCTTGATGAAGCACATCTTAGTCGCTATTCTATTCATCCCGGAAGCACTAAGATGTATCAAGACTTAAAGCAACATTATTGGTGGACAAAGATGAAAATCGAAATTGCACGCTATGTGGCTAAGTGTGACACTTGCAGACGTGTCAAGGCCATACACATGAAAACTGCTGGTCCATTACAATCTTTGCCAATCCCAACATGGAAATGGGAAGACATCAGTATGGACTTTATTGTGGGACTGCCCAGGACGACAAAAGGGTATGACTCTATTTGGGTTATAATTGATCGACTTACAAAGGTTGCTCACTTTCTGCCAGTCAAGACAGATTCCCCGGTTACTGTCTACGCCCAATTGTACATTGCTCGTATTCTTAGTCTGCATGGTGTTCCAAAGACCATAGTGTCGGATCGTGGACCTCAATTTGTAGCCAAGTTTTGGGAAGTACTTCACAAATCTTTGGGTACTAAGTTACTCCACAGTTCGGCCTATCATCCTCAAACCAGTGGACAGACTGAGAGAGTGAACCAAATACTTGAAGATATGCTGCGGGCATGTGTCCTGGACTTCTCACCGAAATGGGATGAATGTTTGCCTTTGGCGGAGTTTTCATATAATAATAGCTATCAAGAAAGTATCAAGATGGCACCCTTTGAAGCGTTATATGGACGTCGATGTCATACTCCGCTAAACTGGTCTGAACCTGGAGAAAGATACTTCTTTAGGCCTGATATGGTGAAAGAGGCCGAGGAAAAGGTTCAGAAAATTATTCATAATATGAAGAAGGCACAAGCTCGTCAGAAGAGTTATGCAGACAAACGGCGAAGGCCCTTATATTTCCTGGAAGGAGACTATGTTTATCTGAAAGTCTCACCAATGAAAGGAGTATCGCGTTTTGGGGTTAAAGGGAAACTTGCACCCAGGTACATTGGTCCATTCCCGGTGCTTGAGCAATGTGGACCAGTGGCATACCGACTTCAGCTCCCCGAAACATTGTCTGCTGTGCATAATGTGTTCCACGTGTCACAATTGAAGAAGTGTCTTCGGGTTCCCGATCGAACCATTGAAGTGACTGATGTTGTCCTGGAACCAGATTTAACATACTCGGAACATCCTATTCGAGTTCTGGATCAAAAGGACAGGATTACCCGGAGAAAAACTCTCAAGTTCTACAAGATACAGTGGAACCAGCATTCTGAAGATGAGGCTACATGGGAAACCCAAGACTTTTTAGATAAGAATTTCCCAGGCTTTTTAGCCTCTTGTAAATTGTAAAGTCTGTATAGCTGTGTAATAAAGAAGTGACCCCCACATCACCCCTGCCTTGTACCAGAAATAAGGAAATAAAAATGTGATGTGTTTCCTTTACCATTACTTACCCTAGGACTTTTAATCTCGAGACGAGATTCTTTTATGGGGGGAAGGATGTTACACCCCTGGTGTTACTGTAACTAAAACTTGAGCATGACATCATAAGCATTGGCATTGCATATGTTTGACACACCTAGAGTGCATTCACTAGGCAAAAATTTCAAGCAAGTTGTATTGTTTTAAGGTTTTGCAAATAGGACCCTGGATAGGAAGCTTTAACCCTAAATAGGGATTAAAGGGGTAAAACTTAACCCAAGTTGAGAAAACCTAAAAGCTTTAGGGTAAAAGTCATAAATGACCCAAAAATAAAGTTGAATCACATTTATACCCCTGGGATACCAGAAACCCTAATTGGAACCCTGGAAAACCCTAAAACCAAACCCTAGGGGCTTATGTGCAAAATTAGTCCACTTTTGGGCTAAAGTGCAAAAACCAAGCTAAATAAGTATTTTAAGTCATTTGGTTCACAAATATGTGGACTTGAAAGCCAAACCCTAAGTTCTGGACTTAAATGCAAAATGGACCTCATTTGAGTTCTATACTAAGTCTGAAATTTTAGTGATATTGGCTCAACTTTGGAGCTCTACATCTTCCAAGTTATTGAGAATTTGCCCTAGGTCACCACATCAACTAGGTAGATCTATCATAGGAGAACAACTTTGCTTAAGAATGTAAGCTCAGTTGTTAAGAAGAATTTAGAAATAATCAAGCCTGAAGTTTGGCTGTCAGGCTGATTAAGTCTGAAAATCAGACTGACAGTGGCATTGGATCATCTTTGGAAACAGTTTATGACTAATCTAGAAAGAATTTGCCCATGGCTGCTGTAGCAAAGATGAAGATGGTATAATGGACAACAACTTTGCTGCAGAACTTTAAGTATGTTACCATAAAGATTCGTGAGCAAATTGGGCCTAAATATTGTCTGTCAGACACTCTGAATTGGTAATTGCCATGGTACAATAAAGGGTAACTGAAGAAGATCCCGTTCCCTGCTCGCCGCCGGTGGTCCATCGCCGTCGATTACCGCTCGCCGTGATTCGTGCACCGTGGACACCAGATAAGCATCACCCAGTAAGAATCTTCACCGCCGTGAGCTGGGCTCCACTCCGGTGACCCCTCCTGTGCCTTCCCCTCTGCTTTGCGGCAGAGAGATAGGCTCGCCGGTGAACCGCCGCTTCCCGGTCTCGTGCCGCGTGGTTTTGCTTTCCACCGCGACACCGTGACTCGCTACGGCCATCTAATCGTCGCCGGTGAGCTTGCCACGGCAGTAGCCACGTATTCACCGCGCCGCCTTCATCCTTACCCCCGGCCGCCAACACGGCTCGGCCAAATTGAGCACCACCGCCTGCGGGCTCTATAAATTGAGCGTACCCCCAGCTCCGCCATGCATCCAAGCACCTACTGCACCCACCTGCATCCCGAAACCCCCACCAGTGAACGCGAATTTGGGACTTCCCCCAAACCGGTTGAAGAACACCGTGAAACCGGCTTCACCGCGGCCAGCCCTTTTCCGGTCAGTCCCCGTCCCCTGCCTTCTCGTTTGAGCACTCTCACATCGTTGTGATGCCTGCCAAACCCTTAATTTGCACGGAGTAGCCTCTGGTCGCCGGGAACGCGTCGGTCCTGCCGCGCTGCTCACAGCCACCGTGGCCAGAGCTCCTTAGTCAATCATGAGCCAAATTAAGTTGGGGGAAACATTCATGGGGACTCGAATTTGGTCTCGGCCGAAGCTTAGCGCCTGTCTTAGTCTCAATCGGCCGGTGCAATGCCTCGCCGGAGCTCAGCCGCACTTGAACGCCGTCGGGGACCGGGAACCGTAAAGGGATAGAATTCGAGGGACCTTCTTGCAAAGTGTCAGTGACCTTGTTAAACAGTAAGAAAACCCGTTCGCAGATAGTGAAAACCCCCAGGCCCTTTCTGCAAAGTCACCAGCGCGCGCGGGCGCGGGCGCCTTTCTGCCTTAGCTGGGCCGCCTGGGCTGGATTCGGCCCAGTACTGCTCATCTATTTTTCTTTTTCTTTTGTCTCCAGAGCCAAAACAATTATAGAAAATGGTAGAAAAATGCTAAAATTGTGAAACTAATTTTCCTAGGCTTGTTATTTTCCCTAGAATTTAGTAAAAATAGTTTTGTGATTTTTAGTGGAAGTAAGAAATTTTAGGGTATTTAAAGTGGTTAAAAGTATTAGTTATGGATTTTAGAAAACAAATGGTAATTCCAAAAATGCTCAAAATTTTTATATGAGTTCCCCATAATATTTAGAAGCCTTGGGTAGGGTTTAAAATGATTTGGACCTTGTTTGATCACCAAAACCCAAAACCACCCCCCCGCCCTATGAACTCCTTTACCGACTCCGAAAACCCTAAGTTCTCGGAGTTTCGTGAAGGAAAGTTGTATTCAAGACATAGATAATAAGTTTATATTATCTTTGCATCCTCATGAGCATCCCATGGCATCCATTCTTATACATATGTATGGTTATGATTAGAACGTGAAGAAGAGATAGAAGTCACCGAAGACAGGACACCACCACCTTCGGATTCGCAAGCAGGCAACTGCTTCTACTTCGATATCTGTGGATCCGAACCCGAATCACCTGTAAACGAAGGCAAGCCCCGGTGCATTTGCCACCTCCTTGTGTTTTAAAAATCTTTTTCACTTGCTTGATGCATTAGGTGATAGGAGTTGATTGCTAAAACAATTCCTGCATTACCTTCCTTGAACTTGATTACCTTCCTTGATCACCTGTTTTACAAAAGATTTTTGACGCTTAGCCTTGCTTTAGAAAAACAAAAGGTTTTGTTTTTACAAAAGATGTTGTGGCAAAAGTGGGAGGGTTGTTTTCAAAAATAAAACTTGATGGTGAATCCATCATGGCCGTGATGGATTCAACATCGGAAAAGATGTACCTCTGCCAGGTACCAAGTTTTTGGGGTAAAAAGATTAAGCTGAGACCGGGCGGGTGACTTGCACGAGAAGAGAGTCTCGGTGTAGTGTCTCCGTCTGAGTCGATTAAGGACCTTGTCGATGTAGGCCTGCTGACCGAGGACCCTTTAACTGGTCACATGCCTCGTCATGGGTAAGCTTTGCCTCGGGCAGACTAAGGCCGGAATAAGATAACACGAAATGGGCGTGGAGCGGTGGCGAGAGTAGCGTGTACCCTCCATAGCAAGAGGCTGGACGGTGGTGCATCTGTGCTCTCGGTTTGCGTGAACCTGATCCGGTCTTAAGAACCCCGGTGGCGGGTTGACATATGCAAGGGTTAAGTGCTACATATGTCGTGTGATTGGAGATCCTCAGCTGAGTATAATCGATTCGGATCGCCGTACCTCCGTGGTTATGGAGACTTGGCCACTGACTTACACGTAGCATTCCACTAAAGATGATGAGTTTCTGTTAAGAAATTGGCTAGTGCAGGACCAGTGATTGAACTAGGGTAGAAAGAACTCTAGTGCAGGTAATTTTACTTACTTGACAATTAAAATTGGATTTTTAAGGATCCACTTTAGTAAGCATTTCTGCCAAACAGAGTCTTTGATTATTGAAAAGCCTTACCTTGACTCCCATATAACCAGCATACCCTTGAGAGTCTTTTCTTTAGTCGGGTAAGACTTGCTGAGTAATTCCATACTCAGGGTTTATCCCTTCGTTGTTTTTAGGTGAGGAAGTAGCAGACTTTTGCTGCTTCTGTGCCAAGGTGGTTCCCAAAGAAGAAAAACAAGACTGAAGTGCGGGAGGACTCGGTCCTCCACTTAGGATCTTTTGCTTAAGAACTTATCGGGAGGAGTCTGTGCCTCCCTTGGTTTGTATAATATTACTAATCTGCACTCACTTTTAGCTCTGGTCTCTAATAAAATAACTCAAGCTTGCTTTTGAAATAAATGTAAGTTATGTAATTCGCTTCTGCATTTCTTTATCTCCGATGTTCTGTAATGTCTGCAAGACGGGTGAAACGTTCCTGGTGAGGTAAGGAAAGATACCGAGCTTGTCAAGTGACTTAGGAACATCTACAGGGTGTCTGATGTCTGTTAGACAAGGACAACTGTAGGTGGGCCTAATTACTTGGGAGGTTCCGTCACAGCTGGTATCGGAGCGTAGCCCTTCTTTGCAGATATTATGAGGCATCTTCAAAAGGATTTTCAAAAGTCTTACCTAAAAAAAAACTCTTTTCCCTTCTTACCTAAGTATTCTGAAGAGTCTATCTTAAAGACCAGATAGGAAGAGTGCAATGTAAAGAAGGTTGAATCGACTAAGGTTGATTCTGTAATTACACATGCATCATGCTAAGAATTATACTAATAACATTTTCCCCCTTAGAAAGATGCCGCCACGCACCAGGCTAACAGCACGCAAGTCTACGGGACCAATTGGGGTGCCTCGGCATCAACTGGCTCCCCGACATGAAAGCAGCAGCAGTGGAAGTAATGACCCCATAGGAGATCTGGAAGCCCGAGTGAGTCGACTTCAAGCAGCGCTGCAACACAGGACCGATGCTTGGGTCGCCGACGGAGATAGAATCAATGAACTAAGAAGGGACATCCGTCACCTGCAGGATCAGCTCGCTGATCGAGACTTAGCACTTGACTGGGCTGTACAGTCTCGTTTGCTAGCATGTGCTAAGGAAGCCAGGGCTCAGGCCCGAATTAAAGAACTTAGCTCAACTATCGACAATCTGCAGGTCTACTGCAATACGTTGCACAAGGAAGTCCATGTACTATACTCACAATTACACCCTAGTGTGCCTGCACACCCTGCTGAGGCGGAAGCCGGACCATCTCACGTTGCGGGACGCGCGCTGGGTGGGGAGTTAGACCTTTTTGAGCCCCCTCCTTCTTTGAGGTTGGTTGATGTCTGGACTCCCACACCTAACGATGAGGCCGCCAAGAGTGATGGAAAGCAGGAATAATGGTGTAATAGAAGTGGAGTAGTGTATTGTAGGGTGTATTGTTGTATAATAGGTTGAACTTTTGTATAATGGGTAATGTATCCTGTTATGTAATATCGAGTCTGTATCATTACTTTTTATAGTAATGTAAAATGGAAGGTTCTTTGGCATATTATGTTTACTTCAAATGTTCTTTGCCACAGATGCCGACCAGGACTCGAGGACAGGACGCAGCCGGAACTTCTGGGGGAAGGGATGTTACCCCAAACCCACCTCCGGTTCCTCCCATGTTAGCCGAGGCGATTGCCGCCTTGGTGAATGCCACCGCAGACAATACCCGCTTCCTTAGGGAAATGGCGGGTCAGCAGCAATTCCAGCAGCAGGCAGGAAGGGGTTTTCAGCAAGGCCCCCGTGAAACTACTTATTTGGATTTCTCGGAAACCCGCCCACCTCTATTCGTCAAGGCAGAAGATCCACTAGAAGCTGATGAGTGGATACGAGTTATTGAACAAAAGTTTGGTCTTCTCCGTTGTTCAGAGACGCAGAAGCCGTTGTTTGCAGCACAACAACTACGTGGTCCTGCCAGTACCTGGTGGGGAAATTTTGTGGCTATTCAACCCGTCAACCATCAAGTCACCTGGGAAGAGTTTAAAGCAGCCTTCCGTGAGCACTACATACCCGAAGGAGTGTTGCATATGAAACAAGAGGAATTTATGAAGTTACAACAAGGGGGAGATACCGTCAACCAATATCTCAACAAGTTTAATCACCTGTCGCAGTATGCCATCGACCAGGTGAATACTGATTTAAAGAAGAAGAACTGTTTTATGCGGGGTTTAAATGATCGGCTACAGAGAAAGATGGCCACATGCATAGACCTCACGTATGGAAAGGCTGTCAGCACAGCCTTATCTGTTGAAGCCAAATACACAAATTCTGGGAAGAATAAGGGATTCAGTGGTGAGAGGCCTAGTCAGGGCCAGGCGAAGAAGCAACGGTTTGTGATCCGACCTTCAAACCAAAATCGCACTTTTTCTCGTCCACCCTCATTCCCTTTTAAACAGCCAATCATTATTCGCCCCAACAATACCCCCACTACCCCAAATCAGCCGGGTGCCCCAGGCACTCGATTCCCTGCCTTGCCCAGTTCTTCAACTGGGTGTTTTAATTGCGGCAAGTCGGGACATTTCATCAAAGACTGCCCATATCCTAAGCAAAGTCAATCAAATGCTCCGCAAGGATCTGGGAGATCAGCTCAGCCCAAAGGAAATGCTGTGGGGAAAAATACGAAGAAGACGGGGCGTGTATATTACACCCAAGTGGCCACTACACCGGAAGGAGAGCCGGTGATGATGGGTACGTTTCCCGTGGCCAGTCACCCTGCAATTATTCTTTTTGATTCTGGTGCTTCGCATACATTCATTAGCAAGAAATTTGTGGAGCAACATCATATTGCATACCATGAATCAAAAGAGGGATTTAAAATTCATTCACCTGGGGGACACATTTTTACTAGAGAAGTGGCCTATGGAGTGCCAGTAACAATGGCCGGACGGAACTTTCCTGCTAACATGATTGTTCTGAAGGGCCAGGATATAGATGTAATTTTGGGTATGAATTGGTTAACCCAACACAAGGCAATTCTCAACACTGAACTCAGAACCGTCAGGTTGAGCTATAACCAAGAAGAGATTCTTTTGACTCTCCCCGTAACCAATCCAGCCAAAGCTTCTGGTAGAATATATGAAGCTATTGTACCGGAGATCAAGAACATTCCGATAGTATGTGAGTTTCCAGATGTATTTCCGGAGGATTTGCCTGGACTGCCCCCTGAAAGAGATGTAGAATTCGTAATTGAGTTAAAGCCCGGTACGGCTCCCATCTCCCGAAGGTCGTACCGTATGCCCCCTAATGAGTTGGCGGAATTGAAGATTCAATTACAAGATCTACTGAATAAGGGATTCATCCGGCCAAGCTCGTCCCCATGGGGTTGTCCCGCCATCTTTGTTAAGAAGAAGGATCAAACCTTGCGAATGTGCGTGGACTATCGACCCCTAAATGAGGTCACCATCAAGAATAAGTACCCTCTTCCAAGGATCGATATCTTATTTGATCAACTGACTGGGGCGAGGGTATTTTCCAAAATTGATCTCAGGTCGGGCTATCATCAAATCCGTATTCGGCCCGAGGATATACCGAAGACCGTGTTTACTACGCGGTATGGATTGTTTGAATACTTGGTAATGTCTTTCGGGCTCACAAATGCTCCTGCCCACTTCACCTATTTGATGAACTCGGTGTTTATGCCCGAGTTGGACAAGTTTGTGGTAGTCTTCATCGACGATATTTTGATATATTCTAAAAATGAAGAGGACCATGCTCAGCATCTACGGATTGTATTGACGCGCCTGAGGGAACATCAGCTATATGCCAAGTTCAGCAAGTGCGCGTTCTGGCTGGAAGAAATTCAATTTTTGGGGCACGTGTTATCGGCTAAAGGAATTGCGGTAGATCCTAGCAAGGTCAAAGATATTCTGGAGTGGAAACCCCCAACAACTGTTCACCAAGTCCGGAGTTTTCTTGGACTAGCTGGGTATTATCGCAGATTCATACCAGATTTTTCTAAGCTTGTGAAGCCAATCACAAGTTTATTGAAGAATGACATTAAATTCAATTGGTCTTCTAAGTGTAATGAAGCCTTTGAACAATTGAAGACACTATTGACCACTGCTCCGGTATTGGCTCAACCGGACATCACTAAGCCTTTTGACGTATATTGTGATGCGTCTGGCAGTGGGCTCGGCTGTGTACTGATGCAAGAGGGCCGAGTGATTGCGTATGCTTCAAGGCAGTTGCGCCGACATGAGGAGCATTATCCAACTCATGATCTGGAGCTAGCTGCTGTGGTTCATGCCCTGAAGATTTGGCATCACTATCTGCTGGGAAATATCTGTCACATATATACAGATCATAAAAGTTTGAAGTACATCTTCACCCAGTCAGAATTAAATATGAGGCAAAGACGACGGCTTGAGCTTATTAAAGATTATGAACTGGAGATCCATTACCACCCAGGCAAGGCCAATGTGGTGGTAGATGCGCTGAGTCGTAAGACTTCCTGCCACTGTCTTATGGCGAAGACCTCCGAGAACACTTTGTGTCAAGAAATGGAGAAGCTAAACCTGGGGATCATCCAACAAGGGACTTTAAATCAGCTAAAGGTTGAGTCAATCATTTTGCAAAGAATAATTGATGCTCAAAAAGATAATCTGGGTATGAAGCACATACGAGAGAAGATAAGGGCTGGAGTAGCCAAATGTTTCAAGGAAGACGATCAAGGTGTGATATGGTTTAAAAACCGCATAGTAGTGCCAAAGAACGAAGAACTCCGCCAGCAAATTCTTGATGAAGCACATCTTAGTCGCTATTCTATTCATCCCGGAAGCACTAAGATGTATCAAGACTTAAAGCAACATTATTGGTGGACAAAGATGAAAATCGAAATTGCACGCTATGTGGCTAAGTGTGACACTTGCAGACGTGTCAAGGCCATACACATGAAAACTGCTGGTCCATTACAATCTTTGCCAATCCCAACATGGAAATGGGAAGACATCAATATGGACTTTATTGTGGGACTGCCCAGGACGACAAAAGGGTATGACTCTATTTGGATTATAATTGATCGACTTACAAAGGTTGCTCACTTTCTGCCAGTCAAGACAGATTCCCCGGTTACTGTCTACGCCCAATTGTACATTGCTCGTATTCTTAGTCTGCATGGTGTTCCAAAGACCATAGTGTCGGATCGTGGACCTCAATTTGTAGCCAAGTTTTGGGAAGTACTTCACAAATCTTTGGGTACTAAGTTACTCCACAGTTCGGCCTATCATCCTCAAACCAGTGGACAGACTGAGAGAGTGAACCAAATACTTGAAGATATGCTGCGGGCATGTGTCCTGGACTTCTCACCGAAATGGGATGAATGTTTGCCTTTGGCGGAGTTTTCATATAATAATAGCTATCAAGAAAGTATCAAGATGGCACCCTTTGAAGCGTTATATGGACGTCGATGTCATACTCCGCTAAACTGGTCTGAACCTGGAGAAAGATACTTCTTTAGGCCTGATATGGTGAAAGAGACCGAGGAAAAGGTTCAGAAAATTATTCATAATATGAAGAAGGCACAAGCTCGTCAGAAGAGTTATGCAGACAAACGGCGAAGGCCCTTATATTTCCTGGAAGGAGACTATGTTTATCTGAAAGTCTCACCAATGAAAGGAGTATCGCGTTTTGGGGTTAAAGGGAAACTTGCACCCAGGTACATTGGTCCATTCCCGGTGCTTGAGCAATGTGGACCAGTGGCATACCGACTTCAGCTCCCCGAAACATTGTCTGCTGTGCATAATGTGTTCCACGTGTCACAATTGAAGAAGTGTCTTCGGGTTCCCGATCGAACCATTGAAGTGACTGATGTTGTCCTGGAACTAGATTTAACATACTCGGAACATCCTATTCGAGTTCTGGATCAAAAGGACAGGATTACCCGGAGAAAAACTCTCAAGTTCTACAAGATACAGTGGAACCAACATTCTGAAGATGAGGCTACATGGGAAACCCAAGACTTTTTAGATAAGAATTTCCCAGGCTTTTTAGCCTCTTGTAAATTGTAAAGTCTGTATAGCTGTGTAATAAAGAAGTGACCCCCACATCACCCCTGCCTTGTACCAGAAATAAGGAAATAAAAATGTGATGTGTTTCCTTTACCATTACTTACCCTAGGACTTTTAATCTCGAGACGAGATTCTTTTATGGGGGGAAGGATGTTACACCCCTGGTGTTACTGTAACTAAAACTTAAGCATGGCATCATAAGCATTGGCATTGCATATGTTTGACACACCTAGAGTGCATTCACTAGGCAAAAATTTCAAGCAAGTTGTATTGTTTTAAGGTTTTGCAAATAGGACCTTGGATAGGAAGCTTTAACCCTAAATAGGGATTAAAGGGGTAAAACTTAACCCAAGTTGAGAAAACCTAAAAGCTTTAGGGTAAAAGTCATAAATGACCCCAAAAATAAAGTTGAATCACATTTATACCCCTGGGATACCAGAAACCCTAATTGGAACCCTGGAAAACCCTAAAACCAAACCCTAGGGGCTTATGTGCAAAATTAGTCCACTTTTGGGCTAAAGTGCAAAAACCAAGCTAAATAAGTATTTTAAGTCATTTGGTTCACAAATATGTGGACTGAAAGCCAAACCCTAAGTTCTGGACTTAAATGCAAAATGGACCTCATTTGAGTTCTATACTAAGTCTGAAATTTCAGTGATATTGGCTCAACTTTGGAGCTCTACATCTTCCAAGTTATTGAGAATTTGCCCTAGGTCACCACATCAACTAGGTAGATCTATCATAGGAGAACAACTTTGCTTAAGAATGTAAGCTCAGTTGTTAAGAAGAATTTAGAAATAATCAAGCCTGAAGTTTGGCTGTCAGGCTGATTAAGTCTGAAAATCAGACTGACAGTGGCATTGGATCATCTTTGGAAACAGTTTATGACTAATCTAGAAAGAATTTGCCCATGGCTGCTGTAGCAAAGATGAAGATGGTATAATGGACAACAACTTTGCTGCAGAACTTTAAGTATGTTACCATAAAGATTCGTGAGCAAATTGGGCCTAAATATTGGCTGTCAGACACTCTGAATTGGTAATTGCCATGGTACAGTAAAGGGTAACTGAAGAAGATCCCGTTCCCTGCTCGCCGCCGGTGGTCCATCACCGTCGATTACCGCTCGCCGTGATTCGTGCGCCGTGGACACCAGATAAGCATCACCCAGTAAGAATCTTCACCGCCGTGAGCTAGGCTCCACTCCGGTGACCCCTCCCGTGCCTTCCCCTCTGCTTTGCGGCGGAGAGATAGGCTCGCCGGTGAACCGCCGCTTCCCGGTCTCGTGCCGCGTGGTTTTGCTTTCCACCGCGACACCGTGACTCGCTACGGCCATCTAATCGTCGCCGGTGAGCTTGCCACGGCAGTAGCCACGTATTCACCGCGCCGCCTTCATCCTTACCCCCGGCCGCCAACACGGCTCGGCCAAATTGAGCACCACCGCCTGCGGGCTCTATAAATTGAGCGTACCCCCAGCTCCGCCATGCATCCAAGCACCTACTGCACCCACCTGCATCCCGAAACCCCCACCAGTGAACGCGAATTTGGGACTTCCCCCAAACCGGTTGAAGAACACCGTGAAACCGGCTTCACCGCGGCCAGCCCTTTTCCGGTCAGTCCCCGTCCCCTGCCTTCTCGTTTGAGCACTCTCACATCGTTGTGATGCCTGCCAAACCCTTAATTTGCACGGAGTAGCCTCTGGTCGCCGGGAACGCGTCGGTCCTGCCGCGCTGCTCACGGCCACCGTGGCTAGAGCTCCTTAGTCAATCATGAGCCAAATTAAGTTGGGGGAAACATTCATGGGGACTCGAATTTGGTCTCGGCCGAAGCTTAGCGCCTGTCTTAGCCTCAATCGGCCGGTGCAATGGCTCGCCAGAGCTCAGCCGCACTTGAACGCCGTCGGGGACCGGGAACCGTAAAGGGATAGAATTCGAGGGACCTTCTTGCAAAGTGTCAGTGACCTTGTTAAACAGTAAGAAAACCCGTTCGCAGATAGTGAAAACCCCCAGGCCCTTTCTGCAAAGTCACCAGCGCGCGCGGGCGCGGGCGCCTTTCTGCCTTAGCTGGGCCGCCTGGGCTGGATTCGGCCCAGTACTGCTCATCTGTTTTTCTTTTTCTTTTGTCTCCAGAGCCAAAACAATTATAGAAAATGGTAGAAAAATGCTAAAATTGTGAAACTAATTTTCCTAGGCTTGTTATTTTCCCTAGAATTTAGTAAAAATAGTTTTGTGATTTTTAGTGGAAGTAAGAAATTTTAGGGTATTTAAAGTGGTTAAAAGTATTAGTTATGGATTTTTAGAAAACAAATGGTAATTCCAAAAATGCTCAAAATTTTTATATGAGTTCCCCATAATATTTAGAAGCCTTGGGTAGGGTTTAAAATGATTTGGACCTTGTTTGATCACCAAAACCCAAAACCACCCCCCCGCCCTATGAACTCCTTTACCGACTCCGAAAACCCTAAGTTCTCGGAGTTCCGTGAAGGAAAGTTGTATTCAAGACATAGATAATAAGTTTATATTATCTTTGCATCCTCATGAGCATCCCATGGCATCCATTCTTATACATATGTATGGTTATGATTAGAACGTGAAGAAGAGATAGAAGTCACCGAAGACAGGACACCACCACCTTCGGATTCGCAAGCAGGCAACTGCTTCTACTTCGATATCTGTGGATCCGAACCCGAATCACCTGTAAACGAAGGCAAGCCCCGGTGCATTTGCCACCTCCTTGTGTTTTAAAAATCTTTTTCACTTGCTTGATGCATTAGGTGATAGGAGTTGATTGCTAAAACAATTCCTCCATTACCTTCCTTGAACTTGATTACCTTCCTTGATCACCTGTTTTACAAAAGATTTTTGACGCTTAGCCTTGCTTTAGAAAAACAAAAGGTTTTGTTTTTACAAAAGATGTTGTGGCAAAAGTGGGAGGGTTGTTTTCAAAAATAAAACTTGATGGTGAATCCATCATGGCCGTGATGGATTCAACATCAGAAAAGATGTACCTCTGCCAGGTACCAAGTTTTTGGGGTAAAAAGATTAAGCTGAGACCGGGCGGGTGACTTGCACGAGAAGAGAGTCTCGGTGTAGTGTCTCCGTCTGAGTCGATTAAGGACCTTGTCGATGTAGGCCTGCTGACCGAGGACCCTTTAACTGGTCACATGCCTCGTCATGGGTAAGCTTTGCCTCGGGCAGACTAAGGCCGGAATAAGATAACACGAAATGGGCGTGGAGCGGTGGCGAGAGTAGCGTGTACCCTCCGTAGCAAGAGGCTGGACGGTGGTGTATCTGTGCTCTCGGTTTGCGTGAACCTGATCCGGTCTTAAGAACCCCGGTGGCGGGTTGACATATGCAAGGGTTAAGTGCTACATATGTCGTGTGATTGGAGATCCTCAGCTGAGTATAATCGATTCGGATCGCCGTACCTCCGCGGTTATGGAGACTTGGCCACTGACTTACACGTAGCATTCCACTAAAGATGATGAGTTTCTGTTAAGAAATTGGCTAGTGCAGGACCAGTGATTGAACTAGGGTAGAAAGAACTCTAGTGCAGGTAATTTTACTTACTTGACAATTAAAATTGGATTTTTAAGGATCCACTTTAGTAAGCATTTCTGCCAAACAGAGTCTTTGATTATTGAAAAGCCTTACCTTGACTCCCATATAACCAGCATACCCTTGAGAGTCTTTTCTTTAGTCGGGTAAGACTTGCTGAGTAATTCCATACTCAGGGTTTATCCCTTCGTTGTTTTTAGGTGAGGAAGTAGCAGACTTTTGCTGCTTCTGTGCCAAGGTGGTTCCCAAAGAAGAAAAACAAGACTGAAGTGCGGGAGGACTCGGTCCTCCACTTAGGATCTTTTGCTTAAGAACTTATCGGGAGGAGTCTGTGCCTCCCTTGGTTTGTATAATATTACTACTCTGCACTCACTTTTAGCTCTGGTCTCTAATAAAATAACTCAAGCTTGCTTTTGAAATAAATGTAAGTTATGTAATTCGCTTCCGCATTTCTTTATCTCCGATGTTCTGTAATGTCTGCAAGACGGGTGAAACGTTCCTGGTGAGGTAAGGAAAGATACCGAGCTTGTCAAGTGACTTAGGAACATCTACAGGGTGTCTGATGTCTATTAGACAAGGACAACTGTAGGTGGGCCTAATTACTTGGGAGGTTCCGTCACAGCTTTGTCCTCTTTGTTGAGATGGATGTAGAAACGACGAATCTCCTTCTTCTACATCGTCGATCTCATTTTCCCTGTCACTATTGTTAGTGGAAGCAATATAGGGAAATGTACCTTGTGATGATGTAGACTCCTCATCATTGCTTTTGTCTCCACTATCGTCGTTAGCAATAAGACATTTATAACTAGTGGAAGACAAACCTTTCGGTGAGGTAGATTCATCGTTTGGTGGCCAACGCTTTTCTTCTCCCTTTGAAGGGTTAGTATCACAAGCAATATAGGGAGTAGGAGCATCACAATTTGCCACAGAATATTTTACTTCAATTTTATTCCATAAATCATGAGCATCAACAAATAAATCACTATCACTACTCATGATGGCAAAATAAGCACTTCTAGAAAGAGAGTCAACTAAGATGTTGCAAGCACGATGATTGAGAGATAAACATCTTAGTTCAGCATTAGAGGGTTTTTTACTAATATCAGAGGGAAAAATACTTCTACTAAAGATTTGTCTTAAATCAGGATCAACACTCATGAAGGCATTATAAATAGAGACAGACCAAGATTTATAATTAGAGCCATCGCCTAGAAGAAGTTCTACAGTTACCTCTTGTGACGACATCGTCATCTCCGGATGGCTAAGCCCACACTGGAGAGGCCTAGCTCTGATACCAATTGAAAGTTCCCTTTGCCCGGGAACAGGATCTGGATGTCGCCTAGAAGGGGGGGGTGAATAGGCGAATAAAAATTATCACTTTAAAACTTAAATTCTTACTCTACTCAAAGACTAGAACGCAGTGGAGTGAAGGACCCTTCAAGTAGGTTGCAGCGGATTTGAAATTCCTGTCTTAAGAATATCCTGCACTTCAAAGAAGGCTAGTACCACAAGTAAGTAGTGAAGTGCAGATGTAAGAACTGAATAAGACAGGGAATCAGCACACGACACAGAGCAGAGCATGTGGACACATGAATTTATCCCGAGGTTCGGCCAAGCCTGAAATGCTTGCCTAGTCCTCGTTGGAGTTAGCCACACCTGGGCTTGGAGTCTATTTCAACTTCTTCCTCCATTTGCTCAAATCTGTCAATCTGACAGGTAGAGCCTTCCACTATGTTGAGATGGTTACTGTTGGGACCATGCTTCGTCGCCGAAGGTCCTGCAGGAAGAAACACCTTCGGCAAATCTGTTTATACGTGATACCGAAGCTACCGCTCATGAAGCTTCGATACTATAACGTATCCAAAGACGAAGGATCGAACCGACTTAAAGATGGAATGACTTTTTAGTCCATAAGGGTCTGAGTCATAATTGTGATCTTCTGTGAGGGGCATGATTGTAATTTCTTACAGACTGCGTCCTGTGCCTATAAATAGATGAACAGTACTCCTTTACTGTTCACGCAATCTTGTAATTGCTAACGCATTACTCTGGAATTATTGTTTTCTGCCAAGACGAAGGTATAAATGTACCTAAATATTATATTTTAATATTTAAGTTCACATTATAAAATAAATGAATAATGTTATTTATTCTTGGTATTCTATAACGTTTTATATTTTATATTTCATTTCGCATTGTTTTATCTTTGATCACGAAGGTGCGACCTTTGTGATATATTATTCATAACCTTCGTCCGAAGCTCATTAAATCCTTGGGGAAATAATGCTTCAGCGGACGAAGGGCTTTAACATCTAACATTTTATGTTGCCTTGTTCCTAATTCATAGCATTTGAGAACAAGTCCCCAACAGTTACAATGAAACCGCGGCTGCTTACAATCTTCTTGGCAGCACTCCAGCAGAGTAACGATATGCTCAAGACCTTGCTCTAGCCCTTAGCAGCACCTCTCCACTCTCTCAAGACTTATATCTTTGCCTCTACACAAACTAGAGAGATATACACGAGAGGGAGAGAGAGAATTGATCCGAGTGATGTCTACACTTGTTGCCTGCACTTCTATTTTGTTTGAGGCGTCTAGAGGTCCCTTTTATAGGCCCAAGGGGACTAGGAGCCGTTGGAAGCAATCCAGGAAGGCAAATCTTGCCTTCTATCGGGTGGCGCACCGGACAGTCCGGTGCACCACCAGACATCCACTATTCACGGTCTGGTGCGGATCTCCTTCCAAACTTGGTGCAGTCGACCGTTGCAGACTAGGAGCCGTTGGCGCATCGGACACTGTCCGGTGCACACCGGACAGTCCGGTGCCCCCATCTGACCGTTGGCTCGGCCACGCGTCACGCGCGGATTGCGCGGCCGACCGTTGGCGCGCCCGACCGTTGGCTCACCGGACAGTCCGGTGAATTATAGCCGTACGCTGTTGACTTGGTTCCCGAGAGCGGCGACTTCGCCGCAGCCGACTCACCGGACGCTGTCTGGTGCACCACCGGACAGTCTGGTAATTTATAGTCGTATGCCGCCGTCGAGACCCGAGAGCAGCCAGTTGACCAGACGCCAGCCTAGCGCACCGAACATTGTCCGGTGCACCACCGGACAGTCCGGTGCACCCAGACTGAGCAGAGTCTTGGCTGCTCGAGCCAAGTCTTTTCCAATTAAATTTTCTCTGATTCTAGCACTTAGACAAATATGTTAGTACACAAAAACCAATGTACTAAGTCTAGAATCATACCTTCTCTTGGATCTTCACTTCTCTAGCACTTTGACATGCTTAAGATTGATATTGGACTCATAAATCATCAAGTCAGCTTGACTTGATCTAGATTATCATTTCTGAGCTCCAACATCCTGCAAAGGTCACATAGAATATCTCCAAACATAGGAACAACCCGAACTAAAAGTTAAAGTGCACTTAGCTCTTTTGGGCTGCTTCCAGTTCTGATTTTGACATTTGTTCTCCTTCTAGTGACTTTGTTCTCCTTCTTAGAGCTTGATCTTGAGCCTTGTGACTCACTCCACATAACTATAGATGTTTCCTCATTGGTTGTAAGTCACGTCCTTATGTAGTGATCCTTTATGTGCCATAGCTCTTCTCAACTTGATCACCCTTGACTTTGCAAGTCTTCTTCTTCACCCTTGGCTTTGGGCTCCTCAGCCTCTTTGACCTTCTCCCATGCACTTGGTACCTCGAAGCTCTTCTTGCCTCCATCCTTGGCTTGATCAGTTGTCTCCGAGCTACGCACCCGAGTCTCACTTTATGCAATGTGCATCTTACTTGTGATGTCCATTATCTATCCATAATCTAGTCCTTGGACCGTCACACTTGTTCACTTGTGTTGAACCTTGTTAGCTTTACATTAAGCACCTGTTCAACACTTAGCACACTTGTTAGTCCTTTAATTGAGTTGTCATCCAAACACCAAAACCCACAAGAGAGCTTTCAATAACATTTAAGGGAGTGTTAGAAGGTCAACTATATTTAGTTGATTTTAATGATAACAAAGCTGAACTTGACACTTGCTTAATTGCTAAGACTAATATGGGCTGGCTCTGGCATCGCCGACTTGCCCATGTTGGAATGAAGAATCTTCACAAGCTTCTAAATGGAGAGAAAATTTTAGGACTAACAAATGTTCATTTTGAGAAAGACAGGATTTGTAGCGCATGCCAAGCAGGAAAACATGTTAGAGTCCACCATCCACACAAGAACATAATGACGACTGACAGGCCGCTCGAGCTACTCCACATGGATATATTCGGCCCGATCACTTATATAAGCATCGGCGGGAGTAAGTACTGTCTAGTTATTATGGATGATTATTCTCGCTTCACTTGGGTGTTCTTTTTGCAGAAAAAATCACAAACCCAGTATATATTAAAAGGATTCTTGAGATGGGCTCAAAATGAGTTCAGATTGAGAATAAAAAAGGTAAGAAGCGACAATGGGACGGAGTTCAAGAATTCTCAAATTGAAGGATTTCATGAGGATGAAGGCATCAAGCATGAGTTCTCTTCTCCCTACACACCTCAACAAAATGGTGTAGTAGAGAGGAAGAATAGAACTCTACTGGACATGGCAAGGACCATGCTTGATGAGTACAAAACACCGGACCAGTTTTGGGCGGAAGCAATCAACACTGCTTGCTACTCCATCAACTGTCTATATCTTCACCAAATCCTCAAGAAGACATCGTATGAACTCCTCACTAGTAAAAAGCCCAATGTTTCATACTTTAGAATCTTTGGGAGTAAATGCTTTATTCTTATTAAGAGAGGTAGAAAATCTAAATTTGCCCGTAAAGTTGTAGAAGGCTTTTTACTTGGTTATGACTCAAACACAAGGGCATATAGAGTCTTCAATAAATCCACTAGATTAGTTGAGGTTTCTTGTGACATTGTGTTTGATGAGACTAATGGCTCCCAAGTGGAGCAAGTTGATCTTGATGAACTAGATGATGAAGAGGCTTCATGCGTCGCACTAAGGAACATGTCCATTCGGGATGTGTGTCCTAAGGAATCCGAAGAGCCTCCACAAGCACAAGATCAACCATCATCTTCCATGCAAGCATTTCCACCCACTCAAGATGAGGATCAAGCTCAAGAGGATGAAAATGAAGATCAAGACAATGAGCCACCTCAAGAGGAGGACATTGATCAAGGGTGAGATGAAGATAATGAAAACAAAGAAGATGATCAAGAAATTAAGGATCAAAGACCGCCACACCCAAGAGTCCACCAAGCAATACAACGAGATCACCCCGTCAACTCCATCCTTGGTGATATTCATAAGGGGGTAACCACTAGATCTCGAGTTGCACATTTTTGTGAGGATTACTCTTTTGTTTCCTCTATTGAGCCATACAAGGTAGAGGATGCATTAAGAGATCCGGATTGGGTGATGGTAATGCAAGAGGAGCTCAACAACTTCACGAGGAATGAGGTATGGCATTTGGTTCCACGTCCTAATCAAAATGTTGTAGGTACCAAGTGGGTATTCCGCAACAAGCAAGATGAGCATGGTGTGGTGACAAGAAACAAGGCCCGACTTATGTCCAAAGGTTATTCACAAGTCGAAGGTTTGGACTTTGATGAAACTTATGCATCCGTAGCTAGGCTTGAGTCAATTCATATATTACTTGCCTATGCTACATACTATGGCTTCAAGCTTTATCAAATGGACGTGAAGAGTGCCTTCCTCAATGGCCCTATCAAGGAAGAGGTCTATGTTGAGCAACCTCCCAAGAGCATGGTATGAATGCCTGCGAGATTTTCTTATCACTAATGGCTTCAAAGTTGGTAAAGCCGATCCCACTCTCTTTACTAAAACTGTTGCAAAAGACTTGTTTGTATGCCAAATTTATGTTGATGATATTATATTTGGTCTACTAACAAGTCAACTTGTGAAGAGTTTAGTAGGATAATGATACAGAAATTCGATATGTCAATGATGGGGGAGTTGAAGTATTTCCTAGGATTTCAAATCAAGCAACTCCTAGGGGGCACCTTCATCAGCCAAACAAAGTACATTCAAGACATACTTAAGAAGTTTGGATCTTTACTCTACTTATGGGAACCAATGGGCATCTCGACCTTGACACGGGAGGTAAATTCGTAGATCAAAAGGTATACCGGTCGATGATAGGATCTTTACTCTACTTATGTGCATCTCGACCGGATATTATGCCTTTTGTATGCATGTGTGCAAGATTTCAGGCAAAACCTAAGGAAGTTCACCTTAGGGTCGTGAAGAGAATCATGAGGTATTTAGCGTACACTCCTAAGTTTGTGCTTTGGTATCCCAAGGGATCCACTTTCGATTTAATAGTATATTCTGATGCCAATTGGGCAGGGTGTAAAATTGATAGGAAGAGCACATCAGAGACTTGTCAGTTTCTGGGGAGATCCCTCTCCTATGTCATAATGAGAGTGCAATCCGCATGGCAGACAATCCCGTTGAACATAGCCGCACTAAGCACATAGATATTCGGTATCACTTTCTGAGGGATCACCAACAAAAGGGAGATATCGAAATTGCTTATGTTAATACCCAAAACCAATTAGCCGATATCTTTACCAAGCCATTAGATGAGAAAACCTTTAGCAAACTTAGGAATGAACTAAATATTCTTGATTCTCGGAATTTTTATTGAAACATTACACACATAACTATATTATATACCTTTGGTCATGTCTCTTTCATTTGGTACAATCGCATATTTCTTATTGTTTTTGTGCTAAAGCTAAGATTAATGGGCTTTCAAGTCTATTTCTATACTTAGTCTTAGATTGAAAGGGAAATGGAGTATTCGGCAAAGACAAGGCTTCCACTCCAACTCTGACGGTATCATTTAAACTTAGTCGTTACCCCGCAAACTCTCAATGGTATGACCTTCACTCATACTTGTTTTACCATTTGGGAGGAAATGTTAGGCCCCAAAGGGGGAGAAAATGCAAGAGGGCTCTCACGTTCTCTGTTTTTGGCGATTAATGCCAAAGGGGGAGAAAATATTAAGCCCAAAGCAAAAGGATTGCACCACACCACCATTTCAAAATTTTCACAAATGTTTGTTTCTCAATTGGTATTCAAGGCAATTTTAAATTAGAGTGAATTTTCAAATTGGTATCTATTTCAAAACCCTCTTGAAAGCTAAGGGGAGAATTCCATTTAGGGGGAGCTTTTGTTTAGTTAAAGGAAAAACATTTGAAATAGGGGGAGAATCTTCAAATCTTGAAAATGCTTCTTGCAATTTTATTCATATACCTTTGACTATTTGCAAAAAGAAATTGAAAACATTTTCCAAAAGAATTTGCAAAAACAAACATGTGGTGCAAAAGTGGTCCAAAATGTTAAGTAAAAGAAAGCCAATCCATTCATATTCAGTAAGATTTTAAAATTGGTTTAACTCCAAGTAACCTATGCACATTCTAAATGCAAACTAGTTACAATTTTGCACTTTATATTTTGCATTGGTTTGTGTTGGCATCAATCACCAAAAAGGGGGAGATTGAAAGGGAAATTGGCCTAACCATTTCCTATAATTAGTTTTGGTGGTTAATGACCAACACAAACCTATAGACTAACTAGTTTGTCTAGAATACATGTTTTACAGGTGCATAAGGTTCAACACAAACCAATAAAAGAATCAAGTTAGGGACTCAATCAAGAACCGAAGCAATACCTTGAGTGTGCTGAAATTTGGCGCACCAGACTGTCTGGTGCACCACCGGATAGTGTTCGATGCACCAGGACTGTACACTCTGAACTAGCCACTCTTGGGAAATCAAGGGCACCCTCCTCTTTAATTCATCGGACTGTCCGGTGTGCCACCAGACTGCTCGGTGAGTCAATAGGCAACGACTATCCAGCGCCAACGGTCGACTGCAAAGTGCTACAGTGAGCAACAGTTCCACACAGAAGTCAGAGCAATGAAGTCAGAGGGGCACCAAACTGTTCAGTGTGGCACCGGACTGTTCGCTACCGCAAGAAGACAAAGCTCCAACGGTCAACCGTGCTCCGAACCCTAACGGTTGGGTGACATGGCTGCGCCATCACCCTGAGGTTGGGACAACCTAGATCCTGGAAAGATGACTTCTACATTATTACGTTGGCTCCCATCCTCATCTTCAGCAAGCAAAGAGCAACTCAAGAAGTGCTCATCTCCGTTTCTAGCAAAAGAATAAAAGACTAGAGGAGGGATTACCAGAAGTACTCATCTCTGTTCCAGCAAAAGAACAACAAAGCAGGAGGGAGTGGAGAACGGTCTGAACTCTAAATAGAGCAGAAGGAAGAGCAGAAGGAAGCCTAGAGCAGATTGCCGCGCCCTAGATGCTAGAGCAGGGACAGGTCACAGGTCGCAACAGAGATGAGGGCGACAGCGCTTAGCAGTCAGCAGTCCAGCTCCAACAAGAAGATGAGGGCGGCGACGCTCAGCACAGCAGTCAGTAGTCCATCTCCAGCAAGCAGATGAGGGCGGCAGCGCTTAGAGCTGTCAGTAGTCTAGCAAATGAAGGCGACAGCACTCAGCTCCAGCTAGGGTAAAAGATTGTATAAGGGGCTAAGTGAAAGTTGCCTAGAGGGGGGTGAATAGGCGAAACCTGAAATTTATAAACTTAAGCACACACTACAAGCCGGGGTTGGCGTTAGAATTAAAACGAGTCCGCGAGAGAGGAGAAAACAAATCAACCAAGAAATAAAGCAAGTGAACACGGTGATTTGTTTTACTGAGGTTCGGTTCTAAAGAACCTAGTCCCCGTTGAGGTGGTCACAAAGACCGAGTCACTTTCAACCCTTTCCCTCTCTCAAACGGTCACTTAGATCGAGTGAGCCTTCTTCCTTAATCTCACGGGTCACTTAGACCCCGCAAGGACCACCACACAATTGGTGTCACTTGCCTTGCTTACAAAGCACTTGAGAGTAAGAATTGAAAAGAAAAAGAAGGCCAAGCCAAGCAAACAAAAGCAACAAATGAACACAAGAGATCCTCTCACAAGTCCTAATGCACTAGAGTTGATTTGGGGACTTTGAGTGGATCGATTGCTTTGATTGTGTCTTGAAGTGGAGTTTATTGCTCTTGTATTGAATGCAATGTTCAGAATGCTTGGGTGCTTGGTGTGGTGGTGGTTGGGGGTATTTATAGCCCTCAACCACCAAATGGCCGTTGGGGAAGGCTGCTGGCAATGGGCGCACCGGATAGTCCGGTGCGCCACCGAACAAGCACTGTAGGCTGTCCGGTGCGCCGCCACGTCACCCAACCGTTAGGGTTCGGGAGCAGTCGACCGTTGGCGCAGTTGACTTCTTGTGGCACCGGACAGTCCGGTGCCACACCGGACAACTCATATTCATTGTCCGGTGCGCCTTTGACTCTGTGCTCTGACTCTGCCACACACTGTTCTTCACTGTAGCACTGTCAGTGCTCTTTTGCAGTCGACTGTTGCGCGAGTTAGCCGTTGCTCCGCTAGTGCACTGAACAGTCGGGTGAATTATAGCGGAGTGCGCCCGAAGAAACCCGAGAGTGGCTAGTTGGACTCTGTATGGTCCTGGTGCACCAGATACTGTCCGGTGCACCAGACCACAACACACTTGGTTTCTTTTTCTCCTTTGAATTTGATCCCTAACTTGAATATTTATTGGTTTGTGTTGAACCTTTATGCACCTGTAGAACATGTATTCTAGAGCAAACTAGTTAGTCCATATATTTGTGTAGGGCATTCAACCACCAAAATTAATTGTGGGAAAAGGTTAACCCTATATCCCTTTCAATCTCCCCCTTTTTGGTGATTGATGCCAACACAAACCAAAGCAAATATATAAAGTGCAGAAATGAACTAGTTTGCAAATGGTAAGTACATAGGTTACTTGGAATTTAAACCAATATGAAAGTCTTATTAGATATGAATGAGTGAATGGATTGCTTTCTTCTTGATTAACATTTTGGACCACATTTGCACCACTTATTTTGTTTTTGCAAATCCTTTTGGAAAATCTTTTCAAAATCTTTTGCTAATAGTCAAAGGTATATGAATAAGATTGCAAGAAGCATTTTCAAGATTTGAATTTCTCCCCCTGTTTCAAATGCTTGTCCTTTGACTAAATAGAAGTTCCCCCTGAATGAAATTCTCCCCTTAGCTTTCAAGAGGCTTTTTAAATGGATACCAATTTGAAATCTTATTTTAATAATCATAGATACCAATTGATATCGATTGGAAAACAAACATTTGTGAAAACCAATTTAAATCTTCATTTCGAAAATATTGAAATGGTGGTGCGGTCCTTTTGCATTGGGCTTAATATTTTCTCCCCCTTTGGCATTAATCGCTAAAAATGGAGAACTTGGGAGCCCTTGACATTTTCTCCCCCATTGATAAAATAAATATGAGTGAAAGATTGTACCAATTGGAGAGATGGTGGAGTAACGACAAAAGGTAAATAATAACGATGGAGTTGAGTGGAAGCGTTGTCTTTGCCGAATACTCCATTTCCCTTTCAATCTAAGACTAAGCATAGAAACATACTTGAAAACACATTAGTCTTAGCCTTGGTACAATGATAAGTATATGTACCAAATGAAAGAGATATGATCAAAGGTATATAAATGAGCTATGTGTGCAATGTTTCAATCAAAATTGCGAGAATCAAGAATATTTAGTTCATTCCTAAGTTTGCTAAAAGTTTTCTCGTCTAGTGGCTTGGTAAAGATATTGTTTAATTGGTTTTGGGTGTTAACATGAGCAATTTTGATATCTCCCTTTTGCTGGTGATCCCTAAGAAAGTGATACCGAATATCTATGTGCTTAGTGCGGCTATGTTCAACGGGATTATCTACCATGCGGATTGCACTCTCATTGTCACATAGGAGAGGGACTTTGCTCAATTTGTAGCCATAGTCCCTAAGGGTTTGCCTCATCCAAAGTAATTACGCACAACAATGATCTGCGGCAATATATTCGGCTTCGGCAGTAGAAAGAGCTACGGAGTTTTGTTTCTTTGAAGCCCAAGACACCAGGGATCTCCCCAGAAACTGACAAGTCCCTGATGTGCTCTTTCTATTAATTTTACACCCTGCCCAATCGGCATCGGAATATCCTATTAAATCAAAAGTAGATCTCCTGGGGTACCAAAGCCCAAACTTGGGAGTGTAAACTAAATATCTCATGATTCTCTTCACGACCCTAAGGTGAACTTCCTTAGGATCGGCCTGAAATCTTGCACACATGCATACAGAAAGCATAATGTCCAGTCGAGATGCACATAAATAGAGTAAAGATCCTATCATCGACCGGTATACCTTTTGATCTACGGATTTACCTCCTGTGTCGAGGTCGAGATGGCCATTTGTTCCCATGGGTGTCTTGATGGATTTGCCATCCTTCATTCCAAACTTCTTAAGAATGTCTTGAATGTACTTAGTTTGGCTGATGAAGGCGCCATTTTGGAGTTGCTTGATTTGAAATCCTAAGAAATATCTCAACTCCCCCATCATATACATCTCGAATTTTTGAACCATAATCCTACTAAACTCTTCACAAGTAGACTAGTTAGTAGACCCAAATATGATATCATCAACATAGATTTGGCATATGAACAAGTCTTTTTCAATAGTTTTAGTAAAGAGTGTAGGATCGGCTTTACCGACTTTGAAGCCATTAGTGATAAGAAAATCTCGCAGGCATTCATACCATGCTCTTGGGGCTTGCTTGAGCCCATAAAGCGCCTTTGAGATCTCGTGCCCTTTATCGCGAGATCACCGAACCACATATTCTCACGAACGGCATGCTGCTCGCGTCGGCGATCCCTATCTATCCCTGTCTACCCCTTCGGCGTCCACCACGTCATCTTGGGCTCGCGAGCTAGCTCTGATCGTCTTTGTCTAATTTTATTTGACCCTGTCTAGCACTTGTCTGACTCAGTCTCCGTCTTACATTGTCTCGCGCAACTCGTTGTGTAGCCGTATTTTTCGCTCGGCCAGGACGCGATCTACGACAAATTTTGCAACCGCCTTCCGCATCCTCTCTTTTCTATAAATACATCTCTAGCCGTTGCATAACCCCTTGTCTCGCCCTCAGATCCAGAACACGCAAGCCCTTCGGTTACCAGGTACGCTCCTTTTGCCCTTCTCTCCCAGCATTCGTCTCTACGCGCGTAGGCCAGGCCGACCCTGACAGCGTCTTCGTCCCTTGCCCCTGCGCTCCTCCCTACGCGTAGCGCGACACGCTGCCAGCGTGCAGCCAACGCGGCCAAGTCCGACGTCTCGGCGCCGGTGCGCGGTAGCTTCGGCGCGGCCCGCGGCAGCCTGCGCGGTGGCAGTCTGCGTGGCAGCAAGCCTGCATGGTGGCCAGCAGCCCACGCACCCATCCCCTGCTCCCTCGCGCGGCCTTCCCCCCAGCACGCACCCAAGCCAGCATGGCCAGCAGCCCACGCACCCAGCCCCTGCTCCCTCGACCAGTCCTGCGCGGTGGCGGGCTCGACGCCCAGCCGGCCAGCCTGCTCCCCGCGGCCGCCTGGCTAGCTGGCCGGTGAGGCCTCGGCTAGTCCTTCCTTCCCTCTTCCCCATGGCAGTTTTCTTGTCCAAGCTCCAAGGAAGAAGAACCGTCGTGCGTTGTGCGGTTACAGCAGGGAAGAAGATGCTAGCCACACTAGATCCCACTCCTTTTCATCCTATGTGGTTATATCCCATGTTGGCTTTCGTGTGGCTTTGGTTCAACCAACCAGATCATGCCACGTCACCTATAATCCGTGAAATATTATTTATCCAGTATATGTTGCATTATAAATACGTCTTGGACCATTCTAGTTACGCAAATTCCATAACAACGTCATCTGCATATTAAAATATTATTTCGTCATATCGTATATTCTAATTAGTTATTTAATCTCTTGTCTATTCGATGATTATTAAAGTAGGGTTTCAATTAAAATTAATCTATACTCTTACTTTGCGATTTTAAAATACATGTTAATATTATTATACCATTTCAAATGTCTCTAAATAAGTACTTACTTAGTATATACGCGATAGTTGCAATGCTCGCGTGTCACATGTGTCCACACGACGTTCATGCGCGTTGTTCATGTGTCGTCGTTCACGCGAGTCACGATTCAAGCGCTTTAATAAAATTATTTATTAGCCATGAATTGTTAGCTATTCAATATATAACGCGCCATAAACTCGTTTCTATTCGTTTCGGTCGCTTTAACTTTGTAACCTCGTCACCAACATGTTAGTAACATTATTTCGTAGCGAGGCGTGTTTTAATTAATTAATTGATTATTTATTTATTTATCCGAGTTATTAAAGTAGTAGTTTACTTAAACTAATTTATAATTTTAGCCACACTTTATTTATATCTGTTAATAGGATTATATCTACTCAAATGTTTTAATTAATATTTGTTTAGTATAAGCACGATGTAACTTAATAATTCTCTTATGTTGTGTTGTTCGGTGTCAAGTCACCTCGTGTCGTTCGCGCATCGTTCCGCGCATGTCGTGCGCGTAGTCGCACTGACTCGCGCACTGTCGTGCGCGTTGTTTCACGTGTCGTCCACGCGCTGTTTCATACAGTGTCACTTGTCGTCACACGTCGTGTCCGTGCGTCGCGTGTGCCATTTACACGTGTCGCTTGCCTTGCCGCGCGTCGTTAGCGTATATCTCGCGTGTCGATCACGTGGGTCACGCGGCGTCTGCACGTGATAATAAATTGTTTTCACGCATAAACACTCATGTTAATAACATTTATTCATCCGGTCGCATATTTTAGATAGTTAACTTAAGGTTTGCTCGACTAATATGTATTAGATTAATATTCTAATTAGATTAAATGTGTAGTGTTCAACTCACGCTTGTGACAGAACCTCCCAAGTAATTAGGCCCACCTACAGTTGTCCTTGTCTAACAGACATCAGACACCCTGTAGATGTTCCTAAGTCACTTGACAAGCTCGGTATCTTTCCTTACCTTACCAGGAACGTCTCACCCGTCTTGCAGACATTACAAAACATCGGAGATAAAGAAATGCGGAAGCGAATTACATAACTTACATTTATTTCAAAAGCAAGGTTGAGTTATTTTATTACAGACCAGAGCTAAAAGTGAGTGCAGAGTAGTAATATTATACAAACCATGGGAGGCACAAACTCCTCCCGATAAGCTATAAGCAAAAGAACCTAAGTGGAGGACCGAGTCCTCCCGCACTTCAGTCTTGTTTTTCCTCGTTTGGTACCACCTTGGAGCAAAAGCAACAAAAGTTTGTCGCTTCCTCACCTAAAAACAACAAAGGGATAAACCCTGAGTATGGAATACTCAGCAAGTCTTACCCGACTAAGGAAAAGACTCTCAAGGGTATGCTAGATAAATAGGAGTCAAGGAGAGGCTTTAGCAAAATCAACTTATACTTTTGCAGAAGTAGCTTACTAAAGTGAGTCCTTACTTTCAATCTTTTAACGCCATATTAAGTATTAATAGACTCTATTTGCATCTAGTCTAATTTCACATCACATCAAGACACATCATTTTTTTATCCATCGTGTTCACATCCTGACTTACGTTGTAGAAAAGTGACCAAGTCTTCATAACCGCGAAGGTACGGCGATCCGAATCGATTATACTCAGCTGAGGATCTCCAATCACACGACATATGTAGCACTTAACCCTTGCATATGTCAACCCGCCACCGGGGTTCTTAAGACCGGATCAGGTTCACGCAAACCGAGAGCACGGATACACCACCGTCCAGCCTCTTGCCACGGAGGGTACACGCTACTCTCGCCATCGCTCCACGCCCATTTCGTGTTATCTTATTCCGGCCTTAGTCTGCCCGAGGCAAGGCTTACCCATGACGAGGCATGTGACCAGTTAAAGGGTCCTCGGTCAGCACGCCTACATACGCGTTAATCCTTAACCAACCTGGGTAGAACATCACCTGTTCCTAACCCAAGTCTCAATTTAAGTATTCCCATCCTGAGGATTGTGTCTGTTCCTTAGGATGAAAGAGCATCACAGGGAACTTTGCAGTAAGATCCCACTATTGCTCCAAATGAAAATATTCTTGCAGGTAGAAGCCATCCTCCCCATGGTTAAATTGAGGACAACCTCTATCCACAAGATCTAAGCAAGGCTAAGCATTTTTGTAAATCATAATTTTGATACTTCACAGGAGTATCTATAAAGGTATGGATATCAAGGAAAAGCAATGCATCAAAGGGTTTCAAGTAACTCCTATGAACTTAATGCACATTTCACTAGACTTAAGTGTGCGAAAAGTATTTAAAAACACAAGGAAAGGGGTTGCATGCACCGGGGCTTGCCTTCGTTCACAGGTGAATCAGGCTCAGATCCACAGATATCAAAGTAGAAATGATTCCCAGCCTGAGACTCCGAAGGTGGTGGTGGTGTCTCCTCTTCAGTTACTTCGATTTCCTCTTCACGTTCTAATCATAACCATACATAGGTATAAGAATGGATGCCATGGGATGCTCATGAGGATGCAAAGATAGTATAAACTTATTATTTATGTCTTGAATACAACTTTCCTTCACGGAGTTCCGGGGACTTAGGGTTTCCGGAGTCGGTAAAGGAGTTCATAGGGCAGGGGGTGGTTTTGGGTTTGGTGATCAAACAAGGTCCAAAACAATTCAAACTCTACCCAAGGCTTCTAAATAATGTTTTAAGTTCCCATAAAAAGTTTGGGCATTTTTAGAATTACCATTTATTTTCTAAAAATCCAAAACTAATGTTTTAAGCTACTTTAAATACCCAAAATTCCTTATTTAATCTAAAAATCATGAGTTCATTTTTATTAAATACTACAGGAAATTAGGGTTCTAAGAAAATTGGTCTCATATTTTTAGGATTTTTTCTATAATTTATGACAGATTTCCGAAGCCCGCTAGAAATAGAAAAAGAAAAACAATAAATAGACGCGGGCCGAAATCAGCCCAAGTCGGCCCAACTAGCGCAGAAACGCGCCAGCGCGCGCCCGCGCTGCGGGTTTTGCAGAAAAGGCCCTGACAAACAGAATAACTTAAAGCGGGGTCAGAGCACTATTTCGGCGAGTCGCTGACATTTGCAGAAAGACCCTTCGCGTTCTAATCTTTTACCACACCTAGTCCCCGACTGCGCTCACGCCTAGCCGAGCTCCGGCGAGCCCCTACGCCGGCCGATTAGGGCAACGGCTAGGGTTCCCGAGCGGCGGACATCAAATTGAACCAAGCCCGAGCATTTCCCCTCCATTAATTTCACCAAGGGGGCATTGGATCAATCAATTCATGGTGTCCGAGCGGATGGGCAAGGGGATGAACGTGTTCCGATCAAACAGAGATGAGGATGGCCAAATTGGGGCTGGGCAAAGCTTCACGGGTTCACCAGGGTCTACGGACACATTTTGGTTTGGGCAGAACAAGGCCCGAGGAGTGGGTCGACGGTGAGGGGGTCACGGCGGTGTTCTTCAGAGCAAGCACACGTTCCGGTGAAAGCTTTTGGCTTAAGTTCGATTGGTTGGTACTGGGAGCAATAGGGGGCTAATAGCAAGCAAGAACATGAAACAATTGGGTAAGTACTCACTCGAGGAAGGCTGGCCACGGAGATGTTCTTCACGGCGGAGTTAAGAACAAGGGAGCGAGGGATTTGGAGGATACATGGGTTTTCCGGTGATCCTGAGTCGGGCGCTTAGTGGCTGAGAGGTGGAATACGGTGAAGAAGCAACGCTCGCCCTCAATTTATAGCCAACCGGCCGCAATCGGATGAGCTTCACCGGCTGTAATCGTGCTGGCGAGCTTCACCCGCACGGCAGAGCCACGGCGCAAGTTCGGTGGCCGCCGTTTAACCGGGTAGCACCACCTCAATGCTTTGAGGCCACGTCGCACCAGATTTTTACCGCAGCCGCCGACGACCATCCGCTGCGGTGGCGTTCTTATCGCCGGCGAGGGGCTGACCATATCCACGGCGCGATATTTCTGAAGGCCGGTGAACAGTGCTCGGTTTCAGTAGAATCAATGAGTCTGACAGAGCGATTTGGGGCCAGATTTTCTCCAGATTTTGCATGAGAAATTCATCAACCTTCTGTACCAAAGTTATAGCCCCATGTTCCAGCTACAATTTTGTTATGGGAACCATGCCCAAACTTGCACTGGATCATGTTTAAATCTGGGTTCAAAGATTGACCCACCCCACTGTCAGACCAAGTTTCAGTTATCAGTCAGCCAGACAGCCCGACTTTAAGTGGGATTATCTCCAAATTCTTCATAGCAACCTTGCTTACACTCATAAGAAAAATTGTTCTCCTTTGTTTGGTCTATAAGTTTTATGTGGTGACCTAGGGCATATTTTCATTAATTTGAAAGTTACAAGGGCTCAAAGTTGTGCTCACAACACTGATTTCAGACTTAGGCTATATAGAGGTCAAGTGGTACTTTTTGCAAATAAACCCAAAACTTAGGGTTTCACTTGCAAATCCCTAATTTTGTGAACCATATGACTTAACATGCTTTAACATAGTTGTTTTCACACCTGTGCACATTTTTTGCACATAGACCCCTAGGGTTTGGTTTCAGGATTTTTCCAGGGTTCCAATTAGGGTTTTTGGTACCTTAGGGGTATAAATGTGATTCAAGTTTATTCTTGGGGTCATTTTATGACTTTTACCCTAAAGTCTTTAGGTTTTCTTAACTTGGGTTAAGTTTTACCCCTTTAACCACTGTTTAGGGTTAAAGCTTCCTATCCAGGGTCCTATTTGCAAAACATTAAAACAATACAACTTGTTTGAAATTTTTGCCTAGTGAATGCACTCTAGGTGTGTCAAACATATGCAATGCCAATGCTATGATGTCATGCTCATGTTTTAGTTATAGTAACACCAGGGGTGTTACATCCTTCCCCCCATAAAAGAATCTCGTCCCGAGATTAAAAATCCTAGGGTAGGTAATGGTAAAGGAAACACATCACATTTTTATTTCCTTAATTTTGGTACAAGGCAGGGGTGATGTGGGGGTTACTTCTTTATTACAACAGCTATACAGGCTTTACAATTTACATGAGGCTAGAAAGCCTGGGAAATTCTTATTCAAGAAGTCTTGGGTTTCCCATGTAGCCTCATCTTCAGAATGCTGGTTCCACTGTATCTTATAAAACTTGAGAGTCCTTCTTCGGGTGATCCTGTCCTTTTGATCCAGAACTCGAATAGGATGTTCCGAGTATGTTAAATCTGGTTCCAGGACAACATCAGTCACTTCAACGGTTCGATCAGGAATCCGAAGACACTTCTTCAATTGTGACACGTGGAACACATTATGCACAGCAGACAATGTTTCGGGGAGTTGAAGTCGGTATGCCACTGGTCCACATTGCCCAAGCACCCGGAATGGACCAATGTACCTGGGTGCAAGTTTCCCTTTAACCCCGAAACGCGATACACCCTTCATTGGTGAAACTTTTAAGTAGACATAATCGCCTACCAGAAAGCATAAGGGTTGTCGTCGTCGGTCTGCATAACTCTTTTGTCGAGTCTGAGCTTTCTTCATATTATGAATAATTCTCTGAACCTTTTCTTCGACCTCTTTCACCATATCAGGCCTAAAGAAATATCTTTCTCCAGGTTCAGACCAATTTAGCGGAGTTCGACATCGTCGCCCATATAAAGCTTCAAAAGGTGCCATTTTGATACTTTCTTGATAACTGTTATTGTATGAAAACTCCGCTAGGGGCAAACATTCATCCCATTTTGGTGAGAAGTCCAGGACACATGCCCGCAGCATATCTTCAAGTATTTGGTTCACTCTCTCAGTCTGCCCACTGGTTTGAGGATGATAAGCCGAACTGTGGAGTAATTTAGTACCCAAGGAGTTGTGAAGTGCTTCCCAGAACTTGGCTACAAATTGAGGTCCACGATCCGACACAATGGTCTTCGGAATACCATGCAGACTGAGAATACGGGCAATGTATAATGCTGCATAAGTGGCTACTGTATATGTGACCCTGACAGGTAAGAAGTGGGCAACCTTTGTGAGTCGATCAACGATAACCCAAATAGAATCATACCCTTTGGTTGTCCTGGGTAGTCCCACAATAAAGTCCATACTGATGTCTTCCCATTTCCATGTTGGGATTGGCAAAGATTGTAATGGACCAGCAGTTTTCATGTGTATGGCCTTGACACGTCTGCAAGTGTCGCACTTAGCCACATAGCGTGCAATTTCAATTTTCATCTTCGTCCACCAATAATGTTGCTTTAAGTCTTGATACATCTTAGTGCTTCCGGGATGAATTGAATAGCGACTAAGATGTGCCTCATCAAGAATTTGCTGGCGGAGCTCTTCGTTCTTTGGCACTACTATGCGGTTTTTAAACCATATCACACCTTGATCGTCCTCCTTGAAACACTTGGCTACTCCAGCCTTTATCTTCTCTCGAATGTGCTTCATACCTAGATTATCCTTTTGAGCATCAATTATCCTTTGCAAAATGATTGACTCAAGCTTTAGTTGATTTAGAGTCCCTTGTTGGATGATCCCCAGGTTTAGCTTCTCCATTTCTTGGCACAAAGTGTTCTCGGAGGTCTTCGCCATAAGACAGTGGCAGGAGGTCTTACGACTCAGCGCATCTGCTACCACATTGGCTTTGCCTGGGTGATAATGGATCTCCAGTTCATAGTCTTTAATGAGCTCAAGCCATCGTCTTTGCCTCATATTTAACTCTGACTGGGTGAAGATGTACTTCAAACTTTTATGATCTGTATATATGTGACAGATATTTCCCAGCAGATAGTGATGCCAAATCTTTAGGGCATGAACCACAACAGCTAGCTCCAGATCATGAGTTGGATAATGCTCCTCATGTCGGCGCAACTGCCTTGAAGCATACGCAATTACTCGGCCCTCTTGCATCAGTACACAGCCGAGCCCACTGCCAGATGCATCACAATATACGTCAAAAGGCTTAGTGATGTCCGGTTGAGCCAATACCGGAGCAGTGGTCAATAATGCCTTCAGTTGCTCAAAGGCTTCATTACACTTAGAAGACCAATTGAACTTAATGTCATTCTTCAGTAAACTTGTGATTGGCTTCACAAGCTTAGAAAAATCTGGTATGAATCTGCGATAATACCCAGCTAGTCCAAGAAAACTCCGGACTTGGTGAACAGTTGTTGGGGGTTTCCACTCTAGAATATCTTTGACCTTGCTAGGATCTACCGCAATTCCTTTAGCCGACAACACGTGCCCCAAAAATTGAATTTCTTCCAGCCAGAACGCGCACTTGCTGAACTTGGCATATAGCTGGTGTTCCCTCAGGCGCGTCAATACAATCCGTAGATGCTGAGCATGGTCCTCTTCATTCTTAGAATATATCAAGATATCGTCGATGAAGACTACCACGAACTTGTCCAATTCGGGCATGAACACCGAGTTCATCAAATAAGTGAAATGGGCAGGAGCATTTGTGAGCCCGAAAGACATTACCAAGTATTCAAACAATCCATACCGCGTAGTAAACGCGGTCTTCGGTATATCCTCGGGTCGAATACGGATTTGATGATAGCCCGACCTGAGATCAATTTTAGAAAATACCCTCGCCCCAGTTAGCTGATCAAATAAGATGTCGATCCTTGGAAGAGGGTATTTATTCTTGATGGTGACCTCATTTAGGGGTCGATAATCCACGCACATTCTCAAAGTTTGATCCTTCTTCTTAACAAAAATGGCGGGACAACCCCATGGGGACGAGCTTGGCCGGATGAATCCCTTATTCAATAGATCTTGTAATTGAATCTTTAATTTCGCCAACTCATTAGGGGGCATACGGTACGATCTTCGGGAGATGGGAGCCGTACCGGGCTTTAGCTCAATTACGAATTCTACATCTCTTTTAGGGGGCAGTCCAGGCAAATCTTCCGGAAATACATCTGGAAACTCACATACTACCGGAATGTTCTTGATCTCCGGTACAATGGCTTCATAGACTCTACCAGAAGTTTTGGCTGGATTGGTTGCGGGGACAGTCAAAAGAATATCTTCTTGGTTATAGCTCAACCTGACGGTTCTGAGTTCAGTGTTGAGAATTGCCTTGTGTTGGGTTAACCAATTCATACCCAAAATTACATCTATATCCTGGCCCTTCAGAACAATCATGTTAGCAGGAAAGTTCCGTCCGGCCATTGTTACTGGCACTCCATAGGCCACTTCTCTAGTATAAATGTGTCCCCCAGGTGAATGAATTTTAAATCCCTCCTTTGATTCATGGTATGCAATATGATGTTGTTCCACAAACTTCTTGCTAATGAATGTATGTGAAGCACCAGAATCAAAAAGAATAATTGCTGGGTGACTGGCCACGGGAAACGTACCCATCATCACCGGTTCTCCTTCCGGTGTAGTAGCCACTTGAGTGTAATATACACGCCCCGTTTTCTTCGTATTCTTCCCCATAGCATTTCCTTTAGGCTGAGCTGATTTCCCAGATCCTTGTGAAGCATTAGATTGATTTTGCCTACGATATGGGTAGTCTTTGATAAAATGTCCCGACTTGCCGCAATTAAAACACCCAGTTGAAGAACTAGGCAAGGCAGGGAATCGAGTGCCTGGGGCACCCGGCTGTTTTGGGGTAGTGGGGGTATTGTTGGGGCGGATAATGATTGGCTGTTTGAAGGGAAACGAGGGTGGACAAGAAAAAGTGCGATTTTGGTTTGAAGGTCGGACCACAAACCGTTGCTTCTTCGCCTGGCCCTGATTAGGCCTCTCACCACCAAATCCCTTATTCTTCCCAGAATTTGTGTATTTTGCTTCAACAGATAAGGCTGTGCTGACAGCCTTTCCATACGTGAGATCTATGCATGTGGCCATTTTCCTTTGTAGCCGATCATTCAGTCCCCGCATAAAACAGTTCTTCTTCTTTAAATCCGTATTCACCTGGTCGATGGCATACTGCGACAGGTGATTGAATTTGTTGAGATATTGAGTGACGGTATCTCCACCTTGTTGCAACTTCATAAATTCCTCTTGTTTCATATGCAGCACTCCTTCGGGTATGTAGTGTTCACGGAAGGCTGCTTTAAACTCATCCCAGGTGACTTGATGGTTGACAGGTTGAATAGCCACGAAATTTCCCCACCAGGTACTGGCAGGACCACGGAGTTGTTGTGCTGCAAACAACGGCTTCTGCATCTCTGAGCAACGGAGAAGACCAAACTTTTGTTCAATAACCCGAATCCACTCATCAGCTTCTAGGGGATCTTCTGCCTTGACGAATAGGGGTGGACGGGTTTCAGAGAAGTCCAGATAGGTGGTCTCACGGGGGCCTTGCGGAAAACCTCTTCCCGCCTGCTGCTGGAATTGCTGCTGACCCGCCATTTCCCTAAGGAAGCGGGTATTGTCTGCGGTGGCATTCACCAAGGCGGCAATCGCCTCGGCTAACGTGGGAGGAACCGGAGGTGGGTTTGGGGTAACATCCCTGCCCCCAGAAGTTCCGGCTGCGTCCTGTCCTCGAGTCCTGGTCGGCATCTATGGCAAAAACATTTGGAGTAAACATAATGTGCCAGAGAAAACCTTCCATTTTACATTACTATAAAAAGTAATGATACAGACTCGATATTACATAACAGGATACATTACCCATTATACAAAAGTTCAACCTATTATACAACAGCACTCCCTACAATACACTACTCTACTTTTACTTCTATTACACCATTATTCCTGCTTTCCCTTACTCTTGGCGTCCTCATCGTCAGGTGTGGGAGTCCAGACATCAACCAACCTCAAGGAAGGAGGGGGCTCAAAAAGGTCTAACTCCCCACCCAGCGCACGTCCCGCAACGTGAGATGGTCCGGCTTCCGCCTCAGCAGGTTGTGCAGGCTCACTTGGGTGTAATTGTGAGTATAGTATATGGACTTCCTCATGCAACGTATTGCAGTAAACCTGCAGGTTATCAACTGTTGAGCTAAGTTCTTTAATTTGGGCCTGAGCCCTTGCTTCCTTAGCACACATTAGCAAACGAGACTGTACAGCCCAGTCAAGTGCTAAGTCTCGATCAGCGAGCTGATCCTGCAGATGTCGGATGTCCCTTCTCAGTTCATTGATTCTATCTCCATCGGCGACCCAAGCATCGGTCCTGTGTTGCAGCGCTGTTTGAAGTCGACTCACACGGGCTTCAAGATCTCCGATGGGGTCATTACTTCCACTGCTGTTGCTTTCATGTCGGGGAGCCAATTGATGCCGAGGCACCCCAATTGGTCCCGTAGACTTGCGTGCCGTTAGCCTGGTGCGTGGCGGCATCTTTTCTAAGGGGGAAAATGTTATTAGTATAGTGCTTAGCATGATGCATGCATAATTACAGAATCAACCTTAGTCGATTCAACCTTCTATATGTTGCACTCTTCCTATCTGGTCTTTAAGATAGACTCTTCAGAATACTTAGGTAAGAAGAGAAAAGAGTTTTTAGGTAAGACTTTTGAAAATCCTTTTGAAGATGCCTCATAATATCTGCAAAGAAGGGCTACGCTCTGATACCAGCTGTGACAGAACCTCCCAAGTAATTAGGCCCACCTACAGTTGTCCTTGTCTAACAGACATCAGACACCCTGTAGATGTTCCTAAGTCACTTGACAAGCTCGGTATCTTTCCTTACCTTACCAGGAACGTCTCACCCGTCTTGCAGACATTACAGAACATCGGAGATAAAGAAATGCGGAAGCGAATTACATAACTTACATTTATTTCAAAAGCAAGGTTGAGTTATTTTATTACAGACCAGAGCTAAAAGTGAGTGCAGAGTAGTAATATTATACAAACCATGGGAGGCACAAACTCCTCCCGATAAGCTATAAGCAAAAGAACCTAAGTGGAGGACCGAGTCCTCCCGCACTTCAGTCTTGTTTTTCCTCGTTTGGTACCACCTTGGAGCAAAAGCAACAAAAGTTTGTCGCTTCCTCACCTAAAAACAACAAAGGGATAAACCCTGAGTATGGAATACTCAGCAAGTCTTACCCGACTAAGGAAAAGACTCTCAAGGGTATGCTGGATAAATAGGAGTCAAGGAGAGGCTTTAGCAAAATCAACTTATACTTTTGCAGAAGTAGCTTACTAAAGTGAGTCCTGACTTTCAATCTTTTAACACCATATTAAGTATTAATAGACTCTATTTGCATCTAGTCTAATTTCACATCACATCAAGACACATCATTTTTTTATCCATCGTGTTCACATCCTGACTTACGTTGTAGAAAAGTGACCAAGTCTTCATAACCGCGAAGGTACGGCGATCCGAATCGATTATACTCAGCTGAGGATCTCCAATCACACGACATATGTAGCACTTAACCCTTGCATATGTCAACCCGCCACCGGGGTTCTTAAGACCGGATCAGGTTCACGCAAACCGAGAGCACAGATACACCACCGTCCAGCCTCTTGCCACGGAGGGTACACGCTACTCTCGCCACCGCTCCACGCCCATTTCGTGTTATCTTATTCCGGCCTTAGTCTGCCCGAGGCAAGGCTTACCCATGACGAGGCATGTGACCAGTTAAAGGGTCCTCGGTCAGCACGCCTACATACGCGTTAATCCTTAACCAACCTGGGTAGAACATCACCTGTTCCTAACCCAAGTCTCAATTTAAGTATTCCCATCCTGAGGATTGTGTCTGTTCCTTAGGATGAAAGAGCATCACAGGGAACTTTGCAGTAAGATCCCACTATTGCTCCAAATGAAAATATTCTTGCAGGTAGAAGCCATCCTCCCCATGGTTAAATTGAGGACAACCTCTATCCACAAGATCTAAGCAAGGCTAAGCATTTTTGTAAATCATAATTTTGATACTTCACAGGAGTATCTATTAAGGTATGGATATCAAGGAAAAGCAATGCATCAAAGGGTTTCAAGTAACTCCTATGAACTTAATGCACATTTCACTAGACTTAAGTGTGCGAAAAGTATTTAAAAACACAAGGAAAGGGGTTGCATGCACCGGGGCTTGCCTTCGTTCACAGGTGAATCAGGCTCAGATCCACAGATATCAAAGTAGAAATGATTCCCGGCCTGAGACTCCGAAGGTGGTGGTGGTGTCTCCTCTTCAGTTACTTCGATTTCCTCTTCACGTTCTAATCATAACCATACATAGGTATAAGAATGGATGCCATGGGATGCTCATGAGGATGCAAAGATAGTATAAACTTATTATTTATGTCTTGAATACAACTTTCCTTCACGGAGTTCCGGGGACTTAGGGTTTCCGGAGTCGGTAAAGGAGTTCATAGGGCAGGGGGGGTGGTTTTGGGTTTGGTGATCAAACAAGGTCCAAAACAATTCAAACTCTACCCAAGGCTTCTAAATAATGTTTTAAGTTCCCATAAAAAGTTTGGGCATTTTTAGAATTACCATTTATTTTCTAAAAATCCAAAACTGATGTTTTAAGCTACTTTAAATACCCAAAATTCCTTATTTAATCTAAAAATCATGAGTTCATTTTTATTAAATACTACAGGAAATTAGGGTTCTAAGAAAATTGGTCTCATATTTTTAGGATTTTTCTATAATTTATGACAGATTTCCGAAGCCCGCTAGAAATAGAAAAAGAAAAACAATAAACAGACGCGGGCCGAAATCAGCCCAAGTCGGCCCAACTAGCGCAGAAACGCGCCAGCGCGCGCCCGCGCTGCGGGTTTTGCAGAAAAGGCCCTGACAAACAGAATAACTTAAAGCGGGGTCAGAGCACTATTTCGGCGAGTCGCTGACATTTGCAGAAAGACCCTTCGCGTTCTAATCTTTTACCACACCTAGTCCCCGACTGCGCTCACGCCCAGCCGAGCTCCGGCGAGCCCCTACGCCGGCCGATTAAGGCAACAGCTAGGGTTCCCGAGCGGCGGACATCAAATTGAACCAAGCCCGAGCATTTCCCCTCCATTAATTTCACCAAGGGGGCATTGGATCATTCGATTCATGGTGTCCGAGCGGATGGGCAAGGGGATGAACGTGTTCCGATCAAACAGAGATGAGGATGGCCAAATTGGGGCTGGGCAAAGCTTCACGGGTTCACCAGGGTCTACGGACACATTTTGGTTTGGGCAGAACAAGGCCCGAGGAGTGGGTCGACGGTGAGGGGGTCACGGCGGTGTTCTTCAGAGCAAGCACACGTTCCGGTGAAAGCTTTTGGCTTAAGTTCGATTGGTTGGTACTGGGAGCAATAGGGGGCTAATAGCAAGCAAGAACATGAAACAATTGGGTAAGTACTCACTCGAGGAAGGCTGGCCACGGAGATGTTCTTCGCGGCGGAGTTAAGAACAAGGGAGCGAGGGATTTGGAGGATACATGGGTTTTCCGGTGATCCTGAGTCGGGCGCTTAGTGGCTGAGAGGTGGAAAACGGTGAAGAAGCAACACTCGCCCTCAATTTATAGCCAACCGGCCGCAATCGGATGAGCTTCACCGGCTGTAATCATGCTGGCGAGCTTCACCCGCACGGCAAAGCCACAGCGCAAGTCCGGTGGCCGCCGTTTAACCGGGTAGCGCCAACTCAATGCTTTGAGGCCACGTCGCACCAGATTTTTACCGCAGCCGCCGACGACCATCCGCTGCGGTGGCGTTCTTATCGCCGGCGAGGGGCTGACCATATCCACGGCGCGATATTTCTGAAGGCCGGTGAACAGTGCTCGATTTCAGTAGAATCAATGAGTCTGACAGAGCGATTTGGGGCCAGATTTTCTCCAGATTTTGCATGAGAAATTCATCAACCTTCTGTACCAAAGTTATAGCCCCATGTTCCAGCTACAATTTTGTTATGGGAACCATGCCCAAACTTGCACTGGATCATGTTTAAATCTGGGTTCAAAGATTGACCCACCCCACTGTCAGACCAAGTTTCAGTTATCAGTCAGCCAGACAGCCCGACTTTAAGTGGGATTATCTCCAAATTCTTCATAGCAACCTTGCTTACACTCATAAGCAAAATTGTTCTCCTTTGTTTGGTCTATAAGTTTTATGTGGTGACCTAGGGCATATTTTCATTAATTTGAAAGTTACAAGGGCTCAAAGTTGTGCTCACAACACTGATTTCAGACTTAGGCTATATAGAGGTCAAGTGGTACTTTTTGCAAATAAACCCAAAACTTAGGGTTTCACTTGCAAATCCCTAATTTTGTGAACCATATGACTTAACATGCTTTAACATAGTTGTTTTCACACCTGTGCACATTTTTTGCACATAGACCCCTAGGGTTTGGTTTCAGGATTTTTCCAGGGTTCCAATTAGGGTTTTTGGTACCTTAGGGGTATAAATGTGATTCAAGTTTATTCTTGGGGTCATTTTATGACTTTTACCCTAAAGTCTTTAGGTTTTCTTAACTTGGGTTAAGTTTTACCCCTTTAACCACTGTTTAGGGTTAAAGCTTCCTATCCAGGGTCCTATTTGCAAAACATTAAAACAATACAACTTGTTTGAAATTTTTGCCTAGTGAATGCACTCTAGGTGTGTCAAACATATGCAATGCCAATGCTATGATGTCATGCTCATGTTTTAGTTATAGTAACACCAGGGGTGTTACAACGCTTGTAGAATAAACATTAACATGGCTATTATCAACTTAACTACTTATTTAATAATTATTTAGTATAAATGTGTCACGTATTTAGTTTTTCTCGCCTGTCACACGAGTTGTTCTGCACGTGGTGTCGTGCTGATTCGCGTGTCGTTCGCGCTGGTCGCACGCACTGTTTCGTGTGTCGTCAGCGTGCTATGTCGCGCGTGTCCGCGCGTCGTTCGCACGCTGTCGTAATGTTTCGCTCGTCGTAAATTCGTCTCGCTTAGAATCTCTCGCTTTAATTAAATTACTAGTTTAATTCATAGCTGCTAGTGTAGCAGGTTAAGTGAAACTAAATATTAGATATAACTTATATTTGTAACTATCGAATTAAATGTTATAGTTAATATTGATTTAGCGTAACGCGATATCTTCCCGACTATAGCTTCGAGTTCGATAATTCTTTTTCCTCGCGTGACCGTAGTAACACACTCTATTTCGATTTGCATGTTTTATTATGTTTTTATTTGAATGGTGTGATGTTCTTATGCATATACATATGTTTGTTTGTTTGTGCATATTGGTATTCGTTGTACGTCGCGAATAGATTGCGGTCCGTTTCCAAGCTTCGAGGGATCGAAGATCAATCGTTGGCAACCAAGTGACCTTGTTCTTTGAGTTCTGCAAAGTTGAAGACCCTGAGCATCTGTTTGGTGAAGGCAAGTGTCCTCAGACCTATCATGTCCTACTTTACTTTATAATTCATTGTCCCGCATTACATTATTGAAACTTAAGGATTGACTAGTCTGTATTTACCTTACCCTTGCTTACCTTTTTGGGTTATCATGGTTAGCTTCATGCTATTGCTTTACCTTAATCAATGAACATGATGTGATAATTTATGATACGATGATGTTATCCCAATGAGGTTCTTGTGATTACTTTAGGGGACTCAGGCCATTTTTCCTGAGTACCTCTTCGTAAGGACCTGTTTGGGTAGTGACAACCTGGGAAAACAGTGCAGCCATGAGGGTGGAATGGGACGCCCTTAGCTGATTAATTAGAGGAACCAGAGGAGTAGTTGGCTTCGCCGTAGGGCCGTCAATGGGGTCCGGGCATAGTACTTGCTCTGCCGAGGCTGGTTGTAGAGGTTCTCGATTTGTTTTTGTTAGTCACCCTTCCTTTGGGGAGATGTACTGTGTTTATCAAACTGGAGAAACCTAATGGGCGGCTATGACCTCTGAGAAATCTTTGTAAAGGCTACGTAGTGAGACCCTGTTAGGTCACCTTGGTAGTGATCAATGGAGAGCCATGATCTCCGGGCAGAACAGGAATCACGACTTGTGGGTAAAGTGTGTGACCTCTGCAGAAGGTTAGAAACTGATATATCAGTCGTGCTCATGGTTATGAGCGGCCTTGGGATCCTCTTTGATTAGAGATACAGATGGTTCGACATACAATGGTTCTATTTATTATTTTGGTTACGATGATGATAATGATGTTCCTCGATGAGGAATATGATTCATGGGTCGGTTATTGCTAAAACTTGGCGTCTACTAATAATAAATACTTGACAAAACTAAAAGTGTCGGGGACCATAATTAGCGGTACCCTCAAGACTCCTAATTCTCAGCTGGTAACCCGCATCAGCACAAAGCTGCAAAGGCCTGATGGGTGTGACTAAGTCAGGGATCGGTCCATTCGAGGGACTCGATCACGCCTCGCCCGAGCCTAGCCTCGGGCAAGGGCAGCCGACCCCGGAGGATCTCCGTCTCGCCCGAGGCCCCCTCCAGCGACGAACATACTTCCGGCTCGCCCGAGGCCCAGTCTTCGCCAAGAAGCAACCCTCGCCAAATTGCCACGCTAATCGACCAAATCGCAGGGGCATTTAATGCAAAGGTGGCCTGACACCTTTATCCTGACGCACGCCCTCCAGACGACAGAGCCGAAGTGACCGCAGTCACTTCGCCGCTCCACTGACCGGCCTGACAGAAGGACAGCGCCGCCTGCGCCGCTCCGATTGCTGTGACACTCGACAGAGTGAGGCTGATAGGCAGTCAGGCCCGGCCTCAGGCACCATAGGAAACTCCGCTTCGCCCGACCCAGGGCTCAGACTCGGGCTCAGCCCCGGAAGACGGCGAACTCCGCTCTGCCCGACCCAGGGCTCGGACTCGGGCTTAGCCCCGGAAGACGGCGAACTCCGCTCCGCCCGACCCAGGGCTCGGGCTCGGGCTCAGCCCCGGAAGACGGCGAACTCCGCTCCGCCCGACCCAGGGCTCGGACTCGGGCTCAGCCCCGGAAGACGGTGAACTCCGCTCCGCCCGACCCAGGGCTCGGGCTCGGGCTCAGCCCCGGAAGACGGCGAACTCCGCTCCGCCCGACCCAGGGCTCGGACTCGGGCTCAGCCCCGAAAGACGACGAACTCCGCTTCGCCCGACCCCAGGGCTCGGACTCAGCCCTAGCCTCCGCCGACGGTCTCCGCCTTGCCCGACCCAGGGGCTCGGACTCGACCTCGGCCTCGGAAGACAGACTCGACCTCGACCTCGGAGGAGCCTCCACATCGCCCAACCTAAGGCACGGACCGACCACGTCAACAGGAGGCGCCATCATTACCCTACCCCAAGCTGACTCAGGCTACGGGGAACAAGACCGGCGTCCCATCTGGCTCGCTCCGCCAGACAAGTAATGATGGCGCCCCGCACACTCTATGACGACGGCGGCTCCCAGCCCCCTTACGGAAGCAAGAGGACGTCAGCAAGGACTCGACAGCCCCGACAGTTGTCCTTCCGCCAGGCTCCAGCGCTCCTCCGACGGCCACGACACCACACGAACCGGGTGCCAAAACCTCTCCGGCTGCCACGATGGCATGTACTTAGGGCGCTAGCTCTCCTCCGCTAGACACGTTAGCACTCTGCTACACCCCCCCATTGTACACCTGGATCCTCTCCTTACGCCTATAAAAGGAAGGACCAGGGCCCTCTTACAGAAGGTTGGCCGCGCGGGGAAGAGGACGGGACAGGCGCTCACGTGAGGCCGCTCGCTCCCCTTCCGCGTGGACGCTTGTAACCCCCTACTGCAAGCGCACCCGACCCGGGCGCGGGACAAACACGAAGGCCGCGTGATTCCCTTCTCTCTCTCTCTCTCGCTCTGGCTGCCTTTTTCCCCCCTTCGCGCTCCATCTCGCGCCGACCCATCTGGGCTGGGGCACGCGGCGACATTTTCACTCGTCGGCCCAGGGACCCCCCGGTCTCAAAATGCCGACAGTTGGCGTGCCAGGTAGGGGCCTGCTGCGTGTTGACGAACAGCTACCCGTCAAGCTCTAGATGGGCAGTCTCCAGCAACCTTTCCCGCCCGGGATGGTGCTCCGTTTTGGGAGTCTTGAGTTCATGTCCCTCGACGGCAGCTACGACATGATACTCCTTCCCCCGCCGTGCGACAGCGACAATGGCGGCCGACAGCCCGCCCGCCGGCGGCGGAATCGACGACATCTTCCCCGCGTGGTGGAAGAACAACATTCGAGCTCGCCCCACCCTCTCCCCCGCTGACGGAGGAGGAGGCGGGGCAACCGAGGCCAAGCAGGAGGCGGCACCTCGTCGGCTGTCGAGCGAGTCGACGGCACCGGCGCCCCAACGGGGGGCACATCGAGCATCGATCTCGCGTTTGAGACGAAGACGAGCGCCGTCTCCCCGCAACACGCCAATCCCAAGCAAACGAACGACGCCAGCACACTCGCAAAAGGCTTGCTGGGCGTCACCCTCGTACCTGAGAGGACAGTGCAGTCAGTCCCTGACGTGACTTCGTCACCGCCCGTCGACCAAGAGGTGCCCACCGATTCCCATCTCACGCCCTTTGGATTCAGCCTCGACCCTCCAAGCGACTTTGCTTTGGCGGACGCTCTCGTAGAGGCGAGTCCAAACCCTCTGGGTTTCATATGCGGTCACCCTGGGACCGGCTGACGGACGTCTCGACCTACGGGCCCTCGGGGTCCGAGGAAGATGACGTGCCCGACTTCTGTTGGGATTTCTCCGGACTTGGTAACCCCAGTGCCATGCGACTACTGCCTTTCCGACTGTCCCGACGGTAGCCGCAGCCTCGGCGACGAGGACTGTGGCCCAAGTCGTGAATGTTTCCACGTCGATCTAGGGGGTCCCTCCGAAGGCAACCATCTTGGTGTGCTAGAGAACGGTGATCTCCCTAGGCCTGTGCCTTGCGTTGACATCCTACGGGAGCTAGCTGTGGTCCCCGTTCAGGCGGGGGGTCATGACCCACAGCTCGAGCAAATCCGCGGGGTGCAGGCCAGGCTCGACGAGGGAGCAGGAACGCTTGAGCCGATCCGCCGGGACATCGGGCAGGAATGGGCGGGCCAACCTCCGGCCGGAGAAGTGCGCCATCTACCCCAGGGTATCCAGCACCGCATCACCGACGATATCAGGGTAAGGCCGCCACCCGCTTCCAGTGGAGTCGGCCAGAACCTAGCTGCAGCAGCAATGCTTCTCCGCGCGATGCCGGAGCCATCAACCACCGAGGGATGGCAAATCCAGGGAGAGCTCAAGAATCTCCTGGAGGGCGCCGCGGTCCAACGGGCCGAAAGCTCCGCCTCCCGAAGGCGGGGGTACCCCTCGGAACATCGCGCCGCGACTTCCCGATTCATGCGGGAAGCCTCAGTCCACACCGGGCGCACGCACAACATAGCGCTTATGGCCCCGGGTCGCCTCGGCAACGAGCACCATCACCGCGACCGTCGGGCCCATCTCGACGAGAGGGTGCGCCGAGGCTACCACCCCAGGCGTGGGGGACGCTACGACAGCGGGGAGGATCGGAGTCCCTCGCCCGAACCACCCGGTCCGCAGGCTTTCAGCCGCGCCATACGACGGGCGCCGTTCCCGACCCGGTTCTGACCCCCGACTACTATCACAAAGTACTCGGGGGAGACGAGACCGGAACTGTGGCTCGCGGACTACCGGCTGGCCGGCCAACTGGGTGGAACGGACGATGACAACCTCATCATCCGCAACCTCCCCTGTTCCTCTCCGACACCGCTCGCGCCTGGTTGGAGCACCTGCCTCCGGGGCAGATCTCCAACTGGGACGACCTGGTCCAAGCCTTCGCCGGCATTTTCCAGGGCACGTACGTGCGCCCTGGAAACTCCTGGGACCTTCGAAGCTGTCGACAGCAGCCGGGAGAGTCTCTCTGGGACTACATCCGGCGATTCTCGAAGCAGCGCACCGAGCTACCCAACATCACCGATTCAGATGTCATCGGCGCGTTCCTCGCCGGCACCACCTGCCGCGACCTGGTGAGCAAGCTGGGTCGCAAAACCCCCACCAGGGCGAGCGAGCTGATGGACATCGCCACCAAGTTTGCCTCTGGCCAGGAGGCGGTTGAGGCTATCTTTTGGAAGGACAAGCAGCCCTAGGGCCGCCCACCGGAAGACGCCCCCGAGGCGTCAACTCAGCGCGGCGCCAAGAAGAAAGGCAAGAAGAAGTCGCAAGCGAAACGCGACGCCGCCGACGCGGACCTTGTCGCCGCCGCCGAGTACAAGAACCCTCGGAAACCCCCCGGAGGTGCCAACCTCTTCGACAAGATGCTTAAGGAGTCGTGCCCCTATCATCAGGGGCCCGTCAAGCACACCCTTGAGGAGTGCGCCATGCTTCGGCGCCACTTCCACAGGGCCGGGCCACCCGTGGAGGGTGGCAGGGCTCGCGACGACGACAAGAAGGAAGATCACCAGGCAGGAGAGTTCCCCGAGGTCCGCGACTGCTTCATGATCTACGGTGGGCAAGCGGCGAACGCCTCGGCTCGGCACCGCAAGCAAGAGCGTCGGGAGGTCTGTTCGGTAAAGGTGGCGGCGCCAGTCTACCTAGACTGGTCCGACAAGCCCATCACCTTCGACCAAGCCGACCACCCCGACCACGTGCCGAGCCCGGGGAAATACCCGCTCGTTGTCGACCCCATCATCGGCGATGTCAGGCTCACCAAGGTCCTCATGGACGGAGGCAGCAGCCTCAACATCATCTATGCCGAGACCCTCGGGCTCCTGCGTGTTGATCTATCCTCGATCTGGGCAGGCGCTGCGCCTTTCCACTGGATCATCCCCGGGAAGCGCGTCCAGCCCCTCGGACAACTCGACCTTCCTGTCTGCTTCGGAACACCCTCCAACTTCCGAAGGGAGACCCTCACGTTCGAGGTGGTCGGGTTCCGAGGAACCTACCACGCAGTACTGGGGAGGTCATGCTACGCGAAGTTCATGGCCGTCCCCAACTACACCTACCTCAAGCTCAAGATGTCGGGCCCCAACAGGGTCATCACCGTCGGCCCCACGTACAAACACGCGTTTGAATGCGATGTGGAGTGCGTGGAGTACGCCGAGGCCCTCGCCGCATCCGAGGCCCTCATCGCCGACCTGGAGAGCCTCTCTAAGGAGGTGCCAGACGTGAAGCGCCACGCCGGCAACTTCGAGCCAGCGGAGACGGTTAAGTTCGTCCCCCTCGACCCCAGCAGCAACGCCTCCAAGCAGATCCGGATCGGCCCGAGCTCGATCCCAAATAGGAAGCAGTGCTCGTCGACTTTCTCCGCGCAAACGCCGACGTTTTCGCGTGGAGTCCCTCGGAAATGCCCGACATACCGAGGGATGTCGCCGAGCACTCGCTGGATATCCGAGCTGGAGCCTGACCCGTGAAGCAGCCTCTGCGCCGATTCGACGAAGAAAAGCGCAGAGCCATAGGCGAGGAGATCCACAAGCTAATGGCGGCAGGGTTCATCAAAGAGGTATTCCATCCCGAATGGCTTGCCAACCCTGTGCTTGTGAGAAAGAAAGGAGGGAAATGGCGGATGTGTGTAGACTATAGTGGTCTAAACAAAGCATGTCCGAAGGTTCCCTACCCTCTGCCTCGCATCGATCAAATCGTGGATTCCACTACTGGGTGCGAAACCCTGTCTTTCCTCGATGCCTACTCAGGGTATGACCAAATCAGGATGAAGGAGTCCGACCAGCTCGCGACTTCTTTCATCACACCCTTCGGCATGTACTGCTATGTCACCATGCCGTTCGGCTTGAGGAATGCGGGCGCGACGTACCAGCGGTGCATGAACCATGTGTTCGGCGAACACATTGGCCGGACGGTCAAGGCCTACGTCGATGGCATCGTAGTCAAGACGAGGAAAGCCTCCGACCTCCTTTCCGACCTTGAAGTGACATTCCGATGTCTCAAGGCGAAAGGCGTGAAGCTTAATCCCGAGAAGTGTGTCTTTGGGGTTCCCCGAGGCATGCTCTTGGGGTTCATCGTCTCCGAGCGGGGCATCAAAGCCAACCCGGAGAAGATTGCGGCCATCACCAGCATGGGGCCCATCAAAGACTTGAAAGGCGTACAGAGAGTCATGGGATGTCTTGCGGCTCTGAGCCGCTTCATCTCACGCCTCGGCGAAAGAGGCCTGCCTCTGTACCGCCTCTTAAGGAAGGCCGAGTGCTTCACTTGGACCCCTGAGGCCGAGGAAGCCCTCGGGAACCTGAAGGCGCTCCTCACGAACGCGCCCATCTTGGTGCCCCCCGCTGCCGGAGAAGCCCTCTTGATCTACGTCGCCGCGACCACTCAGGTGGTTAGCGCCGCGATTGTGGTTGAGAGACGAGAAGAGAGGCATGCATTGCCCGTCCAGAGGCCAGTCTACTTCATCAGCGAGGTACTGTCCGAGACCAAGATCCGCTACCCACAAATTCAAAAGCTACTGTACGCGGTGATCCTGACGCGGCGGAAGTTGCGACACTACTTCGAGTCTCATCCAGTAACTGTGGTGTCATCCTTCCCCCTGGGGGAGATCATCCAGTGCCGAGAGGCCTCGGGTAGAATCGCAAAGTGGGCGGTGGAAATTATGGGCGAAACGATCTCGTTCGCCCCTCGGAAGGCCATCAAGTCCTAGGTCTTGGCGGACTTCATGGCTGAGTGGGTCGACACCCAGCTCCCAATAGTTCCAATTCAACCGGAACTCTGGACCATGTTCTTCGACGGGTCGCTGATGAAGACAGGAGCCGGCGCAGGCCTACTCTTCATCTCACCCCTCGGGAAGCACCTACGCTACGTGCTACGCCTCCACTTCCCGGCGTCCAACAATGTGGCTGAGTACGAGGCTCTGGTCAATGGGTTGCGCATCGCCATCGAGCTAGGGGTCCGACGCCTCGACGCTCGCGGTGACTCGCAACTCGTCATCGACCAAGTCATGAAGAACTCCCACTGCCGCGACCCGAAGATGGAAGCCTACTGCGATGAGGTTCGGCGCCTGGAAGACAAGTTCTACGGTCTCGAGCTCAACCACATCGCCCGACGCTACAACGAGACTGCGGACGAGCTGGCTAAAATAGCCTCGGGGCGAACAACGGTTCCCCCGGACGTCTTCTCCCGAGACCTGCATCAACCCTCCGTCCAGATCGACAACACGCTCGAGGTGCCTTCGGCTCAGTCCGAGGCACCCTCGGCTCAGTCCGAGGCACCCTCGGCTCAGCCCGAGGCACCCTCAGCTCGGCCCGAGGCACCCTCGGTTCAGCCCGAGGTACCCTCGGCCCCTGAGGGTGAGGCACTGCGCGTCGAGGAGGAGCGAAGCGGGGTCACGCCTAATCGAAACTGGCAGACCCCGTACCTCAATATCTCCACCGAGGAGAGCTACCCCTCGACCGAGCCGAAGCTCGGCGGTTGGCGCGGCGTGCCAAGTCGTTTGTCTTGGTGGGGGACGGGAAAGAGCTCTACCACTGCAGCCCCTCAGGCATCCTCCAGCGATGCATTTCCATCGCCGAAGGCCAGGAGCTCCTACAAGAGATACACTCGGGGGCTTGCGGCCATCACGCAGCACCTCGAGCCCTTGTTGGAAACGCCTTCCGACAAGGTTTCTACTGGCCAACGGCGATGGCCGACGCCACTAGAATTGTCCGCACCTGCGAAGGGTGTCAGTTCTACGCGAGGCAGACCCACCTGCCTGCTCAGGCTCTGCAGACGATACCCATCACCTAGCCTTTTGCTATGTGGGGTCTGGACCTTGTCGGCCCCTTGCAGAAGGCACCCGGGGGCTACACGCACCTGTTGGTCGCCATCGACAAATTCTCCAAGTGGATCGAGGTCCGACCCCTAAACAGCATCAGGTCCGAACAGGCGGTGGCGTTCTTCACCAACATCATCCATCGCTTTGGAGTCCCGAACTCCATCATCACCGACAACGGCACCCAGTTCACCGGCAGAAAGTTCCTGGACTTCTGCGAGGATCACCACATCCGGGTGGACTGGGCCGCCGTGGCTCACCCCATGACGAATGGGCAAGTAGAGCGTGCCAACGGCATGATTCTACAAGGACTCAAGCCTCGGATCTACAACGACCTCAACAAGTTCGGCAAGCGATGGATGAAGGAACTCCCCTCGGTGGTCTGGAGTCTGAGGACAACGCGAGCCGAGCCACGGGCTTCACGCCGTTCTTTCTAGTCTATGGGGCCGAGGCCATCTTGCCCACAGACTTAGAATACGGTTCTCCGAGGACGAGGGCCTACGCCGACCAAAGCAACCAAGCTAGTCGAGAAGACTCGCTGGACCAGCTGGAAGAGGCTCGGAACATGGCCTTACTACACTCGGCGCGGTACCAGCAGTCCCTGCGACGCTACCACGCCCGAGGGGTCCAGTCCCGAGACCTCCAGGTGGGCGACCTGGTGCTTCGGCTGCGACAGGACGTCTGAGGGCGGCACAAGCTCACGCCTCCCTGGGAAGGGCCGTTCGTCATCGCCAAAGTTCTGAAGCCCGGAACGTACAAGCTGGCCAACAGTCAAGGCGAGGTCTACAGCAACGCTTGGAACATCCAACAGCTACGTCGCTTCTACCCTTAAGATGCTTTCAAGTTGTTCATATACCTCGCTCCCACGCAAAGTTTAGTCATCAAGGAAGGGTCAGCCTTGCCTCGGCAAAGCCTGACCCTCCCTCGGGGGCTAAAAGGGGGGAACCCCCTCTGCGTCGAAATTTTCCTCGAAAAAAGGTCCTTTCTGCCAGAATGTCTTTCGTGCTTTTCGACTACTTCGAAAGTGGATCCTGAAAACGATGGAGTACACGTAAGCAGTCAAGGCTGACCGAGCCGAGGGACTCCTACGCCTCCGGGATACGGATACCTCACTCATCACCTTCTGCGATAAGTAACTCGCGTTCGGATAAGTGATTCCGCGGACCAAACAAGTCTTCACGCTCCAAAGCTCCTCTGCCGAAGCGATTCTTTGGGCCTTCTCGACTGCATCGGTGACAGAACCCTATGGACGGGTAAGAGTGCGCGTAAGCGGCAAGGCCGACCGAGCCGAGGGATTCCTATGCCTCCGGGATACGGATACCTCACTCATCACCTTCTGTGAAAAGCAACTCTGGCTCGCACAGACAATTCTGTTACCGACGAAAAAGTCCAAATACTCGAAACAAGAGGAAAAGAAGCGCAGCTTTACAACACGGCGATGGTGTGTTTGGGCCTCGGCGGCCGCAGAAAACACACGCTACAAGATAATCCGATCCTGCAGGCTCGGATCTCGATAGTTGAAGGGAGCAGCAGCACCCTCGGCGTCGACTACACCTTCGGCGAGGTCTGACCTAGCCTCGGACGGCGACGCGGTCCGAGGATCTCCACTCTGAAGGACGACTTCATCATCACGCCCGGGCCATCGCCGCCAGGGTCTCCTCCAAGAATCGGGCTCGAGCAGGCGGCTCGGCTGGTCACCCCGAGGCCTCGACCAGCTGTCCCCCGAAGACATCAGCCCGGCCCGAGGCCTCGGCAGATCAACTCCGGCGTCGGTCCCGCTAACGGACGACCCGGCCAGGCTCCGGCCGACCAAGCCTTCTTTTCGAGCCAACTCTGCCTCTGTCCGTGCTGACACCGCTACCCCTGGCTTCGGCTCATCGAAGAGCGGCCGAGAGGTTCCTTTAACTAAGCAAGAGTAGCCTCGGACAGCAAGGCCGACCGAGCCGAGGGACTCCTACGCCTCCGGGATACGGATACCTCACTCGTCACCTTTGTACGGGGCGACTCACACTTGGTGAAGCGGTTCAGACAACCAACAGGCGAGTCTTAGCGCTCGAAAATGAGGAAAAAACACGGCTCCGCGCCAAAAATACATACACGTTCAGGCCCCGACGGCCACAATGAACAAAAGACCGGCATTCAAGGTGCCATTACAAACGGAACTCTGGTTCCGTCCCCGCGGGTATGAACGACCTCCACACCGGGGAGCCTGCGGGGCGACAAGTTCCGGGCGACTCGAGGCGACCCTGCGTACGACCCAGCAGTGCCAGCCAGGCGCGACGGTCAATACGGCCAAACATGGGCCGGCAGTAATGGCGGTGGCAGGCGGGCGGGAGGAGCGGTCACGTCGTCCGCCAAGCTTACGTCCCATCCTGGGGCAGTGAGAGAACCCTCTCTCACGGTGTGAAGACGGCGCGCCCGTGTTCCATTCCTCGAACGGCTCGCGCACGCGCAACGGCTGCCCCGCGAACCGCTCGCCCCGTCGCATTAACTCTGCGGCGGGAAAGGCGGCGCCTTTGGCAGGGGAAGCGAGCAACGCTTCGCCTTCGCCATAATGACCGCGTCAAAAGAGGTACGCCACGTCATTCGATTTCGTATCCTTTTCCTTTTTCCTCTTTCTCTCTCTTACAACAGGGATCGGGAAAGGGGGATACCCCGAAAAGGATCCTTCTTCGTGAAGGAAACAGGCTCCGAGCCTCCCTACTGATCAGAGGTTCGAAGGCTGGCCCCTCGGAGGGGTTCAACAGCCGCCTCAGAGCGCGTGGGTTTTGCGCCCACTACTGGTCAGAGGTTCGAAGGCCGGCCCCTCGAAAGGGTTCAACGGCCGCCTCAGGCTACTCGGGCTCCGCGCCCACTACTGATCAGGGGTTCGTAGGCTGGCCCTCGAAGGGTTCACAGCCGCCTCAGACACAGAGCGAGGGATGACCATGGGTACGTTTGATACATAACCAAGGCTCGGGCTACGCTCCCGAGGTACCCTAGGACATTTCCGAGACCAGCGGGAACGATCTTGTAACGGAATCCCATCAGAGGGAGGCATCGAGCCCTCGGACCCCGTCGACAGGGGACCGGGTCCGGCAGATCACCCGCAGGTACTTTTGAGCGCGCCTCCGGGCCTCTAGCCGACCCCTAACAAATGGGGCACGGGCGTCCACTCGGATTACCCGCCAGCAGCTCACCGGAGACACCATGTTCGGCGCCCTCCGAGCGCAACATGGCGCTTTCCCCCCTCCTCCTTGCGGAAAGGCGACGCAGGGGCGTATGTTAAAAAGTCGAGTCTGTCCTTGACCGTCCTCTCACCCTGTGCGGAGGCTCGGGGGCTGCTCTCGCAAACCCGGCTCCGGCCAAACCGTCGACAGCGTCCACATACCAGCCCGAGAACTTGGGACCCGACCGTGCACCCGGGCTACGGCCAGCTCGCATGAGGGAACGACCAGACCAGCCGAAGCATTGCGCGAGGCATTAAGACCTCAGAGGAGTCAAACCACTCCTCCGAGGCCTCGGGGGCTACACCCGGCGGGTGCGCTCGCGCGCACCCACTGGAACAAAACGCAACCGAGAAAGGCTGGTCCCCTTGCAAAAAAGTGCGACAAAAGCCTCCAAGCAAGTGTTAACACTCCCTTCGAGGCTCGGGGGCTACTGTCGGGGACCATAATTTGGGGTACCCTCAAGACTCCTAATTCTCAGCTGGTAACCCCCATCAGCACAAAGCTGCAAAGGCCTGATGGGTGCGACTAAGTCAGGGATCGGTCCATTCGAGGGACTCGATCACGCCTCGCCCGAGCCTAGCCTCGGGCAAGGGCAGCCGACCCCGGAGGATCTCCGTCTCGCCCGAGGCCCCCCTCCAGCGACGAACATACTTCCGGCTCGCCCGAGGCCCAATCTTCACCAAGAAGCAACCCTGGCCAAATCGCCATGCTAACCGACCAAATCGCAGGGGCATTTAATGCAAAGGTGGTCTGACACCTTTATCCTGACGCACGGCCTCCAGTCGAGAGAGCCGAAGTGACCGCAGTCACTTTGCCGCTCCACTGACCGGCCTGACAGAAGGACAGCGCCGCCTGCGCCGCTCCGACTGCTGTGCCACTCGACAGAGTGAGGCTGACAGGCAGTCAGGCCTGGCCTCAGGCACCATAGGAAACTCCGCTTTGCCCGACCCAGGGCTCGGACTCGGGCTCAGCCCCGGAAGACGGCGAACTCCGCTCCGCCCGACCCAGGGCTCGGACTCGGGCTCAGCCCCGGAAGACGGCGAACTCCACTCTGCCCGACCCAGGGCTCGGACTCGGGCTCAGCCCCGGAAGACGGCGAACTCCGCTCCGCCCGACCCAGGTCTCGGACTCGGGCTCAGCCCCGGAAGACGACGAACTTCGCTTCGCCCGATCCCAAGGCTCGGACTCAGCCCTGGCCTCCGCCGACGGTCTCCGCCTCGCCCGACCCAGGGGCTCGGACTCGACCTCGGCCTCGGAAGACAGACTCGACCTCGACCTCGGAGGAGCGTCCACATCGCCCAACCTAAGGCACGGACCGACCACGTCAACAGGAGGCGCCATCATTACCCTACCCCAAGCTGACTCAGGCTACGGGGAACAAGACCGGCGTCCCATCTGGCTCGCTCCGCCAGACAAGTAATGATGGCGCCCCGCACGCTCTATGACGACGGCGGCTCCCAGCCCCCTTATGGAAGCAAGAGGACGTCAGCAAGGACTCGACAGCCCCGACAGCTGTCCTTCCGCCAGGCTCCAGCGCTCCTCCGACGGCCACGACACCACACGAACCGGATGCCAAAACCTCTCTGGCTGCCACGATGGCATGTACTTAGGGCGCTAGCTCTCCTCCGCTAGACACGTTAGCACTCTGCTACACCCCCCATTGTACACCTGGATCCTCTCCTTACGCCTATAAAAGGAAGGACCAGGGCCCTCTTACAGAAGGTTGGCCGTGCGGGGAAGAGGACGGGACAGGCGCTCGCATGAGGCCGCTCGCTCCCCTCCCGCGTGGACGCTTGTAACCCCCTACTGCAAGCGCACCCGACCCGGGCGCGGGACAAACACGAAGGCCGCAGGATTCCCTTCTCTCTCTCTCTCTCTCTCGCTCCGGGTGCCTTTTTCCCCCCTTCGCGCTCCGTCTCGCGCCGACCCATCTGGGCTAGGGCACGCGGCGACATTTTCACTCGTCGGCCTAGGGACCCCCCGGTCTCGAAACGCCGACAAAAAGCAACTGCTTTGACCCTAACCCCACATAAAGCTAGTCCACCTCAGCCAAACGGGACATTTGCTGAGTACATTGATGTGTACTCACCCTTGCTTTCACAAAACACCAGGTTGCCTTTGGTGCAATCTATGCTCAGGTAAAGAAGAAGGCGTTGAGGCGGATCTCCAGGAGTTCTAGGACTTCGACGAGTTCGAGGATTAGGCTAGCGACCTCCCCCAATCAGCTGCCTGTGGTGGGTTTATTTATGTTGGCTACGTTTCGATTCTGTGTACTTTGATTTATATTATGTAAATGACTCTAGACTTTAATATTATTACTTATTCTTTATTGTTATTCAAAGCATTGTGCTATGATGAGTCATTTATGTAATCGCTGTGTACGTGAATTTCTGATCATGGCACGTACATGGTTCGTATTCGGTTTACCTTCAAAAACCAGGTGTGACATAAATGGAATCAAAGCCCTTGCTGACTGTAGGACTGCTATCCTAGAGTAGCATTGGCCGTTTTAAGGACTTATTGATTATTACTCCACCTCATCCTTGTTTCTGCTTCAAAATATTAGTCACACCTCGACTAATTCTATGTTGTGCTCCTATATGCCCCCTTGCTAAAAGTATTTTATTCTAGTATGGTCTATGCTTCTCTCAATCTATTAGATCTGATCTCACTCTTGTGCTTGCGAAATCTTGGTAGATGCCCCCTGACCATAACCTTATTGCCTTTGGAATTCTTTCCTTTTCTATCATTAATTTGCCACCGTTTAGCCATCTCTATTCCCTTGGTATTGACATGCTTGTATCCCTAGATTCTTCAATACTCTTGTTTCAAATACTTACCTCTGAAAACTATGTTGCCTATTTAAATATTTTAGTTTATATATCCCAGACCTTCTTGTCTTTTGAGATCTCTTCCTATTCCGTCGTTAAGTCATTATTTTTCAACAATTTCTATTCCCTTGGTCTTAATATGCTCGTGTCCTTGGAGTCTTGCATACTCTCATGCTTTTATGTATGCTTATCTTCATACCCCAGTGTCTGTTTAAGACATTTTAGTTATCATACCCTTTACCACACTTGTTTCTTAATGATCCATGAGTGGTCATTTTATTTTGCACATCCTTGGTGATCTCATTTTATTTCCTTGTAACTTCCTTGGGTAATGAATTTTTACTTCAACCCTTCTGATGGAACCATACCTATCTTACCCTTGATTACTCTCTCCACTTTGCCACTTCACGAGTCTTGCCTTAACTCTATCCTTGGTTATGCTTTCCATGATTATCTTCTTTACCCTTGTCACCTCTATATCTTACCTTGATGCTTATGTTATACCTGTCCTTTAAAACCTTCTCTCTTCCATCTCAATTTTATAGTTGTATTTTACCTATTTTCCCTTGGTCGTATCATCTTCCTTGTCGCTTGCGAGTTTTCAACTCCATCCTTTGTTGTGCTCCTGTTGGGTACTACCTTTACCTTTCTCATCTCTTGATCCTACCTTGGTAACTACATTATGTCTGTTCTCTAAACTCTCCAATCCCTTATCTCAGTTCGAGAGTGGTGTTTTCCTTATTCCGCTCTTGTTCGTAACCTCATCTTTGCCATGTGCAAGTCTTGTCGTGACCCATTCTTGGTTGTACTTGTACCACTAGCTCTTCTATGCCTTCATCTTTTCTCTTATACCCTTGTCTGTTATCGCCTTTGAACCTTGCGATATTTATGTCTTTACCTGAATGCTTACTTTGAATGTATCTTTTAAAAGTCTCCCCTTTCTTTCAACCCAGTTTGAGAGCTGTGAGTTACCTATCTCCCCCTTGATTTCTTTTCACTCCTTGTCGCCTTACAGGTTTTGTCCTAATTCCATCCTTTGATGTGTTTTTATTTGCTATCACCATTCCCTTGTCATCTATCGATCTTACCTTGACATTTATCTCTATTCCTGCTTTATAAAAATCTCCTCTCTTCCACCTCAATTTGAGAGTGGCAGTTTACCTATCTAGCCTTTAGACGTACCCTCTTCTTTTCCACTTGCAGGTCCTGTCTTAACTCCATCCTTTGTTCTTATGCCTATTTACCTCCTCTCCTACATCCTTGTCCGTTAATACCTTTAAAAATCCTTGTAATATCTATACCCTTACCTTCATGCTTACTTTGAACTTACCCATTAAAGCCTCCTCTTTTCCATCCCTATCCGAGGATAATGCCTCACCTACTTCATCATTGATTGCTCCCCCTTCCTTGACACCTTGCAAGTTTTGTCTAGAATACATCCTTTGTTGTGTGTTTATCCGTTATCACCTTAACCCTTGTCATCCCTCGATCTTCACCTTGATGCTTATCATGTACCCATATTTTAAAACTTCCTCTCCCATTTTAGTTCAAGAGTGTTGTCTTACCCATCCTGCTCTCGGTTGTTTCCTTTTCCTCTACCGCGCTGCTCGTCATAGCTTTCGTTTGATATCCCCCTTACCCTTGTAATCACTAGATCTTGCCCTTTATCGCGAGATCACCGAACCACATCTTCTCGCGAATGGCATGCTGCTCGCGTCGGCGATCTCCGTCTATCCCTGTCTACCCCTTCGGCATCCACCACGTCATCTTGGGCTCGTGAGCCAGCTCTGATCGTCTTCTTCTAATTTTATTTGACCCTGTCTAGCACTTGTCTGACTCAGTCTCCGTCTTACATTGTCTCGCGCAACTCGTTGCGCAGCCGTCTTTTTCGCTCGGCCAGGACGCGATCTGCGACAAATTTTGCAACCGCCTTTCGTATCCTCTTTTTTCTATAAATACATCCCTAGCCGTCGCATAACCCCTTGTCTCGCCCTCAGATCCAGATCACGCAATGTAAAGCCCAAAATTGGTAATAATAATAATAATAGTAGAATAAGTAAAAAAATATTTATCATGGTAATTTGGGAATTGTTGAAACCTTTGAAAATTTCATTAGGATCCTTCCTTATTATAATCTATCAATAATATTGAAGTAGTGGAGCAATCAGTAAACAAACAAAGAAGGATAAATCTCTTGTTTATAATTTTGTGTGAGGCACTTTATCAAAACCATAGCTTAAATTAGACTTCCAATTTTAAATAAAGACATAAAATGAGATAATGGAAAATGAAATTTTAATGAGGTCATTTATTTCTTCCATATATAAATAATAGGGAAAATAATAAATATTAATATTGTAAATAATAGAGATTATGTCCATAGTAAGATTATTTTTTACACTTGAAAATTGGGAGTTCAAAACATGAGTTTGAAATTGAATGGGATTTGAAAAGAGAATAGAAAAGATAAGAGAAAAAGAAAGACTGTTCTGCGCTTGGGCCAACATTCTGCATTGTCTCGGCCCATTTACTTCATCCCGTGCTAGCCCACCTTTCTTCAATCGCTGGCGGGTGGGCCATTTCTGTCAGCCGATCTAGCCACCCACACCCGCGCGCGGCCGACTGGTTCTGGTTGATTAGGGACCCACGTGCCAGTCTCAGCTCTCCCTCTTCAATCGCGCGTGATCGCGCCACTGCCTGGCGGGCCCTACTGGTCGGCCTCACCCGTTCCTATGTGCACATCTGGGTTCACTGATTTGTGGGGCCTCCTTGCCAGAAGCTTCTCCTTCCCCCGTTCTTCGGAACCACTGCGTCGCGGCCGCGTCCTGTTAACCGAATCATGACGCCGGGGTTCTCGAGCGGGCTTCTTCAACCGTCCTCGCCCTAGGCTATAAAACTCTGACCCCTGGTGAACTCCTCGGCCATCTACACCAAGCAGAGAGAGCGGCGTGAACTCGACCTCCGCCGCAGCTGTCCTTGGCCCCCACCGCCGTTTGAAGTCCCCGGTGTGCTCAAGGAGGGCCACCAGGGTGCGTGTGTGCTCATCGTGACGTTGACGGGCGGGGCAGGCCACCGTTCTCGACCCAATTTCTCGTCGGACTTGGGGAGGGGCTGTTGTTCCGCGCCACACCGTGGACAGGACTCCGAACGCCATGATCCTTGGAGGTAAGCCCACCTTCTGTCTCGCGATCGCCTCCACGTTGTTTTGCACTAGTCAGGTTGGGTGGTGTGGCCATCTGTCGCAGTTTTGGCCAACTCCGGTGGGTGCACCGCCGTAGCTCCAACGTGCTGCCGTTGTCAAACCACCTGGGGTAGGGGATAAGCTTGCAACCATCGGATCTATGATGGATGGCTGCGATTAGAAGCCTCATATCGGTTCGGCTGGGATAGATCATGATCGCAGATCTGCTAGTGGGCGGGCAAGGATGGTCTGGAACCGTATAAAATTCTAAGCGTTGAATCAAGATCTAACGGCCTGGGCTGCATACCGGTTCAGATAAAAGAGAACTAATCTGGACCACCGATTACCGATCGGACGACTGTAATTGTCCCATACCCCTTCGCATGGCACTCTTACTTATGAGCCCCTCGGCTTATTCCAAATTAACTCGCCGTCCACCTCGGGTCAGGGCTGTGTCTGGTAGATTTTACAGAATAAACCCCGACCTTCTCTGTATTAGTGCGCTCAGTCCAGGAATTAAAGAAAATAGGAAAAAGAGATTTAGAAATTGATTTTGAGTATAAAAAATAATTGTAAAACTTATATAATCCATAGAAAATTCATATGAAGTCCAAATTAATCTATTCCAATTCCTATAATTTTGTAATATTATTGTTTATCATTTAGTACCACTGTTTTGTCATGAATGTCACAATAAAATTTATATCCTATTTAATCTTGTGCAAAACACATAAAACCTTCAGAAATTCATAACTTAAAATCTATAACTCCAAAATTAATGATTCCTATTTCTATGATCTTATTTTATTATGTAGATTATTAATATGTATTTTGTTCTTATGTTTGGTGTGATGTTAATTTTGCCTATACATGTTTGTCTGTATTGCTACATTTAGCAGTGAGGACACGTGTCATCTGAAAAGCAAGTCGGTACCTGGAATCTCAAGTGCCAAGCAAGTTGTGCCCTTGATCGCTTCTTTTTACCCACTCATGTTCTAATTAATCATAATGATCTGCATAGGTTAATTTTGATGGGACCCAATAGGTTACCCTAGTTTGACTATCTTTATGCCTTGTTTACCACTGAACTTTTTGGGTAGTACTTGCTAGTGCTATATGTGGATTTGGGCATTGAGATACATATTATTCATACTTTTGTTATCAGTTGTTATTTACTGTTCATGATAAGATCATTATGTTAATTGGAACATGGAGCGACGACTTGGGAAAACAGTGCTACCACAAGGGAGAAATGGGACCCCTTGGCTGATTAATTAGGAAAGCTAGTGGATGACTACCTTACCCGAAAGGGGCAAGGGCAATAGGGGAGTGGTCAGTGTAAGGAGGTCCTTGGGTTGATTTTGCTGCGATGGCGGTCAGGCGAGGGATCCCTACACTGGAGCTTCCTATAAACTGTAGCGGGTTTTCTGAAGCTAGTGAAACTTTGTAAAGGCCTCGTAGTGTTACCCTGCCTCGCTTCCTTGGTAGAGGTGTATGGGGCCCGTACAACCCCATGGCAGATGGGTAACATGACTTGTGGGTAAAGATGCGCAACCTCTACAGAGAGTAAAACTGGTATACTAGCCGTGCTCACGGTCATGAGCAGCTCGGACCCTCACATGATTAAATTATGGAACTAAATTCAATTTGTCATATGCATTGCATCGCAGGTGATGTTGTTACTTTTGTTCTACTATTTAATTGGGTTGGTATTTACTTATACTTAGTAATTGCTAATAAAATTTTGACCAACTTTAAAAGCAATGCTCAGCTCTAACCATCCTTTTTGGTAAGCCTTACGCTTCACGTGGCTCCCACCTTTGGTGAGTTCATGCACATTATTCCCCATGACTTGTTGAGCTATGAACATATGTGAGCTCACACTTGCTGTCTCACACCCCCCCACAGGTCAAGAACAGGTACCACAGGATGAGGTGCATGGAGGATGCTACGACAAGTTCGTGAGAGGTCTAGGTCATCGTCTCCCAGTCAACTTTGGGTTGCTGGACTGTTGTCTCCTTATAATGTATTTATTTATTTTTTTGTATAGAACTCCTGTTATGTAGTAAAGATGTGACATTCGATCTTGTGCCATGAATCATCATATGTGTGAGACTTGGTCCCAGCACACCTGGTGATTATGTTCGTGCTCGGGTCTTGGTGCCCCGAAAACCGGGTGTGACACGCAAGCCCTTCGGTTACCAGGTATGCTCCTTTCGCCCTTCTCTCCCAGCGTTTGTCTCTACGCGCGTAGGCCAGGCCGACCCTGACAGTGTCTTCGTCCCTTGCCCCTGCGCTCCTCCCTGCACGTAACGCGGCACGCAGCCAGCGCGCAGCCAATGCGACCAAGTCCAGCGTCTCGGCACGGTTGCTTCGACACGGCCCGCGGCAGCAAGCCTACGCGGCGGCCAACAACCCACGCACCCATCCCCTGCTCCCTCGCGCGGCCTTCCCCCAGCACACACCCAAGCCAGCACGGCCAGCAGCCCACGCACCCAGCCTGTGCTCCCTCGACCAGTCCTGCGCGGCGGCGAGCTCGGCGCCCAGCGGCCCAGCCTACTCCCGCGGCAGCCTAGCTAGCTGGCCGGTGAGACCTCGGCTGGCCCCTCCTTCCCTCTACCCCATGGCAGTTTTCTTGTCCAAGCTCCAAGGAAGAAGAACCGTCATGCGTTGTGCGGTTACAGCAGGGAAGAAGATGCTAGCCACACTAGATCCCACTCCTTTTCATCCTATGTGGTTGTATGCCATGTGGTCTTTCATGTGGCTTCGATTCGACCAACCAGATCGTGTCACGTCACCTATAATCCGTGAAATATTATTTATTCAGTATATGTTGCGTTATAAATACGTCTTGGACCATTCTAGTTACGCTAATTCCATAACAACAACATCTGCATATTAAAATATTATTTCGTCATATCGCATATTCTAATTAGTTATTTAATCTCTTGTCTATTCGATGATTATTAAAGTAGTGTTGCAATTAAAATTAATCTATACTCTTACTTTACGATTTTAAAATACATGTTAATATTATTATACCATTTCAAATGTCTCTAAATAAGTACTTACTTAGTATAGACGCGATAGTTGCAATGCTCGCGTGTCACGTGTGTCCACATGACGTTCATGCGTGTTGTTCACGTGTCGTCGTTCATGCGAATCGCAATCCGCGCGCTTTAATAAAATTGTTTATTAGCCATGAATTGTTAGCTATTCAATATATAACGCGCCATAAACCCGTTTCTATTCGTTTCGGTCGCTTTAACTTCGTAACCTCGTCACCAACATGTTAGTAACATTATTTCGTAGCGAGGCGTGTTTTCACTAATTAGTTAATTATTTATTTATTTATCCAAGTTATTAAAGTAGTAGTTTACTTAAACTAATTTATAATTTTAGCCACACTTTATTTATATCTGTTAATAGGATTATATCTACCCAAATGTTTTAATTAATATTTGTTTAGTATAAGCACGACGTAACTTAATAATTCTCTTATGTTGTGTCGTTCGGTGTCAAGTCGCCGCGTGTCGTTCGCGCATCGTTCCGCGCATGTCGTGCACGTAGTCGTGCTGACTCGCGCGTTGTCGTGCGTGTTGTTTCGCGTGCCGTTCGCGCATTGTTTCATGCAGTGTCGTGTGTCATCACACGTCGAGTCCGTGCGTCGCGTGTGCCATTTACACGTGTCGCTTGCCTTACCGCGCGTCATTAGCGTGTATCTCGCGTGTTGATCACGTGAGTCACGCGGCGTCTGCGAGTGATAATAAATTGTTTTCGCGTATAAACCCTCATGTTAATAACATTTATTTGTCCGGTCGCATATTTTAGATAGTTAACTTAAGGTTTGCTCGATTAATATGTATTAGATTAATATTCTAATTAGATTACATGTGTAGTGTTCAACTCGCGCTTGTAGAATAAACATTAACATGACTATTATTAACTTAACTACTTATTTAATAATTATTTAGTATAAATGAGTCACGTATTTAGTTTTTCTCGCCTGTCACATGAGTTGTTCCGCACGTGGTGTCGTGCTGATTCGCACGTCGTTCGCGCTGGTCGCACGCATTGTTTCGTGTGTCGTCAGCGTGCTATGTCGCGTGTGTCCGTGCGTCGTTCGCACGTTGTCGTGATGTTTCACTCGTTGTAAATTCGTTTCGCTTAGAATCTCTCGCTTTAATTAAATTACTGGTTTGATTGATAGCTGCTAGTGTAGCAGGTTAAGCGAAACTAAATATTAGATATAACTTATATTTTGTACTATCGAATTAAATGTTATATTACTATTGATTTAGCGTAACGTGATATCTTCCCGACCATAGCTTCGAGTTCGATAATTCTTTTTCCTCGCGTGACCGTAGTAACACACTCTATTTCATTTTGCATGTTTTATTAAGTTTTTATTTGAATGGTGTAATGTTCTTATGCATATACATATGTTTGTTTGTTTATGCCTATTGGTATTTGTTCTGCGTCGCGAATAGATTGCGGTCCGTTTCCGAGCTTCAAGGGATCGAAGATCAATCGTTGGCAATCAAGTGACCTGGTTCTTCGAGTTCTGTAAAGTTGAAGACCCTGAGCATCTGTTTGGTGAAGGCAAGTGTCCTCAGACCTATCATGTCCTACTTTACTTTATAATTCACTGTCCCGCATTACATTATTGAAACTTAAGGATTGCCTAGTCTGAATTTACCTTACCTTTTTGGGTTATCGTGTTTAGCTTCATGCTATTGCTTTACCTTAATCAATGAACATGATGTGATTATTTATGATACGATGATGTTATCCCAATGAGGTTCTTGTGATTACTTTAGGGGACTCAGGCCATTTTTCCTGAGTACCTCTCCGTAAGGACCTGTTCGGGGAGTGACAACCCGGGAAAACAGTGCAGCCATGAGGGTGGAATGGGACGCCCTTAGCTGATTAATTAGAGGAACCAGAGGAGTAGTTGGCTTCGCCGTAGGGCCGTCAATGGGGTCTGGGCACAGTACTTGCTCTACTGAGGCTGGTTGTAGAGGTTCTCGATTTGGTTTTGTTAGTCACCCTTCCTTTGGGGAGATGTACTGTGTTTATCAAACTGGAGAAACCAAACGGGCGGCTATGACCTCTAGGAAATCTTTGTAAAGGCTACGTAGTGAGACCCTGTTAGGTCACCTTGGTAGTGATCAATGGAGAGTCATGATCTCCGGGCAGAACGGGAATCACGACTTGTGGGTAAAGTGTGCGACCTCTGTAGAGGGTTAGAAACTGATATATCAGTCATGCTCACGGTTATGAGCGGCCTTGCGATCCTCTTTAATTAGAGATACAGATGGTTCGACATACAATGGTTCTATTTATTATTTTGGTTACGATGATGATAATGATGTTCCTTAATGAGGAATATGATTCACGGGTCGGTTATTGCTAAAACTTGGCGTCTACTAATAATAAATACCTGACAAACTAAAAGCAACTGCTATGACCCTAACCCCACATAAAGCTAGTCCACCTCAGCCAAATGGGACATTTGCTAAGTACATTGATGTGTACTCACCCTTGCTTTCACAAAACACCAGGTTGCCTTTGGTGCAATCTATGCTTAGGTAAAGAAGAAGGCGTCGAGGCGGATCTTCAGGAGTTCCAGGACTTCGACGAGTTCGAGGATTAGGCTAGCGACCTCCCCCAGTCAGATGCCTGTGGTGGGTTTATTTACGTTGGCTACATTTTAATTCTGTGTACTTTGATTTATATTATGTAAATGACTCTAGTCTTTAATATTTTTACTTATTCTTTATTGTTATTCGAAGCATTGTGCTATGATGAGTCATTTATGTAATCGCTGTGTATGTGAATTTCTGATCCTGGCACGTACATGGTTCGCATTCGGTTTACCTTCAAAAATCGGGTGTGACACCAAGGATGGAGTTGACAGGGTGATCTCGTTGAATTGCTTGGTGGACTCTTGGGTGTGGCGGTCTTTGACCCTGTACTTCTTGCTCATCTTCCTTGTCTTCATTATTTTCATCACCCCCTTGATCATTGTCCTCCTCTTGAGGTGGCTCATCCTTTTGATCTTCATCTTCATTATCTTGAGCCTGATCCTCATCTTGAGTTGGTGGAGATGCTTGTACGGAAGATGATGGTTGATCTTGTGCTTGTGGAGGCTCTTTGTATTCCTTAGGACACACATCCCCAATGGACATGTTCCTTAGTGCGACGCACGGAGCCTCTTCATCATATAATTCATCAAGATCAACTTGCTCCACTTGGGAGCCATTGTCTCATCAAACACAATGTCACAAGAAACCTCAACTAATCTAATGGATTTGTTGAAGACTCTATATGCCCTTGTGTTTGAGTCATAACCAGGTAAAAAGCCTTCTACAACTTTAGGAGCAAATTTAGATTTTCTACCTCTTTTAACAAGAATAAAGCATTTGCTCCCAAAGACTCTAAAATATGAAACATTGGACTTTTTACTAGTGAGGAGTTCATATGATGTTTTCTTGAGGATTCGGTGAAGGTAGAGCCGGTTGACGGAGTAATAAGCAGTGTTGATTGCTTCCACCCAAAACCGGTCCGGTGTCTTGTAGTCATCAAGCATGGTTCTTGCCATGTCCAGTAGAGTTCTATTTTTCCTCTCCACTACACCATTTTGTTGAGGTGTGTAGGGAGAAGAAAACTCATGCTTGATGCCCTCATCCTTAAGAAATCCTTCAATTTGAGAATTCTTGAACTCCGTCCCATTATCGCTTCTTATCTTTTTTATTCTCAATCCGAACTCGTTTTGAGCCCGTCTTAGAAATCCTTTTAAGGTCTCTTAGGTTTGTGATTTTTCCTACAAAAAGAATACCCAAGTGAAGCGAGAATAATCATCCATAATTACTAGAGAGGACTTACTCCTGCCGATGCTTATGTAAGCAATCGGGCCGAATAGGTCCATGTGGAGTAGCTCGAGCGGCCTATCCATTGTCATTATGTTCTTGTGTGGATGATGAGAGCCAACTTGCTTTCCTGCTTGACATGCACTACAAATCCTGTCTTTCTCAAAATGAACATTTATTAGTCCTAAAATGTGCTCTCTCTTTAGAAGTTTGTGGAGATTCTTCTTCCCAACATGGGCAAGTCGGCGATGCCAGAGCCAATCCATATTAGTCTTAGCAATTAAGCAAGTCAAGTTCAGCTTGATTATCATTAAAATCTACTAAATTTAGCTGACCCTCTAACACTCCATTAAATGTTATTGAATCATCACTTCTTCTAAAGACAGTAACACCAATATCACTAAAAAGACAGTTGTAGCCCATTTTACATAATTGAGATACGGAAAGCAAATTGTAATCTAAAGAATCTACAAGAAAAACATTGGAAATAGAATGGTTAGGAAATATAGCAATTTTACCCAAACCTTTGACCAATCCTTGATTTCCATCCCCGAATGTGATAGCTCGTTGGGGATCTTCATTTTTCTCGTAGGAGGAGAACATTATTTTCTTCCCGGTCATGTGGTTTGTGCATCCGCTATCGATTATCCAACTTGAACCACCAGATGCATAAACCTGCAAAACAATTTAGGCCTTGTTCTTAGGTACCCAAACAGTCTTGGGTCCTTTGATGTTAGAAACAAGCACCTTGGGTATCCAAACACAAGTCTTTGAACCCTTGTGTTTGGCCCCTAAAAGGGAAATAGGGTCAAACCTTTTCCATAAATAATTTTGGTGGTTGAATGCCCAACACAAATAATGGACTAACTAGTTTGCTCTAGATTATATGTTCTACAGGTGCATAAAGGTTCAACACAAACCAATAAAAGACTTGAAGATAGGGTTCAAATACAAAGGAGCAAAGAAACTTGAGTGTGCCCTGGTCTGGCGCACCGGACTGTCCGGTGTGCCACCGGACAGTGTCTGGTGCACTAGGACCATACAATTCCAAACTCGCCATTCTTGGGTTTCAACCAGCATGCTCCGCTATAATTCATCGAACTGTCCGGTGTGCCACCAGACTATCTGGTGTGACAACGGGGCAACGGCTACTCGGCGCAACGGTCGACTGCAAAAGCCGCGCTGACCGCTGAACAGTGAAGAACAGTGCGCAGAGTCAGAACATAGAAGTCAGAGGCGCACCGGACAGTGAACAGTGCGTGTCCGATGTGGCACCGGACAGTCCGGTGCCGCATGAAGACAAAGCTCCAACGGTCAACTGCTCCAGAACCCTAACGGTTGGGCGACGTGGCTGGCGCACCGGACTGTCTGGTGCGCCCATCGACAGCAGACTTCCCCAACGGCTACTTGGTGGTTGAGGGCTATAAATACCCCCAACCACAACCACTTCAAGCATCCAAGTTTCTAGCACGTCACATTCAATACAAGAGCTAGTGCATTCACTCCAAGACACAATTCAATAGAATCAAAAGCCTCTCCAAGTCCCAATTCCATTCCAATCACCTAGTGACTTGAGAGAGAGTTTGTTTGTGTTCTTTGCGCTCTTGTTTCTTGGATCGCTTTCTTCCTTCCTCTTTCTTGTTTCAAAGTGTTTTGTAAGCAAGGCAAGAGACACCAATTGTGTGGTGGTCCTTGCAGGGTCTAAGTGACCCGTGAGAATTAAGGAGAAAGCTCACTCGGTCTAAGTGACCGTTTGAGAGAGGGAAAGGGTTGAAAGAGACCCGGTCTTTGTGACCACCTCAACTGGGACTAGGTTCTTTAGAACCGAACCTCGGTAAAACAAATCATTGTGTCATCCGCTTGATTTGCTCTTGATTTGTTTTCCCCCTCTCTCTCTCGGACTCGGATTTAATTCTAACGCTAACCCCGGCTTGTAGTTTGTGTTTAAAGTTGTAAATTTTCAGATTACGCCTATTCACCCCCTCTAGGCAACTTTCAATTGGTATCAGAGCCCGGTACTTCATTAGAGTCTAACCACTCGAAGTGATGTCAGGAGATCACGCCAAGAGGGAGATCGTGACAGGCGACAAGCCCGCAAGCTCGGGGATAACCCTCTCAAGGGAGTCTAGCCACAAGCAAAAGGAGGAATCCTTTTCCTCCAACAAGACCCATTGGAGAGGCGACAAGAAGAAGAAGACGAAGAAAGTGGTCTACTATGAGACCGACTCTTCGTCGCCCTCCACCTCCGGCTCCGACTCGTCGTCCACTACTTCTAAGCGCCATGAGCGCAAGAAGTATAGTAAGATGCCCCTCCGCTATCCTCGCATTTCTAAGCGCACTCCATTACTTTCTGTTCCCTTAGGCAAACCACCATATTTTGATGGTGAGGATTATTCTATGTGGAGTGATAAAATGAGGCATCATCTAACCTCACTCCACAAAAGCATTTGGGATATTGTTGAGTATGGAGCGCAGGTATCAAAGAAGGGGGACAAGGACTACGACTCAGACGAGGCCGACCAAATTCGGCACTTTAACTCCCAAGCCACAACTATACTCCTCGCCTCCTTGTGTCGAGAGGAGTATAATAAGGTGCAAGGGTTAAAGACGGCCAAAGAAATTAGGGACGTCCTCAAGACGGCGCATGAACGGGACGAGGTGACCAAGATCACCAAGTGGGAGATGATCGGGGGGGGAGCTCGGTCGATTCGTCCTCAACCAAGGAGAGGAGCCACAAGCCATGTACAACCGGCTCAAGACCTTGATGAATCAAGTGTGCAACCTCGGGAGCACCAAGTGGGATGACCATGAAATGGTCAAGGTTATTCTAAGATCCCTTGTTTTTCACAATCCTACTCAAGTGCAATTAATTCATGAGGATCCTAGATACAAATTAATGTCTCTCGAGGAAGTGATAGGCAAGTTTGTGAGCTTTGATTTAATGGTCAAAGGCTCCAAACACATTGTCAACTTGGAGCAAGGCGCCACCTCCACACCCGAGGTACAACCCGTCGCATTCAAGGCGACGGAAGAAAAAAAGGAGTCTACACCAAGTAGGCTTCCCATCGACGCCTCCAAGCTTGACAATGAGGAAATGGCGCTCATCATCAAGAGTTTTCACCAAATCCTCAAGCAAAGGAGGGGAAGGACTACAAACCCCACTCCAAGAGGGTGTGCTACAAGTGTGGTAAGCCAAGTCATTTTATCGCTAAATGTCCTATGTCTAGTGATAGTGACAGGGGCAACGACAAGAAGAAGAAGAAGAAGAAGGAGAAGAAGAGGTACTACAAGAAGAAGGGCGGCGATGCCCACGTGTGTCGGGAATGGGACTCCGATGAGAGCTCCACCGACTCCTCCTCCGACGAGGATGCCGCCGACATCGCCGTCAACAAGGGACTCCTCTTCCCCAATGTCGGCCGCAAGTGCTTCATGGCAAAAGACGGCAAAAAGAAGAAGGTAAAATCTAGGGCCTCCACCAAATATACAGCATCTAGTGATGAGGGTAGCTCTAGTGATGATGAAGATGATTTGCTTACTCTTTTTGCCAACCTCAACATGCAACAAAAAGAAAAATTGAATGAATTGATAGGAGCCATTCATGAGAAGGATGAACTCTTGGACAGCCAAGAGGAATTCCTTATTAAGGAAAACAAGAAGCATGTTAAAGTAAAAAATGCTAATGCTCAGGAAGTAGAGAAAAATGAAAATTTGACTAAGGAGCTTAGCATTTGCCATGACACTATTTCCAACCTTAGAACCAAGAATGCTAGTTTGATTGCTAAGGTTGAAAAATTAAATGTTTGTAATGATTCAACTGTCAATCTTAAGAATGAAAATGCTAGTTTAATTGCAAAGATTGATAAATTGAATGAATCAATTTCTAGCCTTAGAGATGAAAATGCTAGATTAATTTCTAAGGCTAAAGACTTAAATGTTTGCAATGATGCTATTTCCAGTCTTAGAAATGAAAATGCCATTTTACATGCTAAGATTGATGAAATATATGTTTGCAAACCCTCTACATCTACTGTTGATCATGTTTCTATTTGCACTAGATGTAGAGATTTTAATATTGATGCTATAAATCATCACCTTGCTTTATTTAAACAACAAAATGATCATATAGCTCAATTAAGTGCTAAAATTAATGAGCATGAAATTGAAAATGAGAAGTTTAAATTTGCTGGAAGCATGCTCTATAGTGGGAGATGCTCTGGCATTAAGGATGGGATTGGTTTCCAGCAAGGAAGCAATATCAATGTCTAACTTTGTTAAGGGAAAAGCTCCCATTGTTCAGGATAATGAGGGTTACATTTTATATCCTGCTAATTATCCTGAATATAAAATTAGGAGAATTCATGCTAGAAAACCTCACACTATTTCTCATCATGCATTCATGTATAAAAATGAGGCATCTAGCTCTAGGCATTCTACCCATGTTAAAATGCCTAAAAGGAAAACTCCCGCTGCATCAAATGAGCCTATTATTTCATTTAAGACTTTTGATGCATCTTATGTTTTAACTAACAAATTAGGCAAAGTAGTTGCCAAATACGCTGGGGACAAACACAAGGGGTCAAAGACTTGTGTTTGGGTACCCAAGGTGCTTGTTTCTAATGTGAAAGGACCCAAGACCGTTTGGGTACCTAAGAACAAGGCCTAAATTGTTTTGCAGGTTTATGCATCCGGGGGATCAAGTTGGATAATAGACAGCGGATGCACAAACCACATGACAGGGGAGAAAAGGATGTTCTCCTCATACAAGAAAAACGAAGATCCCCAACGAGCTATTACATTCGGGGATGGAAATCAAGGTTTGGTCAAAGGACTTGGTAAAATTGCTATATCACCTAACCATTCTATATCCAATGTTTTTCTTGTAGATTCTTTAGATTACAATTTGCTTTCAGTTTCTCAATTATGCAAAATGGGCTACAACTGTCTTTTTACAAATGTAGGTGTTACTGTCTTTAGAAGAAGTGATGATTCAGTAGCATTTAAGGGAGTGTTAGAGGGTCAGCTATACTTAGTTGATTTCAATAGAGCCGAACTTGACACTTGCTTAATTGCTAAGACTAATATGGGTTGGCTCTGGCATCACCGACTAGCCCATGTTGGGATGAAGAATCTTCACAAGCTTATAAAGGGAGAGTACATTTTAGGACTAACAAATGTTCATTTTGAGAAAGACAGGGTTTGTAGCGCATGTCAAGCAGGAAAGCAAGTTGGCGCTCATCATCCACACAAGAACATCATGACAACGGACAAGCCACTGGAGCTACTCCACATGGATCTATTCGGCCCTGATAGCTTACATAAGCATCGGCGGGAGTAAGTACTGTCTAGTTATTGTGGATGATTATTCTCGCTTCACTTGGTTATTCTTTTTGCAGGAAAAATCATAGACCCAAGAGACCCTAAAAGGATTTTTGAGAAGGGCTCAAAATGAGTTTGGATTGAGAATCAAAAAGATAAGAAGCGACAATGTGACGGAGTTCAAGAATTCTCAAATCGAAGGCTTTCTTGAGAACGAGGGCATCAAGCATGAGTTCTCTTCTCCCTACACACCTCAACAAAATGGTGTAGTGGAGAGAAAGAATAGAACTCTACTGGATATGGCAAGGACCATGCTTGATGAGTACAAGACTCCGGACCGGTTTTGGGCTGAAGCAATCAACACTCCTTGCTACTCCATCAACCGGGTCTACCTACATCGAATCCTCAAGAAGACATCATATGAACTCCTCACCGGTAAAAAGCCCAATGTTTCATATTTTAGAGTCTTTGGAAGCAAATGTTTTATTCTTGTTAAAAGAGGTAGAAAATCTAAATTTGCTCCTAAGGCTATAGAAGGCTTTTTACTTGGTTATGACTCAAACACAAGGGTATATAGAGTCTTTAACAAGTCCACTGGACTAGTTGAAGTTTCTTGTGATATTGTGTTTGATGAGACTAATGGCTCCCAAGTGGAGCAAGTTGATCTTGATGAGCTAGATGATGAAGAGGCTCCGTGTGTCGCGCTAAGGAACATGTCTATTAGGGATGTGTGTCCTAAGGAATCCGAAGAGCCTACACAAGCACAAGATCAACCGTCATCTTCCAATCAAGCATCTCCACCAACTCAGGATGAGGAACAGACTCAAGGTGGTGAAGAAGAAGATCAAGAAGTTGAGCCACCTCAAGAGGAGGACAAGGATCAAGGGGGAGATGAAGTTGATCAAGACAAGGAAAATGATAACGAAATCCAGGGTCAACGACCGCCACACCCAATAGTCCACCAGGCGATTCAAAGATATCACCTTGTCAACTCCATTCTTGGTGACATTCATAAGGGGGTAACTACTCGATCTCAAGTCACACATTTTTGTGAACATTACTCTTTTGTTTTCTCTATTGAGCCATACTAGGTAGAGGATGCATTAAGAGATTTGGATTGGGTGTTGGCAATGCAAGAGGAGCTCAACAACTTTACAAGGAATGAGGTATGGCATTTGGTTCCACGTCCTAATCAAAATATTGTAGGTACCAAGTAGGTATTCCGCAACAAGCAAGATGAGCATGGTGTAGTGATAAGAAACAAAGCCCGACTTGTGGCCAAGGGTTATTCACAAGTCGAAGGTTTGGATTTCGATAAAACTTATGCACCTGTAGCTAGGCTTGAGTCAATTCGCATATTACTTTCCTATGCTACTTACCATGGCTTTAAGCTTTATCAAATGGACGTGAAAAGTGCCTTCCTGAATGAACCAATCAAGGAAGAGGTCTATGTTGAGCAACCTCCCGACTTTGAAGATAGTGAGTACCCTAACCATATTTACAAACTCTCAAAGGCGCTTTATGGGCTCAAGCAAGCCCCAAGAGCATGGTATGAATGCCTGCAAGATTTTATTATCACTAATGGCTTCAAAGTCGGAAAAGCTGATCCTACACTCTTTACTAAAACTGTTGAAAAAGACTTGTTTATATGCCAAATTTATGTTGATAATATCATATTTGGGTCTACTAACAAGTCTACCTGTGAAGAGTTTAGGAGGATTATGGTTCCAAAATTCGAGATGTCAATGATGGGGGAGTTGAGATATTATTTAGGATTTCAAGTCAAGCAACTCTAAGAGGGCACGTTCATCAGCCAAACCAAGTACATTCAAGACATCCTTAACAAGTTTGGAATGAAGGATGCCAAACCCATCAAGACATCCATGGGAACTAATGGGCATCTCGACCTTGACACAAGGAGGTAAATCCGTAGATCAAAAGGTATACCAGTCGATGATAGGATCTTTACTCTATTTATGTGCATCTCGACCGGATATTATGCTTTATGTATGCATGTGTGCAAGGTTCCAAGCCGATCCTAAGGAAGTTCACCTTAGGGCCGTGAAGAGAATCATGAGGTATTTAGTTTACACTCCTAAGTTTGGACTTTGGTACCCTAGGGGATCCACCTTTGATTTAACAGGTTATTTTGATGTCGATTGGGCAGGGTGTAAAATTGATCAGAAGAGCACATCAGGGACTTGTCAGTTTCTAGGAAGATCCCTGGTGTCTTGAGCTTCAAAGAAACAAAACTCAGTAGCTCTTTCTACCGCCGAAGCCGAGTATATTGCCGCAGGTCATTGTTGTGCGTAATTACTTTGGATGAGGCAAACCCTTGGGGACTATGGCTACAAATTGAGCAAAGTCCCTTTCCTATGTGACAATGAGAGTGCTATCTGCATGGCGGAGAATCCCGTTGAACATAGCCGCACTAAGCACATAGACATTCGGTATCACTTTTTGAGGGATCACCAACAAAGGGGGGATATCGAGATAGCTTATGTAAACACCAAAGATCAATTAGCCGATATCTTCACCAAGCCACTAGATGAGAAAACCTTTAGCAAACTTAGGAATGAGCTAAATATTCTTGATTCTCGGAATTTTGATTGAAACATTGCACGCATAGCTCATTTATATACCTTTGATCATATTTCTTTCCTTTGGTACATATACATATTTCTTATTCTTCTTGTGCCAAGGCTAAGACTAATGTGTTTCCATGAGTATATATTATATTAGTCTTAGATTGAAAGGGCAATGGAGTATTCGGCAAAGACAACGCTTCCACTTAACTCCATCGGTATTAGTTACTCTTTGCCGGTATTCCACCATCTCCACATTGGTATAATCTTTCAGTCATATTTCTTTTATCAATGGGGGAGAAAATGTAAATAGGGCTCTCAAAGTCTCCGTTTTTGGTGATTAATGCCAAAGGGGGAGAACGTATTTAGCTCAAAGCAAAAGGACCGCACCACCACCAATTTCAAAATTTTCAAGAATTTTTCAAAATTGGTATCTAAAAGTATTTGATCTTGTTCAATTGATATTTACAAAAATTGGTAAAACCCTCTTGAACACTAAGAGGAGAATTTCATTTAGGGGGAGTTTTGTTTAGTCAAAGGAAAAGCATTTGAAACAGGGGAGAAAATTTCAAATCTTGAAAATGCTTCTTGCAATCTTACTAATATGCCTTTGACTATTTGCAAAAGGACTTTGAAAAGATTTTCCAAAAGAATTTGCAAAAACAAAACAATTGGTGCAAACATGGTCCAAAATGTCAAATAAAAGAAAGCAATCCATGCATATCTAGTGAAATTATAAATTGGTTTAATTCTAAGTAACCTATGCACTTACATTATGCAAACTAGTTCATTTCTGCACTTATATATTTGCTTTGGTTTGTGTTGGCATCAATCACCAAAAAGGGGGAGATTGGCAGGGAAATAGGGTCAAACCTTTTCCATAAATAATTTTGGTGGTTGAATGCCCAACACAAATAATGGACTAACTAGTTTGCTCTAGATTATATGTTCTACAGGTGCATAAAGGTTCAACACAAACCAATAAAAGGTTGAAGATAGGGTTCAAATACAAAGGAGCAAAGAAACTTGAGTGTGTCCTGGTCTGGCACACCGGACTGTCCGGAGTGCCACCGGACAGTGTCCGATGCACCAGGACCGTACAATTCCAAACTTGCCACTCTCGGGTTTCAACCAGCGTGCTCTGCTATAATTCACCGGACTGTCCGGTGTGCCACCGGACTGTCCGGTGAGCCAGCGAAGCAACGGCTCCCTGCGCGCCAACGGTCGACTGTGCAGAGCTACGGTGCTGAACAGTGTCGCAGTAGAAGTCAGAGCGCAGAAGTCAGAGGTCACCGGACTGTCTGGTGTGGCACCGGACTATCCGGTGCAGCAAGACGACAAGCGTCTTCAACGGTCAACTGCTCCAAACCCTAACAATTGCGCTGACGTGGCGCGCATCGGATATATGCACAGTGGTTGTCCGGTGGTGCACCTGACTGTCCGATGCACCCATCGCCAGCAGCCTTTGCCTACGGCTAGGAAGTGGTTGGGGGCTATAAGTACCCCCCCAACCACCTCATTCATTGGCATCCAAGTATTCTGAACATCTCATTCATTGCAAGAGCAAAAGACTTCACTCTAAGACACATTCAATAGATCAAATCCTCTCCAAGCCTCCAAATCAACTCAATTCCATTAGGGACTTGAAAGAGGGTGTCTTGTGTTATTTTGTTGCTCTTATTGCTTGGATTGCCCTTCTTCCTTCCTCACTCTTTTTCTAAGTGCTTGTAAAGCTAAGCAAGAGACACCAAGTGTGTGGTGGTCCTTACGGGGTCTTAGTGACCCGTGTGATTAAGGAGAAGGCTCACTCGGTCTAAGTGACCGTTTGAGAGAGAGGGAAAGGGTTGAAATAGACCCAGCCTTTGTGGCCTCCTCAACGGGATTAGGTTCTTTGGAACCGAACCTCGGTAAAACAAATCACCATGTCTTCTCGCCTTGATTCCCGCTTGATTTGTTTTGTCCTCTTTCCTCTCTATAACGTTTCCTTGCTAGTATTAATTTGAGTTTGCTTCCATACGTCATCTGCATCCACTGAGCAACTCTTAGCAAGAGAAACAATCTTTCGGACTTGAATTTAATTCTAACGCTAACCCCGGCCTTAGTGTGTGTTTAAGTTTACAAATTTCAGGTTTCACCTATTCACCCCCCCCCCTCTAGGTGACTTTCAAGGAGAAGCCACTTATTGTTGCTCTTCGCATTCTTTTTACAAACCAAGGGAATCGAGAGTTACTGAAAGTCGCCTAGAGGGGGTGAATAGGCGTAATCTGAAATTTACAATTTAAAACACAAACTACAAGCCGGGGTTATCGTTAGAATTAAATCCGAGTCCGGGAGAGAGGGCGAAAACAAATCAACCAAGAAATAAAGCGGATGAACACGGTTATTTGTTTTACCGAGGTTCAGTTCTAAAGAACCTAGTCCCCGTTGAGGTGGTCACAAAGACTGGGTCTCTTTCAACACTTTCCCTCTCTCAAACGGTCACTTGGACCGAGTGAGCTTTCTCCTTAATTCTCATGGGTCACTTAGACCCCGCAAGGACCACCACACAATTGGTGTCTCTTGCCTTGCTTACAAAACACTTGGGAACAAGGATGAGGAAGGAAGAAAGCGATCCAAGCAACAAGAGCACAAAGAACATGAACAAACTTTCTCTCAAGTCACTAGGTGATTAGAATAGATTTGGGACTTGGAGAGGCTTTGATTCTATTGAATTGTGTCTTGGAGTGAATGCACTAGCTCTTGTATTGAATGTGAAGTGCTGGAAACTTGGATGCTTGGAGTGGTGGTGATTGGGGGGTATTTATAGCCTCAACCACCAAACAACCGTTGGGGCAGGCTGCTATCGATGGGTGCACCGGACAGTCCGGTGCGCCACCGGATACTGTCTGGTGCGCCAGCCACATCACCCAACCGTTAGGGTTCTGGAGCATTTGACCGTTGGAGGCTTTGTCCTCTAGTGGCACCGGACAGTCCGGTGCCGCACCGGACAGGTCCTGTTCATTATCCGGTGCGCCTCTGACTTCTGCTCTGCCTTCTACCACACACTGTAGCCTTTGAAGAGTTGACCGTTGCGCTGGATAGCCGTTGCTCCGGTGGTGCACTGGACAGTCCGGTGGCGCACCGGACAGTCCGGTGATTTTTAGCGGAGTGCGCCTGGAGAAACCCGAGAGTGGCCAGTTCATCCTTGTACGGTCCTGGTGCACCGGACAGTCTGGTGCGCCAGACTAGGGCACACTCGGTTTCTTTGCTCCTTTGTATTTGATCCCTAACTTCAATCTTTTTTTGGTTTGTGTTGAACCTTTATGCACCTGTAGAACATATATTCTAGAGCAAACTAGTTAGTCCATTATTTGTGTTGGGCATTCAACCACCAAAATTAATTGTGGGAAAAGGTTAACTCGATTTCCCTTTCAATCTCCCCCTTTTTGGTGATTGATGCCAACACAAACCAAAGCAAATATATTAAGTGCAGAAATGAACTGGTTTGCATATGGTAAGTGCATAGGTTACTTAGAATTAAACCAATATGAAAGTCTTATTGCATATGAATAAGAGTGAATGGATTGCTTTCTTTTATTTGACATTTTGGACCACATTTGCACCACATGTTTTGTTTTTGCAAATCTTTTCAAAGTCTTTTCAAAATTCTTTTGCAAATAGTCAAAGGTATATGAATAAGATTGCAAGAAGCATTTTCAAGCTTTGAAATTTCTCCCCCTATTTCAAATGCTTTTCCTTTGACTAAACAAAAGCTCCCCCTAAATGAAATTTCTCCCCTTAGCTTTCAAGAGGGTTTTGAATAGATACTAATTTTGAAATCTTATTTTCATAAGCATAGTTACCAATTTGAAATTGTCTTGAGTACTAATTGAAAAACAAACATTTGTGAATACCAATAAAATCTTTCATTTTGAAATTTTTTGGTGGTGCGGTCCTTTTTCTTTAGGCTTAATATTTTCTCTCCCTTTCGCATTAAGCGCCAAAAAGGAGAACTTTGGAGCCCTTCTTATATTTTCTCCCCCATTGGTACAAGTAAATATGAGTGAAAGATTATACCAATCGGAGAGATGGCGGAATATCGGCAAAAGGTAAATAATACCATTGGAGTAGAGTGGAAGCGTTGTCTCTACCGAATACTCCATTTCCCTTTCAATCTAAGACTTAATACAAGAGATACTCATGGAAACATATTAGTCTTAGCCTTGGCACAAGAAGAATAAGAAATATGTATATGTGCCAAATGAAAGAGATATGATCAAAGGTATATAAATGAGCTATGTGTGCAATGTTTCAATCAAAATTCCGAGAATCAAGAATATTTAGCTCATTCCTAAGTTTGCTAAAGGTTTTCTCATCTAGTGGCTTGGTGAAGATATCGGCTAATTGATATTTGGTGTTAATATAAGCTATTTCGATATCCCCCCTTTGTTGGTGATCTCTCAAAAAGTGATATCGAATGTCTATGTGCTTAGTGCGGTTGTGTTCAACGGGATTATCCGCCATGCGGATTGCACTCTCATTATCACATAGGAGAGGGACTTTGCTCAATTTGTAGCCATAGTCCCTAAGGGTTTGCCTCATCCAAAGCAATTGCACACAACAATGACCTGTAGCAATATACTCGGCTTCGGTGGTGGAAAGAGCTACTGAGTTTTGTTTGTTTGAAGCCCAAGACACCAGGGATCTCCCCAGAAACTGACAAGTCCCTGATGTGCTCTTTCTATCAATTTTTCACCCTGCCCAATCGGCATCGGAATAACCTATTAAATGAAAGGTGGATCCCCTAGGGTACCAAAGCCCAAACTTAGGAGTGTAAACTAAATACCTCATGATTCTCTTCACGGCCCTAAGATGAACTTCCTTAGGATCGACCTAAAATCTTGCACACATGCATACATAAAACATACTATCCCGTCGAGATGCACATAAATAGAGTAAAGATCCTATCATCGACCGATATATCTTTTGATCTACGGATTTACGTCCCGTGTCGAGGTTGAGATGCCCATTGGTTCTCATGGGTGTCTTGGTGGGTTTGGCATCCTTCATTCCAAACTTCTTAAGAATGTATTAAATGTACTTGGTTTGGCTGATGAAGGTGCCGTCTTGGAGTTGCTTGATTTGAAATCCTAAGAAATATCTCAACTCCCCCATCATATACATCTCGAATTTTTGTACCATGATCCTACTAAACTCTTCACAAGTAGACTTGTTAGTAGACCCAAATATGATATCATCAACATAAATTTGGCATATAAACAAGTCTTTTTCAACAGTTTTAGTAAAGAGTGTAGGATCAGCTTTGCCGACTTTGAAGCCATTAGTGATAAGGAAATCTCACAGGCATTCATACCATGCTCTTGGGGCTTGCTTGAGCCCATAAAGCGCCTTTGAGAGTTTGTAAACATGGTTAGGGTACTCACTATCTTCAAAGACGGGAGGTTGCTCAACATAGACCTCTTCCTTGATGGGTCCATTGAGGAAGGCACTCTTCACGTCCATTTGATAAAGCTTGAAGCCATGGTAAGTAGCATAGGCAAGTAATATGCGAATTGACTCAAGCCTAGCTACAGGTGCATAAGTTTCATCGAAATCCAAACCTTCGACTTGTGAGTAACTCTTGGCCACAAGTCGGGCTTTGTTCCTTATCACCACACCATGCTCATCTTGCTTGTTGCGGAATACCCATTTGGTACCTACAACATTTTGATTAGGACGTGGAACCAAATGCCATACCTCATTCCTCGTGAAGTTGTTGAGCTCCTCTTGCATTGCCACCACCCAATCCGAATCTCTTAATGCATCCTCTACCCTATATGGCTCAATAGAGTAAATAAAAGAGTAATGTTCACAGAAATGAGCAACTCGAGATCTAGTTGTTACCCCCTTATGAATGTCACCAAGGATGGAGTTGATGGGGTGATCTCATTGAATTGCTTGGTGGACTCTTGGGTGTGGCGGTCTTTGACCCTGTATTTCTTGATCATCTTCCTTGTCTTGACTATCTTCATCTCCCCCTTGATTATTGACCTCTTCTTGAGGTGGCTCATCCTCTTGATCTTCTTCTTCATCATCTAGAGCCTGATTCTCATCTTGGGTTGGTGGAGATGCTTGATTGGAAGATGATGGTTGATCTTGTGCTTGTGGAGGCTATTTGGATTCCTTAGGACACACATCCCCAATAGACATGTTCCTTAGCGCGATGCACGGAGCCTCTTCATCATCTAATTCATCAAGATCAACTTGCTCCACTTAGAAGCCATTAGTCTCATCAAACACAATGTCACAAGAAACTTCAACTAGTCCAGTGGACTTGTTAAAGACTCTATATGCCCTTGTGTTTGAGTCATAACCAAGTAAAAAACCTTCTATAGCTTTAGGAGCAAATTTAGATTTTCTACCTCTTTTAACAAGAATAAAGCATTTACTCCCAAAGACTCTAAAATATGAAAGATTGGGCTTTTTATCGGTAAGGAGTTCGTATGATGTCTTCTTGAGGATTCGGTGAAGATATAACCGGTTGATAGAGTAGCAGGCGGTGTTAATCACCTCAGCCCAGAACCGGTCTAGTGTCTTGTACTCATCAAGCATGGTCCTTGCCATGTCTAGTAGAGTTCTATTCTTCCTCTCCAATACACCATTTTGTTGAGGTGTGTAGGGAGAAGAGAACTCATGTTTGATGCCCTCATCCTCAAGGAAGCCTTCAATTTGAGAGTTCTTGAACTCCGTCCCATTGTCGCTTCTTATCTTTTTGATCCTTAAGTCGAACTCATTTTGAGCCCGTCTCAAGAATCCCTTTAAGGTCTCTTGGGTTTGTGATTTTTCCTACAAAAAGAATACCCATGTGAAGCGAGAATAATCATCCATAATTACTAAACATTACTTACTCCCGCCATTGCTTATATAAGCGATCGGGCCGAATAAATCCATTACTTAACTTGGATGCTTGGAGTGGTGGTGGTTGGGGGTATTTATAGCCCTCAACCACCAAACAACCGTTGGGGCAGGCTGCTGTCGATGGGTGCACCGGACAGTCCGGTGCGCCACCGAATACTGTCCGGTGCGCCAGCCACGTCACCCAACTGTTACGGTTCTGGAGCATTTGACCGTTGGAGGCTTTGTCCTCTAGTGGCACCGGACAGTCCGGTGCCGCACCGGACAAGTCCTGTTCACTGTCCGATGCGCCTCAGACTTCTGCTCTGCCTTCTGCTGCACACTGTAGCCATTGCAGAGTCAACCATTGCGCTGGATAGCCGTTGCTCCGCTGGCTCACCGGACAGTTCGGTGGCGCACCGGACAGTCCAGTGATTTTTAGCGGAGTGCGCCTGGAGAAACTCGAGAGTGGCCAGTTCATCCTTGTACGGTCCTGGTGCACCGGACACTGTCTGGTGGCACACCGGACAATCCGGTGCGCCAGACCAGGGCACACTCGGTTTCTTTGCTCCTTTGTATTTGATCCCTAACTTTAATCTTTTATTGGTTTGTGTTGAACCTTTATGCACCTGTAGAACATATATTTTAGAGCAAACTAGTTAGTCCATTATTTGTGTTGGGCATTCAACCACCAAAAATAATTGTGGGAAAAGGTTAACCCCATTTCCCTTTCAGTTACATGTCTGCAATGATGGCAGATCTCGTCCTACAGATTCAACTACCTCTATCTTGTAATAATTGTTGGTTCGTATGTTATATACACCTCAGTCATGATCTAATGATGAGCATGTCATGCTGCAGGGGCAGGTACGTAATTTCATTCGGTTGAGTATGTTGCAGTTGGTATGAGGCATAGTTGTATGTACTTTACAATGCTTGTGGGTATGTTTATAACTTTAGGTGTGGCTATATTGACAGTTATACTCACATGCACCATACAATATTTATGTATACACCTAAGGCCTCAGTTGTCGTAACACCCTGTCTACTCTTGGACCAGCGGTACTTACTCCTGGTAGCTCTCTAGAATCACATGTCCCCATAGACCAACACGAGTCTTTTGTGCGTATTTTGCATGCGCACCCATCCCAAATTGCTCTAAGCCAAGTACGATTAACTTGGAGGTTCTTTTGAGATAGACTTCTGAAAAAGAAGATGCATCTTATTGATATGAGTACACTATTAATTCTATTAAGTCTTGGGCCAAGATATCACTATCCACTGGGGCTAGGATATTACAGTTATGGTAATAACACTTTTAATAAAAACATCTCCCTTTACAATAAATATGATAGATAAAAGCTTCATCTTATTTTTGCAGCGTCATACGCTGACTTGGTCATAGAAGTATATGGTGCTGGGACTGTGTTGTCCGGTGACAATTCACCTCGAGAACATCTAGAGGAGTATTAGAAAACTGGCCTTGAAACCCGATTGGTTTGAGACTCGGCACCGTGGCACAGGACCAAGAGTGCTAGGTTGCCTCCCAGAAGCGACAGACCATTACGAGCCTACTTTCTGTTAGAGCAAGGTTAATAATATAGATCACAATAGGCTTTATGATATTGTCATATCACATATAACTAACTAAAAGTCTAGTCATATAATAATATATATTGTATATTTAATATTTGATCCATCATTTTCTTACAAACTGTGTTGGAGTCCGTGAGTAGCCCGCTTTTAGCTGGCTATTACTGAGCAACCCACTTTCTTTCTATCTCCATTTTTTATTTCTTTCATGTTACATAAATTTGGCATGACATATCTTACACTTGACCTACATCATTTTATTATACTTGCTCTTATCGTAATTTTGGAGGATGTATTATACCGCTATTTGAGGATATGTTTTTCCTTTAAAAAAATGTCGTGTACATGCCTATCCACTTATGCTCTGTAGGCTGGTACCTTTTGTTCAAAAAGGTTGATTCCTTTGTTTTATATTAAGGCCCTGTTTGTTTTAGATTATAATCTCTCCAGATTATATAATCTAACGCAAATAATCTAGTAGGTAAACAAACAACTAGATTATGAGCTCAGATTATATAACCTAAAGTCCAGATTATGATAATCTCATAATCTCCTTAAGAGTAGCTTATTTGAGATTATTTTGGCAAAAGACCCACTACCCATGGTTATGTAAATAGAAATTACAATATATACCATCCTTCTTTTCTCACCTCAAATAAACAAACAAGGGTATTGTTGTCTTTGTGAATAATCTACATTTGTATAATCTAAACTACCAAACAACTACATATAGATTATAATATATCTAGATTATAATCTAGATTATATAATCTATAAGCTGAAACAAACAGGCCCTAAGACTGTCTTCAACAGTTTACTCATATAGTCACCCAAAACATTGTTTGCACTGTACACTATACTTGTAACGCCCTGAATTTGGGTGTAGAATTTTTTCTTCTTTTCTCTCACCAAATTCGGGCGTTACTCTCTTTTCTCTTTCCTGCTTCGCTCCCTCTTCCCAATTTCAAACCAGTATAGTGACGGGTGTCCGTGTCATGTATAAACCAAAACCTAAGTGTCATGGGTGTTGCATCATGCCGAGGCACATTTCTTTGTTTGATGTTGCGTGTTCGTCTCGTTCCGTTTCGGATTTCGATTCGCGATTTAATTCCGTTTAATGGTCGTGCACGTCGTGGGTTTCGATCCGCGAAGTGGCTCGGCCCAACCCAACCCAACCCAGCCCGGCCCGGCCCTGCGCGCCCCTGGCGCCCACACCCCCCCCCCCCCATGTGCCTCCTTCTCTCTCTCTCTCTCATTTGGATTTCCCGCGTAGCAACCTCCCTCTCCCTCTTCCACCTCTCTCTCCCCGTGGTGCCCTAGGAATTGGAGACGGCGATCACCGGAATTTGGACCCCAAGGTGAGCTCCCCTCCCCTTCTCTCTCTCTCCCTCTCCCTCCTCTTCTTCCCCCCCCCCCCCCCCCCGCGCCCTCTCTTTCCCCTGCTCGTGCGCGCCCCTGCCCTCCCCGTTCGCCGGCGGCGCGGCCTCACCCTGCCCTCCCTGCTCACCGGCGGCGCGGCCCCGCCTCCCCCTGCCCGCGGCGGCGCGGCCCCGTCCCCTGCTCGCCGGCGCGCAACCCCGCCCGCCCCCTGCCCGCGGCGGCGGCCCCCGCCCCCACCCTCCCCAGCCCGCGGCGGCGCCCCCGCCCCCTGCTCGTGCGGCGGCACGCGGCCCCCGCCCCCTGCTCGCGCGGCGGCGCCCCGGCCCCGCCCCCTGCTCCCCCGGCGCGGTCTCTGGCCCCCGGCGCGGCCCCAGGCGGCTCGGCCCCGGCGTAGCGCCCGCCCCGGCCCCGGCGCGGCCTCGGCCCCCTGCGCGCGTTGTCCTGGACCTTGGCGTGGTTCGCGTGGCCTTGGCGTGGCCTCGCATTTTCCAGTTTACCGCTAGCGCGTTCCCGCGTGCGCAAACCCGCGCTCGCGGTGATTATGTTTGGTTGGTAGTCAATGTCAAACTCCGTTAGTTAGCATGCTGCGTCGCGCGCTTCGTCACGCGACGGATTTGTCTAATTTCAGATTCTATTTATGTGTTGCGTCATGCGCTTCGTCGCGCGACGATCCATTTTAATTTCAGGTTGTTTAAGGTGTAACGTCGCGCGTGTATTCACGCGACGTTCCACTTTAGACTCAGTTTAGTCGACATATGTCGTCGTGCGTTTCGTCGCGCGAAGCTTAGCGTCTCGTTACAGTTAATGCAAAGCGTCTCGTTGTGCGCTCGGTCGCGCGACGAGTCGTGGATTTCTTAATTCGATTTAGAGTGCCATGTCGCGCGTCTCGCCGCGCGACAATCTTTTTTATTCACCTTCATCTGCTTATAATGATTAGACATGAAACATGACTTTACTTTATGCTAAACATAGTGTCTGTATTAATGCCTTTCAATTGAGCGAGTGGTTTAATTCATAAATATGTAACGTGATCGTTCCTCGACTGTCTTTTTCTCTTTCTCTCTTAACCTTAACTGCGAGCCCGCGTGGAACGTCTGTTTACTTACTGCATTCTATTGTATGGTGTACTGTTCGTTTGTATTAAATGTGTGGGTGTATGTATGTTTGCGCTCGCATAGAGAACGATCTGGTTGAAGAGCTCGAAGAACTCGCAGGAGAAGCCCCTGAGCAGCAGTCGGTTGGTGGAGGCAAGTGTCCCTTGACCTATCTCTGTCCTATTCATTCTTTAATTCACCTCCTGCATTACACATTTATGTCTAAGGCTTGACTAGTTTTGTTATCCATGTCCTTGTTTACCTATTTGGGTTGGATTATTATTGTCTAGCTTTATGCTATTGCTCAACTATAATCAATGAACATGATGGGATTATCTATGATACGCTGTTTTCCCTCTTCTTATTATGATGTTATACTTGTGGCCTTTAAGGGGGCTCGAGCGGTTTCTCGAGTGCCTCTCCGTAAGGACCTGTTCTTTGGATGACCGCCCGGGAAAACAGTGCAACCATGAGGGTGGAATGGGGTGCCCTTAGCTGAATAATTAAAGGATCCGGGGTGTAGTTCGCTTCGCCGTCGTGCCGTCAATGAGGCTCGGTGTATGTGGCTCGCACTGCCAAGGTTGATTTGTCCCTTGGGGAGGAGTGCGGTACATTTAGGAAACCTAACGGGCGGCTATAGCCCCGGGGAATCTTCGTAAAGGCTACGTAGTGAGACCCTGCCTACTCACCTTGGGAGTGTTCAAGGGTCCGTACAACCCGAGGCAAAAAGGGAATCACGGCTCATGGGTAAAGTGCGCAACCTCTGCAGAGTGTTTGAAAACTGATATATCAGCCGTGCTCGCGGTTATGAGCGGCCAAGGGAGCTCCAGTGATTAGTGGTACTTGATCAGAGACACTTTGGTTTACAGGTGGCAATGAGACTGATGGTTTTGGTTATGACTATGGTGCTGGTAAGTGGTATTCTTTCCGTTTGGAAAGGGTACATCGGGCTAATAACTTGGGTTAATGCTAAAACCTGGCTTTCTATTAGTAAATAATAATCTGACCAACTAAAAGCAACTGCTTGACTTATCCCCACATAAAGCTAGTCCACTACAGCCAAACAGGATACTTGTTGAGTATGTTGATGTGTACTCACCCTTGCTCTACACACCAAACCCCCCCATCCCCAGGTTGTCAGCATTGCAACCACTGCTCGAGAGAAGATGAAGTTGTGGAAGGAGACTTCCAAGAGTTCCAAGACTATGACGAGTTCTAGGCGTGGGTTAGCGGCAACCCCCAGTCGGCTGCCTGTGAAGGCCGCGGTTATCTACGTTTCGTTTTCGCACTTTGATTTATTGTAAGGACTATATGAACGTCTCAGACATATGATGTAATCGACTATTATTTCCCTTTTTAATACTATTTGAGCACTGTGTGATGATGTCCATGTTATGTAACTGTTGTGTACATGAATTGCTGATCCTGGCACGTACATGGTTCGCATTCGGTTTGCCTTCTAAAACCGGGTGTGACATAGGTGGTATCAAAGCCGTGTTGACTGTAGGACCGCTAACCTAGAGTAGAATGGTCGTTCTAAGGACTATAGACCTCTGTCCCTGCCTTGACTTTGATATCCCTTCAAAAGTTGGTCATACCGACCAAAACTATGTTCTACTATATATTATACCTTGCTGAAAATTGTGTTTTATTCTAATCCTTCATTTATTTATGGTTCATTACTTGCTGGTCATATTAATTCTGTTCTCACTCTTTTGCTTGCGGTGTCTTTTGTAGATGGCTCGTCTTAGACACACTGCACGAAAGTCCGTCATCCCCTTCTTACCCTCCCGCCTTGCTGAGCGTCCGCTTCGCCGTTCCGTGGCCGGACAGTCCAGTCACTTGGAGAGGCTGCACCACCGCCTGCATGAGGAGCAGGAACGTCGACGACAGGAGCAGCAGGGCTCTTCTTTCTTGCTCCAGCAGGAGATAGAGTCTGTGAGGAGCTGCTCCCCTGTGCTTCCCCTGGAGGCGCCCCCTGCACCACCACTGGGCGCCCCAGCCTCTGGAGTAGCTGCTGGAGGAGACCCAGACGACGGAGGTGGCGACGACAGCTCGAGCCACGACGTCGACTTCTCTGCTGACCAGGAGCCGAAAGGATGGGTTGCTCGACCCATCACTCGCGATGCTGCTCGCGGGTGTCACTTCCACGATGCGCTCGACACCCTGCTACATCGGGCCCTTAACCGGCGTACTTGGTCCATCGAGTATCGCTATGTGGTCTACCAGCATAGTCGCGGGGTCTACCCGGACCGCTGGGAGGCGACCTGCTTGGTGCGCCGTCCGGAGAACAGTCTCCAAGGTGCTGAGGTCTGCTCAGAGCACTATTCTATCTATGAGCGGGACTCAGCTGAGGCGGCCATGCAAGATGCTGCACGGCGTGCGCTTTCGCACTACTGCTCGGTTTTCGGTGGGGTAGCTGACGGTCTCAACCTGAAGTACTACCCCCGCCGTCCATCTGGCAGCACAGGAGGCGTGATTGTTTCACCTGTCGGTGAGGACAATCCTAGGTTGAGCAGCACAGTCAACCTAGCCATCGTGCTAAACACGGAGCTGGACCAAGCGCTAGACGAGCTGAGTAGGGCTCATGCTGAGATCGCCCTGCTGCGGGCTGAGCACGCGGAGCGTCGTCACCTGGATGATGGTTCCCCCGCTCCCGTCGGGACTCAGCACCCGTACCGCTCACCTCGGCGTGGACACCAGTCTTATGGCAATCCCGACTGCAAGACCAAGATAAATCTAGAACCATAGATCGTTAGAGTTGGATCTTGTAATTAATACAAAATATATACGTAGAAGCTACAGTCTTAGCGTTAGTCTCGCTCTTAGTTAGTCTTAGTTAGACAGGGTAGTTTGCTATATCCTGTGCATTTATGTTTGTCATGATGAACTATGTTTGGTTTGGATCTTTGTAATGACTGTCACCAGAGTGTGGGTATCCCCTGCATTATGGTTTACCTGTTATATGTTAAATGGAGTTAGCTATATAGTTGGGAAACCTTTTATTCCACTTTCCTCTTTACCTGAGAAGCTGTGTGGTCTGTGTTGGAGATCAGTGAAGATGCTCATATGTTCAGTGCTGTTGAAGGATTCTATACTCTTTTCTTATGCTGCAAGATTTGCCAGATCAGTTCTGATGTGTGGTTGCATTCTGTAGATGTCAGAGAACAGGCGCAGAGGAGGAAGGCGTGCTCAGTAGGAGCGAGCTGCTCAGCAGGATGAGGTGCCCCAGCAACAGCACCTGCCGCCCCCGCCCCTGATGTCGATCGAGCAGATGTTTCTGATGCAGACTCAGGCAGTTCAAGCCATCGGTCAGACTCTGGCCGCCATTCAGCAGCAGCAGCAACAACAGAAGCAGGCCCCACCTCAGCCTCAGATGCCCAGAGACAAGCGTGCTTAGTTCATGAGAGGTCATCCACCAACGTTTGCTCACTCTTCTGACCTCATGGATGCTGAAGACTGGCTGCGCACTGTGGAGCGGGAGTTGCATACCGCTCAGTGCAATGATAGAGAGAGTCTTGTACGGTCCCCGTCTGTTGAGAGGAGCAGCCCAATCATGGTGGGAGTCTTATCTCGCCACCCATGCCAACCCCGACGCCATCACCTGGGAAGAGTTCAGAGGTAGCTTTCGTCAGTACCATGTTCCTGCAGGTCTGATGACAGTGAAGAAGGAGGAGTTCCTGGCCCTTAAGCAAGGGTCATCGTCTGTCAGTGAGTACCGGGACAGGTTTCTGCAGCTGTCTCGCTATGCTCCTGAAGATGTCAACACCGATGCCAAGCGACAATATCGTTTCCTGAGAGGCTTGGTTGACCCTCTTCAGTATCAACTGATGAATCACACCTTCCCGACATTCCAACACCTGATTGACAGAGCAATCATGACAGAGAGGAAGCGTAAGGAGATGGAGGATCGTAAGCGCAAGATCAGTGGACCCCAGCCTGGAAGCAGCAATCGTCCTCGTTTCTCAGGCAATCAACCTCAGCAGTTCAGGTAGAACCAGCGTCCACCTCAGCAACATCAGCAGTTCCAAAGGCAGTATCCTCAGCACCAGTATCAGAATCGTCAGAGCAATCAGTCAGGAGGTCAGTTGCAGAGGCAGAATCAGCAAGCACCTCGTCTTCCTGCCCCAGCAAACCAGCAGAGCAATCAGGCAGCACCAGCTCAGGTTGGAAACAGGGCATGTTTCCACTGTGGAGAGCAAGGCCACTGGGTGATGCAATGTCCGAAGAAGGCAGCCCAGCAGCAGTCAGGCCCCAATGCCCCAGCAAAGCAGAATGTGCCTCAGCCAGGAGCAGGCAACCGCTCCCAGCCGCGCTACAATCATGGGAGACTGAACCACTTGGAGGCTGAAGCAGTTCAGGAGACCCCCGGCATGATGGTAGGTATGTTCCTAGTCGACTCCCATATTGCAGAAGTGTTATTTGATACTGGAGCAACGCATTCTTTCATGACTGCATCATGGGTAGGAGCACATAATCTTCCAATTACTACCATGTCAACCCCCATTCAAATTGACTCAGCCGGTGGTAGAATTCGAGCCGATAGCATTTGTTTGAATGTAAGTGTGGAAATAAGGGGGATAGCGTTTCCCGCCAACCTCATAGTAATGGGTACTCAGGGAATAGATGTCATCCTAGGGATGAATTGGCTAGATAAGTATCAGGCAGTTATCAGTTGTGATAAAAGGACAATCAAGTTGGTGTCTCCACTAGGAGAGGAAGTGGTGACCGAGTTAGTCCCGCCTGAGCCGAAGAAAGGAAGTTGTTATCAGATAGCTGTCGATAGCAGTGAAGCAGACCCAATTGAGAGTATCAAGGTTGTGTCTGAGTTTCCAGATGTGTTTCCAAAGGACTTACCGGGTATGCCACCAGAGCGGAAAGTTGAGTTTGCCGTAGAGCTTCTTCCTGGAACCGCCCCCATCTTTAAGAGAGCTTACAGAATATCCGGACCAGAGTTGGTTGAGCTTAAGAAGCAGATTGATGAGCTGTCAGAGAAAGGTTACATCCGGCCAAGCACCTCACCTTGGGCTGCCCCTGTCTTGTTTGTGGAAAAGAAAGATGGCACCAAAAGGATGTGTATCGATTACCGAGCTTTGAATGAAGTCACGATCAAGAACAAGTACCCTTTGCCCAGAATAGAAGATCTGTTCGACCAGTTGAGAGGAGCCAGTGTGTTCTCCAAGGTTGATTTGAGGTCAGGTTATCATCAGCTCAGGATCCGACCTTCGGAAAGACGGCATTCATTACCAAGTATGGGTTGTATGAGTTCACAGTGATGTCTTTTGGTTTGACCAATGCGCCAGCCTTTTTCATGAACTTGATGAACAGTGTATTCATGGATTATCTCGATAAGTTTGTGGTGGTATTCATTGATGACATTCTGATTTATTCTCAAAGCGAAGAAGAGCATGCAGATCATTTGAGGATGGTATTGCAGAGATTGCGAGAGCACCAGTTCTATGCAAAGTTGAGCAAATGTGAATTCTGGATCAATGAAGTCATGTTCTTGGGTCACATAATCAACAAAGAAGGATTGGTTGTGGATCCGAAGAAAGTGGCAGACATTCTGAACTGGAAGGCACCAACAGATGCTCGAGGAATCAAGAGCTTCATTGGAATGGCCGGATACTATCGGCGATTCATTGAAGGGTTTTCGAAGATTGCGAAACCAATGACAGCGTTGCTAGGCAACAAGGTTGAGTTCAGGTGGACCCAGAAATGTCAAGAGGCCTTCGAAGCGCTGAAAGAGAAGTTGACAACAGCGTCTGTCCTAGTCTTGCCTGATGTGCACAAGCCCTTCTCGATGTATTGTGATGCTTGTTACACCGGTTTGGGATGCGTGTTGATGCAAGAGGGAAGAGTTGTGGCTTACTCGTCCCGACAGCTGAAAGTTCATGAGAAGAATTACCCAATCCATGATCTAGAGTTGGCAGCAGTAGTTCACGCACTGAAGACATGGAGGCACTATCTGTATGGACAGAAATGCGATGTTTTCACAGACCACAAGAGTCTAAAGTACATATTCACTCAGTCAGAGCTGAATATGAGGCAGCGAAGATGGTTAGAGCTGATCAAAGACTATGAGTTGGAGATTCACTACCATCCAGGTAAAGCGAACGTAGTGGCAGATGCTTTGAGCAGGAAGAGTCAGGTCAATCTGATGGTCGCTCGTCCGATGCCTTATGAGTTGGCCAAGGAGTTTGACAGGTTGAGCCTCGGATTTCTAAACAATTCGCGAGGAGTCACAGTTGAGTTGGAACCTACCTTGGAGCGAGAAATCAAAGAAGCGCAGAAGAACGATGAGAAGATCAGTGAGATCAGGCGACTGATTCTAGACGGCATAGGTAAAGATTTTCGGGAAGATGCAGAAGGGGTGATATGGTTCAAAGACCGCTTGTGTGTTCCCAATGTCCAATCCATTCGGGAGTTGATACTCAAGGAAGCCCATGAGACAGCCTATTCGATTCACCCTGGCAGTGAGAAGATGTATCAGGATCTAAAGAAGAAATTTTGGTGGTACGGAATGAAGAGGGAAATCGCAGAGCATGTGGCTATGTGCGATAGTTGTCGAAGAATTAAGGCAGAGCACCAGAGACCAGCTGGATTGTTGCAACCGTTTCAAATCCCTCAGTGGAAATGGGATGAAATCGGTATGGATTTCATAGTCGGATTGCCTCGCACTCGAGCCGGCTACGATTCTATTTGGGTAGTGGTGGACCGTTTGACCAAGTCAGCCCACTTCATACCCGTCAAGACCAACTACAGCAGCACAGTATTGGCAGAATTGTATATGTCTCGGATCGTTTGCCTTCATGGTGTGCCAAAGAAGATAGTGTCAGACCGAGGAACGCAGTTCACCTCTCATTTCTGGCAGCAGTTGCATGAAGCCTTGGGCACACATCTGAATTTCAGTTCAGCGTATCATCCGCAGACAGATGGTCAGACCGAAAGGACCAATCAAATTCTTGAGGACATGTTGAGAGCCTGTGTGTTGCAAGATCAGTCCGGATGGGATAAGAGATTGCCTTATGCAGAGTTTTCCTATAACAACAGTTACCAGGCCAGTTTGAAGATGTCACCATTTCAGGCGTTCTATGGAAGGAGTTGTAGAACTCTGTTGCAATGGGATCAGCCTAGAGAAAAGCAAGTGTTCGGGCCAGACATTCTGCTTGAAGTCGAAGAGAACATCAAGATGGTTCGAGAGAATCTGAAGATAGCGCAGTCAAGACAGCGAAGCTATGCAGACACAAGAAGAAGAGAGCTGAGTTTCGAAGTCGAAGACTTTGTCTATCTGAAAGTGTCACCGATCAGAGGAGTCATAAGGTTCAGAGTCAAAGGCAAGCTAGCACCCCGCTACATTGGTCCGTACCAAATTCTCTCAAGGCGTGGAGAAGTGGCCTATCAGCTCAGTTTGCCAGGAAATTTGTCTGATGTGCATGATGTCTTTCATGTGTCTCAATTGAAGAAGTGCTTGCGCGTGCCAGAAGAGCAATTGCCAGTTGAAGGTCTTGAAGTCCAGGAGGACTTGACCTACGTTGAGAAGCCAACACAAATCCTTGAGACCGCAGACAGAGTCACCCGAAGGAAGACCATCAGAATGTGCAAAGTCAGATGGAATCACCATTCGGAAGAAGAGGCAACCTGGGAGCGTGAAGATGATCTGATGGCTAAATACACTGAGCTCTTTGCTAGCCAACCCTGAATCTAGAGGGCGAGATTCTTTTAAGGGGGATAGGTTTGTAACGCCCTGAATTTGGGGGTAGAATTTTTTCTTCTTTTCTCTCACCAAATTCGGGCGTTACTCTCTTTTCTCTTTCCTGCTTCGCTCCCTCTTCCCAATTTCAAACCAGTATAGTGACGGGTGTCCGTGTCATGTATAAACCAAAACCTAAGTGTCATGGGTGTTGCATCATGCCGAGGCACATTTCTTTGTCTGATGTTGCGTGTTCGTCTCGTTCCGTTTCGGATTTCGATTCGCGATTTAATTCCGTTTAGTGGTCGTGCACGTCGTGGGTTTCGATCCGCGAAGTGGCTCGGCCCAACCCAACCCAACCCAACCCGGCCCGGTCCAGCCCGGCCCGGCCCTGCGCGCCCCTGGCGCCCACACCCCCCATGCGCCCCCTTCTCTCTCTCTCTCTCTCATTTGGATTTCCCGCGCAGCAACCTCCCTCTCCCTCTTCCACCTCTCTCTCCCCGTGGTGCCCTAGGAATTGGAGACGGCGATCACCGGAATTTGGACCCCAAGGTGAGCTCTCCTCCCCTCCCCTCCCCTTCTCTCTCTCTCCCTCTCCCTCCTCTTCTCCCCCCCCCCCCCCCCCCCCCCGCGCGCCCTCTCTTTCCCCTGCTCGCGCGCGCCCCTGCCCTCCCCGTTCGCCGGCGGCGCGGCCCCGTCCCCTGCTCGCCGGCGCGCGACCCCGCCCGCACCCTGCCCGCGGCGGCGCCCCCCGCCCCCGCCCTCCCCAGCCCGCGGCGGCGCCCCTGAAAGGGAAGTAGGCTTACACCTAGTTCCTATATAATTTTGGTGGTTGAATTGCCCAACACAAATCCTTGGACTAACTAGTTTATTCCAGTGTATAAGTTATACAGGTGCAAAAGGTTCACACTTAGCCAATAAAAAGACCAAGTATTGAGTTCAACAAAAGAGCAAAGGAGCAACCGAAGGCTCCTCTGGTCTGGCGCACCGGACTGTCCGGTGTGCCACCGGACAGTGTCCGGTGCACCAGAGGACTCCAACTCCAACTCGTCACCTTCGGGAAAATCCAGAACCGGTGCGCTATAATTCACCGGACTGTCCGGTGTACACCGGACAGTGTCCGGTGCTCATTTGAGACGCGGCTCAGGAACTCGCCAGTCTCGGGAATTCGCGAAGGCTGCTCCGCTATAATTCACCGGACATGTCCGGTGTGCACCGGACTGTCCGGTGCAACCTCGGGGCAACGGCTACTTCGCGCCAACGGTCACCTGCAGGCGCATTTAATGCGTGCCAGAAGCGCGCAGTCGTCAGGCACGCGGGAGCCGGCGCACCGGACACTGAACAGTTCATGTCCGGTGCGCCACCGGACATCGAGGCGGGCCCAGAAGTCAGACCTCCAACGGTCGGAACCCAACAGCATTGATGACGTGGCTGGGGCACCGGACATGTCCGGTGTGCACCGGACTGTCCGGTGCACCATACGACAGACTGCTCCATCAACGGTCAAGTTTGGTGGTTGGGGCTATAAATACCCCAACCACCCCACCATTCATTGCATCCAAGTTTTCCACTTCTCAACCACTTACAAGAGCTAGGCATTCAATTCTAGACACACCCAAAGTGATCAAATCCTCTCCAATTCCACACAAAGCCCTAGTGACTAGTGAGAGTGATTTGCCGTGTTCATTTGAGCTCTTGCGCTTGGATTGCTTTCTCTCTTTCATTCTTTCTTGTGTTCAATACTCACTTGTAACCAAGGCAAGAGACACCAATTTTGTGGTGGTCCTTGCGGGGAGGTTTTGCTCCCGGTTGATTTGAGAAGAGAAAGCTCACTCGGTCCGAGGGACCGTTTGAGAGAGGGAAAGGGTTGAAAAAGACCCGGCCTTTGTGGCCTCCTCAACGGGGAGTAGGTTTGAGAGAACTGAACCTTGGTAAAACAAATCCGCGTGTCTCACTTCATTATTTGCTTGCGATTTGTTTTCACGCCCTCTCTCGGACTCGATTATATTTCTAACGCTAACCCGGCTTGTAGTTGTGTTTATATTTGTAAATTTCAGTTTCGCCCTATTCACCCCCCTCTAGGCGACTATCAATTGGTATCAGAGCACAGTGCTTCATTAGAGCCTAACCGCTCGAAGTAATGTCGGGAGATCACACCAAGAGGGAGATGGAGACCGGCGACAAGCCCACTACGAGCCATGGGAGCACTTCATCGGAAGAGTCCCGCACCAAGAGGAAGGAGAAGAAGAAGGACTCCTCCAAACGGAAGGAGAAAAGATCCTCCTCTTCTCACCACGAAGAGAAGAAGGAAAAATCCTCTTCTCACAAGTCGCATCGGAAAGGCGACAAGCACAAGAGGATGAGGAAAGTGGTCTACTACGAGACCGACACTTCATCAACATCGACCTCCGACTCCGATGCGCCGTCCGTGACTTCTAAGCGCCAAGAGCGCAAGAAGTTTAGTAAGATCCCCTTACACTATCCTCGTACATCTAGACCTACTCCATTACTTTCCGTTCCATTAGGCAAACCGCCAACCTTTGATGGTGAAGATTATGCTAGGTGGAGTGATTTAATGAAATTTCATCTAACCTCACTCCACAAAAGTATATGGAATGTTGTTGAGTTTGGAGCACAGGTACCATCCGTAGGGGATGAAGATTATGATACGGACGAAGTGGCCCAAATCGAGCACTTCAACTCTCAAGCTACAACCATACTCCTAGCCTCTCTAAGCAAGGAGGAATACAACAAGGTGCAAGGGTTGAAGAATGCAAAGGAGATTTGGGACCTACTCAAGACCGCGCACGAGGGTGATGAACTCACCAAGATCACCAAGCGGGAAACGATCGAGGGGGAGCTCGGTCGCTTCCGTCTTCGCCAAGGGGAGGAGCCACAAGATATGTACAACCTGCTCAAAACCTTGGTGAACCAAGTGCGCAACCTCGGGAGCAAGAAGTGGGATGACCACGAGGTGGTTAAGGTTATTCTAAGATCTCTCATTTTCCTTAACCCCACTCAAGTTCAATTAATTCGTGGTAATCCTAGATACACACTAATGACTCCCGAGGAAGTAATCGGGAATTTTGTGAGCTTTGAATGTATGATTAAAGGCTCAAAGAAGATCAACGAGCTTGACGAACCCTCCACGTCCGAAGCGCAACCGGTGGCATTTAAGGCGACGGAGGAGAAGAAGGAGGAGTCTACACCAAGTAGACAACCAATTGACGCCTCCAAGCTCGACAATGAGGAGATGGCTTTAATCATCAAAAGCTTTCGCCAAATCCTCAAGCAACGGAAGGGGAAGGACTACAAATCCCGTTCCAAGAAGGTTTGCTACAAGTGTGGTAAGCCCGGTCATTTCATTGCAAAATGTCCTATATCTAGTGACAGTGACAGGGGCAACGACAAGAAGGGAAAGAGGAGAGAAAAGAAGATGTACTACAAGAAGAAGGGCGGCGATGCCCATGTTTGTCGGGAGTGGGACTCGGACGAGAGCTCCACCGACTCCTCCGACGACGACGAGGACGCCGCCAACATCGCCGTCACCAAGGGACTCCTCTTCCCCAACGTCGGCCACAAGTGCCTCATGGCAAAGGACGGCAAAAGGAAGAAGGTTAAATCTAAATCCTCCACTAAATATGAATCCTCTAGTGATGATAATGCTAGTGATGAGGAAAATAATTTGCGTACCCTTTTTGCCGACCTAAACATGCAACAAAAGGAAAAATTAAATGAATTGATTAGTGCTATTCATGAGAAGGATGATCTCTTGGACTCTCAAGAGGACTTCCTTATTAAGGAAAACAAAAAGCATGTTAAGGTCAAAAATGCTTATGCTCTACAAGTTGAAAAATGTGAAAAATTGTCTAGTGAGCTAAGCACCTGCCGTGAGACTATTGACAACCTTAGAAATGAAAATGCTAGATTAATTGATAAGGTTGATTCTCATGTTTGTGATGCTTCAATTCCCAATCTTAGAAATGATAATGATGATTTGCTTGCTAAGATTAAGGAATTGAACGATTCTCTTGCTAGCCTTAGAGTAGAAAATGAAAATTTGATTGCTAAGGCTAAAGATCTTGATGTTTGCAATGTTACAATTTCCAATCTTAGAGATAACAATGATATTTTACGTGCTAAGATTGTTGAACTTAATTCTTGCAAATCCTCTACATCTACTATTGAGCACACTTCTATTTGTACTAGATGTAGAGATGTTGATATCAATGCTATTCATGATCACATGGCTTTAATTAAACAACAAAATGATCATATAGCAATATTAGATGCTAAAATTGCCGAGCATAACTTAGAAAATGAAAAGTTTAAATTTGCTAGAAGTATGCTCTATAATGGGAGACGCCCTGGCATCAAGGATGGCATTGGCTTCCAAAGGGGAGACAATGTCAAACTTAATGCCCCTCCTAAGAACTTGTCTAACTTTGTTAAGGGCAAGTCTCCCATGCCTCAGTATAACGAGGGTTACATTTTATACCCTGCCGGTTATCCCGAGGACAAAATTAGGAGAATTCACTCTAGGAAGTCTCACTCTGGCCCTAATCATGCTTTTATGTATAAGGGTGAGACATCTAGCTCTAGGCAACCAAACCGTGCTAAGTTGCCTAAGAAGAAAATTCCTAATGCATCAAATGAACATGCCATTTCATTTAAGACTTTGATGCATCTTATGTTTTGACTAACAAATCCGGCAAGGTAGTTGCCAAGTTTGTTGGGGGCAAACACTGTCACACCCGGTTTTGAAGGTAAACCGAATGTGAACCATGTACGTGTCAGGATCAGTAATTCACGTACACAGCGATTACATAAATGACTCATCATAGCACAATGCTTCGAATTACAATAAAGAGCAAGTAATAATATTACAGACTAGAGCCATTTACATAATATAAATCAAAGTACACAGAATCGAAACGTAGCCAACGTAAACAAACCCACCACAGGCAGCTGACTGGGGGTGGTCGCTAGCCTAATCCTCGAACTCGTCGAAGTCCTGGAACTCCTGGAGATCCGCCTCGACGCCTTCTTCTTTACCTGAGCATAGATTGCACCAAAGGCAACCTGGTGTTTTGTGAAAGCAAGGGTGAGTACACATCAACGTACTCAGCAAATGTCCCGTTTGGCTGAGGTGGACTAGCTTTATGTGGGGTTAAGCTCAAGCAATTGCTTTTAGTTGGTCAGGTATTTATTATTAGTGGAAGCCAAGTTTTATCATATAACCAACCCGTGAACCATTTCCTCCTCGAGGAAACATCAATATCATCATCAAACCAAAACCATAAATCAAACCATTATGTCTCAGATCATTCGTATCTCTAATCAAAGAGGATCCCAAGGCTGCTCTTAACCGTGAGCACGGCTGATATACCAGTTTCACTACCCTCTGCAGAGGTCGCACACTTTACCCATGAGCCGTGGTTCCCTCTCTAGCCCGGGCTTGCAAGACCCTTATTCACTCCCAAGGTGAATGGCCAGGGATTCACTACGAAGCCTTTACAAAGATTCCCTAGAGGTCATAGCTGCCCGTTAGGTTTCTCCAGTTTGATAAACACAGTACCTCTCCCCGCAGGAGGGCGACTAAAAAGCAAAACGAAAGAACCTCGGCACCCAGCCTCGGCAGAGCAAGCACTGTGCCTGGACCCCATTGATGGCACGACGGCGAAGCAACTACACTTCTAGTTCATCTAATTAATTAGCTAAGGGCACCCCATTCCACCCTCATGGTTGCACTGTTATCCCGGGTGGTCGCTCAACGAACAGGTCCTTACGGAGAGGTACTCAGGAAACAGCCTGAGCCCCCTAGAGTATCACAAGATCATCAACATCATCAGGATAACAGTATCATAAATAGTCACATCATGTTCATTGATTAAAGTAAAGCAATAGCATAATGCTAACCATGATAACCAAAAGGTAAACAAGGATAAGGTAAATAGAAAGCTAGTCAATCCTTAGGTTTCAATTAAGTAATGCGGGACAGTGCATTAAAAGTGAATGGGACATAATGGGTCAGAGGACACTTGCCTTCACCAAACAGATGCTTAGGATCTTCAGCCTCATAGAACTCAGAGAGCTTGATCACATGGTCGCCAACGCTTGATCTTCGATCCCTCGAAGCTTGGAGATGGATCGCATTCTAATCGCAACGCGGAGCGAAGACAAACAGACACAAGCAAGCAAACACATATATGCATAAGAACATTACACCATACAAATACAAACATAATAAAATATGCAAAACAAAATAGAGCGCGTTAAAACAGTCACGCGAGGAAAAAGAAGTGTCGAACTCGAAGCGTCGATCTGGAAGATATCGCGTTTACGCTACATAAATATTAAGTAAAACATTTAATTCGATATTATAAAATATAAATTATAACTGCTATTTAGTTCTAATTAAATCCGTTACGCTAACAGCTGTCAAATAAATAAGTAATTTAATTAACACAAGAGATTCTAAGCGATGCGAATTGACGATGCACGAAACAGCACGACAGCGTGCGAACGACGCGCGGACACGCGCGACATCGCACGCTGATGACACACGAAACAGCGCGCGCGACGAGCGCGAACGAGCACGCCATCACGTGCGGAACAGCACGCGCGACAGGCGAGGAAAACTAAATAGGCGACACGTTTATACTAAACAAATATTAAATAAATAGAAAGTAGTTAAGTTAATATTTACCATGTTAATATTTATTGTAAAAGCGCAAATTGAACACTACACATTTGATCTAACTGAGATATTAATCTAATAAATATTAGTCGAGCAAACCTTAGGTTGATTATCTAAAATATATGATAAGCGAAAATAATTTATTATTACACGTAGACGCCACACGACACAAGAAACAATATTGCGTCACGCGCACGGCGAGCGGCAATGCGTGTGAATGGCACGCGCGACATCCGCAAAACAACGCGCACGCTCGTGCGCGACACGCACGAGTCAACGCGACTATGCGCGCAAACAGTACGATGACGCGCAAACGATGTCGTGCGCCAACAACGAACAAATAAATAATTAGTTAAAAGCATTTAAGCTGGTGTTAATCTAGTTAACTAATATTTATATTTATAAAAGCACCAGTTAAAACTATATACTCGTTCTAAATAAATTGTTATTTTATTAACCCTAGAATAAGCCAATAATTAATTATACAACTAAAACATACGACCCGACGACAACGAGCGCCACATGTGGGAATAGCGTGCGCGTCACGCAAACAGCACGCGACCCGCGAAAACGGCGCGACACACGAACTACTACTAAACTCTGTCGTATTTATTCTACACATAAATTAAATGCAACACTTAAGTTGACATAACCACAATTAGAGGTATTTATCGCATGCACAGATAGAATTAACACTTAGTTCTGATTGATTTACTACTCGGTTAATCATCGTTTAATTACGTAGATTAATTAACGTGAGCGATTCTAGACGAAATGGTTTATTGTCGCGCGACATGGCACGCAACACACTAAATAAGGTGCGCGGAATGGCGTACGCGACAGCGCGCGTCGACACGTGTGAACGACACGCACGATGCGTGCGAACGGCACGCGCGACACACGCGAACGATGCGTGACAACGCGTACGAACAACACGCGGATAACCCGACAACACGCGATAATCGCTAACAAATAACGTGTTTATAATAAACAAGTATTAAATGAAAAGTGTTTAGGTTGGTATTAATGACGTTAACGTATATTTATAAAAGTGCAACTTAAAACTATAAATTAAATTGCTATTTTAATAGCCATCGGACAAACCATTAATTAATTAATTAATTAACTGAAACGTGCATTACAACCAAATTAATTAACTGAACCATTAATTAATTAATTAACTGAAACATGTAATGGCTTTGCTTCTAATGTCGTGCATGCGGTGGGGCCTAGGTGGTCTTGTTCCAAATGCACGGATAGAGGAAAACGTGGGGAGGTGAAAATCACATGCGAGTGGGACCCATAAGGTTGTTTTCCAATTTTTCTACATGCAGATCGGACGTGGGAGCAAGCTGGCAGGTGGGTCCCTATCGGTGCTCCTTCCTTTGATCGTATGCCTGGCAGCCTGGGTGAAACCACGTTTTTTCTTCAACCTTGAGAACGTGTGCGGTGCAACACGGGGAGGACAGGGATCGTTGATCGGTGTGGAGACTCGCCGGCGGCATGACTGCCTCGGCATACAACAGCAGTTCGCCGGACAGGAGGCGGCGCACCGGCACTGGGAGTGGCACCGGCAAGCAGGTCGTGCCCGCACGCAGCATGCGACCATGGAGGAGGGAGAAAGAGCTAATGTCGCGCGGGGGTCTTCATGACGCTATCTAGGGGCAAGGCTGCTGTAGCCGTCGTGAGCCATGCCTGCACCCAGGGGGCTTCGCCCAGCATGTGGCCATCTCGGCCATGGCCACGGCAGGGAAACTGCGCCCACGCCATGGGGTCTCGCCGACCAAGTGCAGGGGCGCGCGCGGGGGAGGAAAGGAGCAACATGGGGGAGGGGAAGAGGGCTCACCTCTGCTCACGGCGGATTCTTGGTGACGATGGAGATCGGCACGGGGAGACTCGACGTGCTACGACAGTGTTCCAGGCCAGATGGATAGTCACCAGGCGATGCAGCGCTCGATGCCTCGTCGACGCCAGTGAACTTGGTGAGCGGCTGAGGAGAAACTGCGAGAGCGCAAGAGCAGGAAAAGGATAACCGTTGGACGGGGAAGGAAGATCTTTATACCGCGACGTGGACGGTTGCCGAGTTCACCGGCGCGGACTCATCCGAGTGCGCGGGAGAAGTAGTTACGAGGAAGAGGCAAAGATGAAAGGCGGGCCCCTCAGCGCAGCGAGATGGCTACGGCACGGGTGTCTCCACATGCGCATAGGTGCTGGTGGGCCAGGAGCTTGGCCAAAAGGCCGATGCTGAGGGGAGGGAATAGGTGTGGATTTCTTTTTCTATTTTCATTTTGAATTTAGTTTTTCTCTCTTCTCTTTTGTTATATATATGGGCATAGATATACATTCATATAAATAAATATATTTGTCCATTTTAGATGACGCACAAATAACTTAAATGTGATAGCAAACAAAACTATACTTCAGCATGAAATGCAGCACGCAAAGCTTCTCTAGGGTTCAATTCAGTAGACTTATGCTAATACATAACAGAATAACACTCCATTATTTAGAAAAAGAAAAGAAAAGCAAGGAAAAGAGAGGGTAACACCTGAATTTGGTGAATATTAGAAAAGAAAATTTATACCCCCAAAATCAGGGTGTTACAAATCTAACCCCCTTAACAGAATCTCGCCCTCGAGATTCAAATAGAGACCAGCAAGAAAATGAGATTGGTTCATTAGTCTTTCATAGCTTCTTCTGACTCAACTTTGATTCTGGCAACTTTAACATGCAGACTGGTTCCTTTGACCTTCATATGCTTGAGACCGATTGATGCAATTCTGGAGGATCTCTTGGACCTGTGGGTTAGGACCCACACATGCTTTTGCTGCGCCACTTAGATCTTGTTGGTTGATGTTGATCGCATTGTCTTCATTGGGGTTAGCAGCTAACCCCCTTAACATGAGTATTGATACCCCCTTGATGAAGATGCTGCCAACTCTGATCTTGACTGATTAAGAGAGGTTGGAGGTTGCCAACCAGATAGGTGCAAGAGGAAAGGATACAGATAGAAAAGGTAATCATAGATTGATTAAAAAGAGAGAAGAGAGAGAGCAACCAACTTCCTAATTCTATGGTACTCAGCTAGTAAACTGATGTCATTGCGGACCAAGGGCCACAACACATCAACACTCATCACAAAGAAGCAAATCAGTCATCACACAAAGATCAACAACACAAGCATACAACAAAAAAATATCTCGTTGCTATACGTTAATGTTAACTAGATGGGGGGTCTTTCCTTACAAAGGGGGAAACTACTCTAAGGCCAACAAAAGGCAAGGGGAATAATAAGACATGGATGGTAGGGGCATGAGAACAATAAAGGATGGAGCTAAAGCAAGAGTAGTAATCGACAAAGGAGAGAATGCAACCAAGGGCAGGGTAGGTAAACACCATTCTCAAATCGAGATGGGAAAGATGATATTTCAAAAGGTAGGCATAGGATAAGCATCATGGAAAGATCCAGTGATGACAAAGGTAAAGGAGGTAACAGATAAAGGCACACCGAAAGATCGAGTTAAGACAAGACTTGCAACGAGATAGAGAAATAGGGAACAAACAAGAGCGGGATGTGTAAGACATCACTCTTGAAATGAAATGGGAGAGGAGGCTTTAAAATGCTGGTGCAGGATAAGCATCATGGTAAAGATCAAGGGATGACAAGGGTCAATGTGATAACAGACAAACACAACCAAGGATGTATTTTAGACAAAACTTGTGAGGCATCAAAGAAGGGGAAGCAATCAATGGTGAAGTAGGTGAGGCATTATCCTCAAATAGCGATGAAAAAGAGGAGGCTTTAAAGGGTAGGTTCAAAGTAGGCATGTGGGCAAGGGCATAGGTATCACGCGGGTTTTAAAGGTAATGACAGACAAAGATGTAGGAGAGGAGGTAAATAAGCATAAGACAAAAGTTATTAGTACCATAAAGGATGGAGTTAAGATAGGACCTGCAAATGGAAAAGGAGAGGGTACGCCCAAGGGCCAGATAGATAAGCAGCCACTTTCTAATGGAGGTGGAAGAGAGGAGATTTTTAAGGATCCAGAATAAAGATGAGTGTCAACGCAAGATGGATGGATGACAAGGTGATGGTGATAGCAAATAAAAACACATCAACAAATGGAATTAAGACAAAACTTGTAAGGCGACAAGAAGTGAAAAGAAATCAAGAGAGATAGGTAATCCACAACTCTCAAACTGGGTTGAAAGAAAGGGGAGACTTTTAAAGGATAAATTCAAGGTGAGCATTTAGGTAGAAGACATCAATATCGCAAGGGTCACAGGCGTCAACAGACAAGGGCATGAGAGAAAAGATGAAGGCATGGGAGAGCCAGTGGTATGAGTGCAACGAAGAATGGAGTTGTGTCCAAGATTACACGCGGTAAAAAAAGATATAGCCAAGGGTGAGGTAAGTAAAACACCGCTCTCAGATGGAGATATGAGATTGGAGATTTTAGATAATAGACATAATGTAATCACAAGGTATGATAGAGTGATGGGAATGGTAAAGGAAGTAACAAATAAGAACACAACAAAGGATAGAGTTAAAAACTCTCAGATGACAAAGAAGAGGACACGACCAAGGGAAAAGTAGGCAAAGTACAGCGCTCAGATTGAGATGGAAAGATGAGATTTTAAAGGGCCAGTATAAGATAAACATCAAGGTAAGATATAGAGGTGATAAGGGTAAAGGTGATAACGATGAAAAGCATAATCCATGGACAGAGTTAAGACAAGACTCGCAAAGTGATGAAGTTGAGAAAACAATCAAGGATAAGATAAGTGAAGTTCTGACAGAAGAGTTGAAGTAAAAAATTCATTATCGAAGGAAGTTACAAGGAATTAATGAAATCACCAAGGATGTGCAAAATAAAAATGACCGCTCATGGATTATTAGGAAACAAGGGTGGTCAAGGGCATGCTAACTAAAATGTCTTGAATAGTCATTGGGGTATGAAGGTAAGCATACATGAAAATATGAGAGTATGCAAGACTCCAAGGATACGAGCATACGAATACCAAGAGAATATAAATTGCCAAAAGATAATGACTTAACAACGGAATGGGAAAGGATCTCACAAGACAGGAAGGTCATGGTCATATAAACCGAACTGTTTAAATAAACAACATAGGTACAAGGGTAAGTACTTTGAATTAAGGGATAAGGATATTAAAAATGCAAGGATACTAGCATGTCAATACCAATGGAATAGATATTGCGAAATGATAGCAATTTAACAATGGAAGAGGAAAGAATCCCAAAAAAACAAGAAGGTTATGGTCATGGGGCATCTACAAAGATGTCGCAAGCACAAGAGTGAGATCAGATCTAATAGATTGAGAGAAGTATATACCGTACTAGAATAAAATACTTTTGGCAAGGGGCATATAGGAGCACAACAAAGAATTAGTCGAGGTGACTCATATTTTGAAGCAGAATCAAGGAAGGGTGAAGTAATCGTCAATAAGTCCTTAAAACGGCCATTGCTACTCTAGGCTAGCGGTCCTACAGTCAGCACGGCTTTGATACCACTTATGTCACACCCGGTTTTGAAGGTAAACCTAATGCGAACCATGTACGTGTCAGGATCAGTAATTCACGTACACAGCGATTACATAAATGACTCATCATAGCACAATGCTTCGAATTACAATAAAGAGCAAGTAATAATATTACAGACTAGAGCCATTTACATAATATAAATCAAAGTACACAGAATCGAAACGTAGCCAACGTAAACAAACCCACCACAGGCAGCTGACTGGGGGTGGTCGCTAGCCTAATCCTCGAACTCGTCGAAGTCCTGGAACTCCTGGAGATCCGCCTCGACGCCTTCTTCTTTACCTGAGCATAGATTGCACCAAAGGCAACCTGGTGTTTTGTGAAAGCAAGGGTGAGTACACATCAACGTACTCAGCAAATGTCCCGTTTGGCTGAGGTGGACTAGCTTTATGTGGGGTTAAGCTCAAGCAATTGCTTTTAGTTGGTCAGGTATTTATTATTAGTGGAAGCCAAGTTTTATCATATAACCAACCCGTGAACCATTTCCTCCTCGAGGAAACATCAATATCATCATCAAACCAAAACCATAAATCAAACCATTATGTCTCAGATCATTCGTATCTCTAATCAAAGAGGATCCCAAGGCTGCTCTTAACCGTGAGCACGGCTGATATACCAGTTTCACTACCCTCTGCAGAGGTCGCACACTTTACCCATGAGCCGTGATTCCCTCTCTAGCCCGGGCTTGCAAGACCCTTATTCACTCCCAAGGTGAATGGCCAGGGATTCACTACGAAGCCTTTACAAAGATTCCCTAGAGGTCATAGCTGCCCGTTAGGTTTCTCCAGTTTGATAAACACAGTACCTCTCCCCGCAGGAGGGCGACTAAAAAGCAAAACGAAAGAACCTCGGCACCCAGCCTCGGCAGAGCAAGCACTGTGCCTGGACCCCATTGACGGCACGACGGCGAAGCAACTACACTTCTAGTTCATCTAATTAATTAGCTAAGGGCACCCCATTCCACCCTCATGGTTGCACTGTTATCCCGGGTGGTCGCTCAACGAACAGGTCCTTACGGAGAGGTACTCAGGAAACAGCCTGAGCCCCCTAGAGTATCACAAGATCATCAACATCATCAGGATAACAGTATCATAAATAGTCACATCATGTTCATTGATTAAAGTAAAGCAATAGCATAATGCTAACCATGATAACCCAAAAGGTAAACAAGGATAAGGTAAATAGAAAGCTAGTCAATCCTTAGGTTTCAATTAAGTAATGCGGGACAGTGCATTAAAAGTGAATGGGACATAATGGGTCAGAGGACACTTGCCTTCACCAAACAGATGCTCAGGATCTTCAGCCTCATAGAACTCAGAGAGCTTGATCACATGGTCGCCAACGCTTGATCTTCGATCCCTCGAAGCTTGGAGATGGATCGCATTCTAATCGCAACGCGGAGCGAAGACAAACAGACACAAGCAAGCAAACACATATATGCATAAGAACATTACACCATACAAATACAAACATAATAAAATATGCAAAACAAAATAGAGCGCGTTAAAACAGTCACGCGAGGAAAAAGAAGTGTCGAACTCGAAGCGTCGATCTGGAAGATATCGCGTTTACGCTACATAAATATTAAGTAAAACATTTAATTCGATATTATAAAATATAAATTATAACTGCTATTTAGTTCTAATTAAATCCGTTACGCTAACAGCTGTCAAATAAATAAGTAATTTAATTAACACAAGAGATTCTAAGCGATGCGAATTGACGATGCACGAAACAGCACGACAGCGTGCGAACGACGCGCGGACACGCGCGACATCGCACGCTGATGACACGAAACAGCGCGCGCGACGAGCGCGAACGAGCACGCCATCACGTGCGGAACAGCACGCGCGACAGGCGAGGAAAACTAAATAGGCGACACGTTTATACTAAACAAATATTAAATAAATAGAAAGTAGTTAAGTTAATATTTACCATGTTAATATTTATTGTAAAAGCGCAAATTGAACCCTACACATTTGATCTAACTGAGATATTAATCTAATAAATATTAGTCGAGCAAACCTTAGGTTGATTATCTAAAATATATGATAAGCGAAAATAATTTATTATTACACGTAGACGCCACACGACACAAGAAACAATATTGCGTCACGTGCACGGCGAGCGGCAATGCGTGTGAATGGCACGCGCGACATCCGCAAAACAACGCGCACGCTCGTGCGCGACACGCACGAGTCAACGCGACTATGCGCGCAAACAGTACGATGACGCGCAAACAATGTCTTGCGCCAACAACGAACAAATAAATAATTAGTTAAAAGCATTTAAGCTGGTGTTAATCTAGTTAACTAATATTTATATTTATAAAAGCACCAGTTAAAACTATATACTCGTTCTAAATAAATTGTTATTTTATTAACCCTAGAATAAGCCAATAATTAATTATACAACTAAAACATACGACCCGACGACAACGAGCGCCACATGTGGGAATAGCGTGCGCGTCACGCAAACAGCACGCGACCCGCGAAAACGGCGCGACACACGAACTACTACTAAACTCTGTCGTATTTATTCTACACATAAATTAAATGCAACACTTAAGTTGACATAACCACAATTAGAGGTATTTATCGCATGCACAGATAGAATTAACACTTAGTTCTGATTGATTTACTACTCGGTTAATCATCGTTTAATTACGTAGATTAATTAACATGAGCGATTCTAGACGAAATGGTTTATTGTCGCGCGACATGGCACGCAACACACTAAACAAGGTGCGTGGAATGGTGTACGCGACAGCGCGCGTCGACACGTGTGAACGACACGCACGATGCGTGCGAACGGCACGCGCGACACACGCGAACGATGCGTGACAACGCGTACGAACAACACGCGGATAACCCGACAACACGCGATAATCGCTAACAAATAATGTGTTTATAATAAACAAGTATTAAATGAAAAGTGTTTAGGTTGGTATTAATGACGTTAACGTATATTTATAAAAGTGCAACTTAAAACTATAAATTAAATTGCTATTTTAATAGCCATCGGACAAACCATTAATTAATTAATTAATTAACTGAAACGTGCATTACAACCAAATTAATTAACTGAACCATTAATTAATTAATTAACTGAAACATGTAATGGCTTTGCTTCTAATGTCGTGCATGCGGTGGGGCCTAGGTGGTCTTGTTCCAAATGCACGGATAGAGGAAAACGTGGGGAGGTGAAAATCACATGCGAGTGGGACCCATAAGGTTGTTTTCCAATTTTTCTACATGCAGATCGGACGTGGGAGCAAGCTGGCAGGTGGGTCCCTATCGGTGCTCCTTCCTTTGATCGTATGCCTGGCAGCCTGGGTGAAACCACGTTTTTTCTTCAACCTTGAGAACGTGTGCGGTGCAACACGGGGAGGACAGGGATCGTTGATCGGTGTGGAGACTCGCCGGCGGCATGACTGCCTCGGCATACAACAGCAGTTCGCCGGACAGGAGGCGGCGCACCGGCACTGGGAGTGGCACCGGCAAGCAGGTCGTGCCCGCACGCAGCATGCGACCATGGAGGAGGGAGAAAGAGCTAATGTCGCGCGGGGGTCTTCATGACGCTATCTAGGGGCAAGGCTGCTGTAGCCGTCGTGAGCCATGCCTGCACCCAGGGGGCTTTGCCCAGCATGTGGCCATCTCGGCCATGGCCACGGCAGGGAAACTGCGCCCACGCCATGGGGTCTCGCCGACCAAGTGCAGGGGCGCGCGCGGGGGAGGAAAGGAGCAACATGGGGGAGGGGAAGAGGGCTCACCTCTGCTCACGGCGGATTCTTGGTGACGATGGAGATCGGCACGGGGAGACTCGACGTGCTACGACAGTGTTCCAGGCCAGATGGATAGTCACCAGGCGATGCAGCGCTCGATGCCTCGTCGACGCCAGTGAACTTGGTGAGCGGCTGAGGAGAAACTGCGAGAGCGCAAGAGCAGGAAAAGGATAACCGTTGGACGGGGAAGGAAGATCTTTATACCGCGACGTGGACGGTTGCCGAGTTCACCGGCGCGGACTCATCCGAGTGCGCGGGAGAAGTAGTTACGAGGAAGAGGCAAAGATGAAAGGCGGGCCCCTCAGCGCAGCGAGATGGCTACGGCACGGGTGTCTCCACATGCGCATAGGTGCTGGTGGGCCAGGAGCTTGGCCAAAAGGCCGATGCTGAGGGGAGGGAATAGGTGTGGATTTCTTTTTCTATTTTCATTTTGAATTTAGTTTTTCTCTCTTCTCTTTTGTTATATATATGGGCATAGATATACATTCATATAAATAAATATATTTGTCCATTTTAGATGACGCACAAATAACTTAAATGTGATAGCAAACAAAACTATACTTCAGCATGAAATGCAGCACGCAAAGCTTCTCTAGGGTTCAATTCAGTAGACTTATGCTAATACATAACAGAATAACACTCCATTATTTAGAAAAAGAAAAGAAAAGCAAGGAAAAGAGAGGGTAACACCTGAATTTGGTGAATATTAGAAAAGAAAATTTATACCCCCAAAATCAGGGTGTTACAAATCTAACCCCCTTAACAGAATCTCGCCCTCGAGATTCAAATAGAGACCAGCAAGAAAATGAGATTGGTTCATTAGTCTTTCATAGCTTCTTCTGACTCAACTTTGATTCTGGCAACTTTAACATGCAGACTGGTTCCTTTGACCTTCATATGCTTGAGACCGATTGATGCAATTCTGGAGGATCTCTTGGACCTGTGGGTTAGGACCCACACATGCTTTTGCTGCGCCACTTGGATCTTGTTGGTTGATGTTGATCGCATTGTCTTCATTGGGGTTAGCAGCTAACCCCCTTAACATGAGTATTGATACCCCCTTGATGAAGATGCTGCCAACTCTGATCTTGACTGATTAAGAGAGGTTGGAGGTTGCCAACCAGATAGGTGCAAGAGGAAAGGATACAGATAGAAAAGGTAATCATAGATTGATTAAAAAGAGAGAAGAGAGAGAGCAACCAACTTCCTAATTCTATGGTACTCAGCTAGTAAACTGATGTCATTGCGGACCAAGGGCCACAACACATCAACACTCATCACAAAGAAGCAAATCAGTCATCACACAAAGATCAACAACACAAGCATACAACAAAAAAATATCTCGTTGCTATACGTTAATGTTAACTAGATGGGGGTCTTTCCTTACAAAGGGGGAAACTACTCTAAGGCCAACAAAAGGCAAGGGGAATAATAAGACATGGATGGTAGGGGCATGAGAACAATAAAGGATGGAGCTAAAGCAAGAGTAGTAATCGACAAAGGAGAGAATGCAACCAAGGGCAGGGTAGGTAAACACCATTCTCAAATCGAGATGGGAAAGATGATATTTCAAAAGGTAGGCATAGGATAAGCATCATGGAAAGATCCAGTGATGACAAAGGTAAAGGAGGTAACAGATAAAGGCACACCGAAAGATCGAGTTAAGACAAGACTTGCAACGAGATAGAGAAATAGGGAACAAACAAGAGCGGGATGTGTAAGACATCACTCTTGAAATGAAATGGGAGAGGAGGCTTTAAAATGCTGGTGCAGGATAAGCATCATGGTAAAGATCAAGGGATGACAAGGGTCAATGTGATAACAGACAAACACAACCAAGGATGTATTTTAGACAAAACTTGCGAGGCATCAAAGAAGGGGAAGCAATCAATGGTGAAGTAGGTGAGGCATTATCCTCAAATAGCGATGAAAAAGAGGAGGCTTTAAAGGGTAGGTTCAAAGTAGGCATGTGGGCAAGGGCATAGGTATCACGCGGGTTTTAAAGGTAATGACAGACAAAGATGTAGGAGAGGAGGTAAATAAGCATAAGACAAAAGTTATTAGTACCATAAAGGATGGAGTTAAGATAGGACCTGCAAATGGAAAAGGAGAGGGTACGCCCAAGGGCCAGATAGATAAGCAGCCACTTTCTAATGGAGGTGGAAGAGAGGAGATTTTTAAGGATCCAGAATAAAGATGAGTGTCAACGCAAGATGGATGGATGACAAGGTGATGGTGATAGCAAATAAAAACACATCAACAAATGGAATTAAGACAAAACTTGTAAGGCGACAAGAAGTGAAAAGAAATCAAGAGAGATAGGTAATCCACAACTCTCAAACTGGGTTGAAAGAAAGGGGAGACTTTTAAAGGATAAATTCAAGGTGAGCATTTAGGTAGAAGACATCAATATCGCAAGGGTCACAGGCGTCAACAGACAAGGGCATGAGAGAAAAGATGAAGGCATGGGAGAGCCAGTGGTATGAGTGCAACGAAGAATGGAGTTGTGTCCAAGATTACACGCGGTAAAAAAAGATATAGCCAAGGGTGAGGTAAGTAAAACACCGCTCTCAGATGGAGATATGAGATTGGAGATTTTAGATAATATACATAATGTAATCACAAGGTATGATAGAGTGATGGGAATGGTAAAGGAAGTAACAAATAAGAACACAACAAAGGATAGAGTTAAAAACTCTCAGATGACAAAGAAGAGGACACGACCAAGGGAAAAGTAGGCAAAGTACAGCGCTCAGATTGAGATGGAAAGATGAGATTTTAAAGGGCCAGTATAAGATAAACATCAAGGTAAGATATAGAGGTGATAAGGGTAAAGGTGATAACGATGAAAAGCATAATCCATGGACAGAGTTAAGACAAGACTCGCAAAGTGATGAAGTTGAGAAAACAATCAAGGATAAGATAAGTGAAGTTCTGACAGAAGAGTTGAAGTAAAAAATTCATTATCGAAGGAAGTTACAAGGAATTAATGAAATCACCAAGGATGTGCAAAATAAAAATGACCGCTCATGGATTATTAGGAAACAAGGGTGGTCAAGGGCATGCTAACTAAAATGTCTTGAATAGTCATTGGGGTATGAAGGTAAGCATACATGAAAATATGAGAGTATGCAAGACTCCAAGGATACGAGCATACGAATACCAAGAGAATATAAATTGCCAAAAGATAATGACTTAACAACGGAATGGGAAAGGATCTCACAAGACAGGAAGGTCATGGTCATATAAACCGAACTGTTTAAATAAACAACATAGGTACAAGGGTAAGTACTTTGAATTAAGGGATAAGGATATTAAAAATGCAAGGATACTAGCATGTCAATACCAATGGAATAGATATTGCGAAATGATAGCAATTTAACAATGGAAGAGGAAAGAATCCCAAAAAAACAAGAAGGTTATGGTCATGGGGCATCTACAAAGATGTCGCAAGCACAAGAGTGAGATCAGATCTAATAGATTGAGAGAAGTATATATCGTACTAGAATAAAATACTTTTGGCAAGGGGCATATAGGAGCACAACAAAGAATTAGTCGAGGTGACTCATATTTTGAAGCAGAATCAAGGAAGGGTGAAGTAATCGTCAATAAGTCCTTAAAACGGCCATTGCTACTCTAGGCTAGCGGTCCTACAGTCAGCACGGCTTTGATACCACTTATGTCACACCCGGTTTTGAAGGTAAACCGAATGCGAACCATGTACGTGTCAGGATCAGTAATTCACGTACACAGCGATTACATAAATGACTCATCATAGCACAATGCTTCGAATTACAATAAAGAGCAAGTAATAATATTACAGACTAGAGCCATTTACATAATATAAATCAAAGTACACAGAATCGAAACGTAGCCAACGTAAACAAACCCACCACAGGCAGCTGACTGGGGGTGGTCGCTAGCCTAATCCTCGAACTCGTCGAAGTCCTGGAACTCCTGGAGATCCGCCTCGACGCCTTCTTCTTTACCTGAGCATAGATTGCACCAAAGGCAACCTGGTGTTTTGTGAAAGCAAGGGTGAGTACACATCAACGTACTCAGCAAATGTCCCGTTTGGCTGAGGTGGACTAGCTTTATGTGGGGTTAAGCTCAAGCAATTGCTTTTAGTTGGTCAGGTATTTATTATTAGTGGAAGCCAAGTTTTATCATATAACCAACCCGTGAACCATTTCCTCCTCGAGGAAACATCAATATCATCATCAAACCAAAACCATAAATCAAACCATTATGTCTCAGATCATTCGTATCTCTAATCAAAGAGGATCCCAAGGCTGCTCTTAACCGTGAGCACGGCTGATATACCAGTTTCACTACCCTCTGCAGAGGTCGCACACTTTACCCATGAGCCGTGATTCCCTCTCTAGCCCGGGCTTGCAAGACCCTTATTCACTCCCAAGGTGAATGGCCAGGGATTCACTACGAAGCCTTTACAAAGATTCCCTAGAGGTCATAGCTGCCCGTTAGGTTTCTCCAGTTTGATAAACACAGTACCTCTCCCCGCAGGAGGGCGACTAAAAAGCAAAACGAAAGAACCTCGGCACCCAGCCTCGGCAGAGCAAGCACTGTGCCTGGACCCCATTGACGGCACGACGGCGAAGCAACTACACTTCTAGTTCATCTAATTAATTAGCTAAGGGCACCCCATTCCACCCTCATGGTTGCACTGTTATCCCGGGTGGTCGCTCAACGAACAGGTCCTTACGGAGAGGTACTCAGGAAACAGCCTGAGCCCCCTAGAGTATCACAAGATCATCAACATCATCAGGATAACAGTATCATAAATAGTCACATCATGTTCATTGATTAAAGTAAAGCAATAGCATAATGCTAACCATGATAACCCAAAAGGTAAACAAGGATAAGGTAAATAGAAAGCTAGTCAATCCTTAGGTTTCAATTAAGTAATGCGGGACAGTGCATTAAAAGTGAATGGGACATAATGGGTCAGAGGACACTTGCCTTCACCAAACAGATGCTCAGGATCTTCAGCCTCATAGAACTCAGAGAGCTTGATCACATGGTCGCCAACGCTTGATCTTCGATCCCTCGAAGCTTGGAGATGGATCGCATTCTAATCGCAACGCGGAGCGAAGACAAACAGACACAAGCAAGCAAACACATATATGCATAAGAACATTACACCATACAAATACAAACATAATAAAATATGCAAAACAAAATAGAGCGCGTTAAAACAGTCACGCGAGGAAAAAGAAGTGTCGAACTCGAAGCGTCGATCTGGAAGATATCGCGTTTACGCTACATAAATATTAAGTAAAACATTTAATTCGATATTATAAAATATAAATTATAACTGCTATTTAGTTCTAATTAAATCCGTTACGCTAACAGCTGTCAAATAAATAAGTAATTTAATTAACACAAGAGATTCTAAGCGATGCGAATTGACGATGCACGAAACAGCACGACAGCGTGCGAACGACGCGCGGACACGCGCGACATCGCACGCTGATGACACACGAAACAGCGCGCGCGACGAGCGCGAACGAGCACGCCATCACGTGCGGAACAGCACGCGCGACAGGCGAGGAAAACTAAATAGGCGACACGTTTATACTAAACAAATATTAAATAAATAGAAAGTAGTTAAGTTAATATTTACCATGTTAATATTTATTGTAAAAGCGCAAATTGAACACTACACATTTGATCTAACTGAGATATTAATCTAATAAATATTAGTCGAGCAAACCTTAGGTTGATTATCTAAAATATATGATAAGCGAAAATAATTTATTATTACACGTAGACGCCACACGACACAAGAAACAATATTGTGTCACGCGCACGGCGAGCGGCAATGCGTGTGAATGGCACGCACGACATCCGCAAAACAACGCGCACGCTCGTGCGCGACACGCACGAGTCAACGCGACTATGCGCGCAAACAGTACGATGACGCGCAAACGATGTCGTGCGCCAACAACGAACAAATAAATAATTAGTTAAAAGCATTTAAGCTGGTGTTAATCTAGTTAACTAATATTTATATTTATAAAAGCACCAGTTAAAACTATATACTCGTTCTAAATAAATTGTTATTTTATTAACCCTAGAATAAGCCAATAATTAATTATGCAACTAAAACATACGACCCGACGACAACGAGCGCCACATGTGGGAATAGCGTGCGCGTCACGCAAACAGCACGCGACCCGCGAAAACGGCGCGACACACGAACTACTACTAAACTCTGTCGTATTTATTCTACACATAAATTAAATGCAACACTTAAGTTGACATAACCACAATTAGAGGTATTTATCGCATGCACAGATAGAATTAACACTTAGTTCTGATTGATTTACTACTCGGTTAATCATCGTTTAATTACGTAGATTAATTAACGTGAGCGATTCTAGACGAAATGGTTTATTGTCGCGCGACATGGCACGCAACACACTAAACAAGGTGCGCGGAATGGCGTACGCGACAGCGCGCGTCGACACGTGTGAACGACACGCACGATGCGTGCGAACGGCACGCGCGACACACGCGAACGATGCGTGACAACGCGTACGAACAACACGCGGATAACCCGACAACACGCGATAATCGCTAACAAATAACGTGTTTATAATAAATAAGTATTAAATGAAAAGTGTTTAGGTTGGTATTAATGACGTTAACGTATATTTATAAAAGTGCAACTTAAAACTATAAATTAAATTGCTATTTTAATAGCCATCAGACAAACCATTAATTAATTAATTAATTAACTGAAACGTGCATTACAACCAAACTAATTAACTGAACCATTAATTAATTAATTAACTGAAACATGTAATGGCTTTGCTTCTAATGTCGTGCATGCGGTGGGGCCTAGGTGGTCTTGTTCCAAATGCACGGATAGAGGAAAACGTGGGGAGGTGAAAATCACATGCGAGTGGGACCCATAAGGTTGTTTTCCAATTTTTCTACATGCAGATCGGACGTGGGAGCAAGCTGGCAGGTGGGTCCCTATCGGTGCTCCTTCCTTTGATCGTATGCCTGGCAGCCTGGGTGAAACCACGTTTTTTCTTCAACCTTGAGAACGTGTGCGGTGCAACACGGGGAGGACAGGGATCGTTGATCGGTGTGGAGACTCGCCGGCGGCATGACTGCCTCGGCATACAACAGCAGTTCGCCGGACAGGAGGCGGCGCACCGGCACTGGGAGTGGCACCGGCAAGCAGGTCGTGCCCGCACGCAGCATGCGACCATGGAGGAGGGAGAAAGAGCTAATGTCGCGCGGGGGTCTTCATGACGCTATCTAGGGGCAAGGCTGCTGTAGCCGTCGTGAGCCATGCCTGCACCCAGGGGGCTTCGCCCAGCATGTGGCCATCTCGGCCATGGCCACGGCAGGGAAACTGCGCCCACGCCATGGGGTCTCGCCGACCAAGTGCAGGGGCGCGCGCGGGGGAGGAAAGGAGCAACATGGGGGAGGGGAAGAGGGCTCACCTCTGCTCACGGCGGATTCTTGGTGACGATGGAGATCGGCACGGGGAGACTCGACGTGCTACGACAGTGTTCCAGGCCAGATGGATAGTCACCAGGCGATGCAGCGCTCGATGCCTCGTCGACGCCAGTGAACTTGGTGAGCGGCTGAGGAGAAACTGCGAGAGCGCAAGAGCAGGAAAAGGATAACCGTTGGACGGGGAAGGAAGATCTTTATACCGCGACGTGGACGGTTGCCGAGTTCACCGGCGCGGACTCATCCGAGTGCGCGGGAGAAGTAGTTACGAGGAAGAGGCAAAGATGAAAGGCGGGCCCCTCAGCGCAGCGAGATGGCTACGGCACGGGTGTCTCCACATGCGCATAGGTGCTGGTGGGCCAGGAGCTTGGCCAAAAGGCCGATGCTGAGGGGAGGGAATAGGTGTGGATTTCTTTTTCTATTTTCATTTTGAATTTAGCTTTTCTCTCTTCTCTTTTGTTATATATATGGGCATAGATATACATTCATATAAATAAATATATTTGTCCATTTTAGATGACGCACAAATAACTTAAATGTGATAGCAAACAAAACTATACTTCAGCATGAAATGCAGCACGCAAAGCTTCTCTAGGGTTCAATTCAGTAGACTTATGCTAATACATAACAGAATAACACTCCATTATTTAGAAAAAGAAAAGAAAAGCAAGGAAAAGAGAGGGTAACACCTGAATTTGGTGAATATTAGAAAAGAAAATTTATACCCCTAAAATCAGGGTGTTACAAACACAAGGGATCAAAGACTTGTGTTTGGGTACCCAAAGTTCTTGTTTCTAATGCTAAAGGACCCAAAACCGTTTGGGTACCTAAAGTCAAGAACTAAAATTGTTTTGTAGGTTTATGCATCCGGAGGCTCAAGTTGGATACTCGATAGCGGGTGCACAAACCACATGACAGGGGAGAAGAAGATGTTCTCCTCATATGAGAAAAACCAAGATCCCCAACGAGCTATCACATTCGGGGTTGGAAATCAAGGTTTGGTCAAAGGATTGGGTAAAATTGCTATATCACCTGACCATACTATTTCCAATGTTTTTCTTGTAGATTCTTTAGATTACAATTTGCTTTCTGTATCCCAATTATGTCAAATGGGCTACAACTGTCTATTTACTGATGTAGGTGTTACTGTCTTTAGAAGAAGTGATGATTCAATAGCATTCAAGGGAGTGTTAGAGGGTCAGCTATACTTGGTAGATTTTGATAGAGCTGAACTCGACACTTGCTTGGTTGCTAAGACTAACTTGGGTTGGCTTTGGCACCGCCGACTAGCCCATGTTGGAATGAAGAATCTTCATAAGCTTCTAAAGGGAGAGCACATTTTAGGACTAACAAATGTTCATTTTGAGAAAGACAGGATTTGTAGCGCATGCCAAGCCGGGAAGCAAGTTGGCACTCATCATCCACACAAGAACATCATGACTAGTGACAGGCCACTGGAGCTCCTACACATGGACCTATTCGGCCCGATCGCTTACATAAGCATCGGCGGGAGTAAGTACTGTCTAGTTATTGTGGATGATTATTCTCGCTTCACTTGGGTGTTCTTTTTGCAGGAAAAATCTCAAACCCAAGAGACCTTAAAGGGATTCTCGAGACGGGCTCAAAATGAGTTTGGCTTAAGGATCAAGAAAATTAGAAGCGACAACGGAACGGAGTTCAAGAACTCTCAAATTGAAGGCTTCCTTGAGGAGGAGGGCATCAAGCATGAGTTCTCTTCTCCCTACACCCCACAACAAAATGGTGTAGTGGAGAGGAAGAATCGAACTCTATTGGACATGGCAAGAACCATGCTTGATGAGTACAAGACACCGGATCGGTTTTGGGCCGAGGCGGTTAACACCGCTTGCTACGCCATCAACCGGTTATATCTACACCGAATCCTCAAGAAGACATCATATGAACTCCTAACCGGTAAAAAGCCAAATATTTCATATTTTAGAGTTTTTGGTAGCAAATGCTTTATTCTTGTTAAAAGAGGTAGAAAATCAAAATTTGCTCCTAAAACTGTAGAAGGCTTTTTACTAGGATATGACTCAAACACAAGGGCATATAGAGTCTTTAACAAGTCCTCAGGACTTGTTGAAGTTTCTTGTGACGTTGTGTTTGATGAGACTAACGGCTCTCAAGTAGAGCAAGTTGATCTTGATGAGATAGGTAATGAAGAGGCTCCGTGCATCGCGCTAAGGAACATGTCCATTGGAGATGTGTGTCCTAAGGAATCCGAAGAGCCTCCAAATGCACAAGATCAACCATCCTCCTCCATGCAAGCATCTCCACCAACTCAAATTGAGGATGAGGCTCAAGATGTTGAACAAGAAGATCAAGAAGATGAGCCACCTCAAAATGACGGCAACGATCAAGGGGGAGATACAAATGATCAAGAAAAGGAGGATGAGCAAGAACCAAGGCCGCCACACCCAAGAGTCCACCAAGCAATCCAACGAGATCACCCCGTCGACACCATCCTCGGCGACATTCATAAGGGGGTAACTACTAGATCTCGTGTTGCACATTTTTGTGAGCATTACTCTTTTGTTTCCTCTATTGAGCCACACAGGGTAGAGGAAGCACTTCAAGATTCGGATTGGGTGGTGGCGATGCAAGAGGAGCTCAACAACTTCACTCGGAATAAGGTATGGCATTTAGTTCCACGTCCTAACCAAAATGTTGTAGGAACCAAGTGGGTCTTCCGCAACAAACAAGACGAGCATGGTGTGGTGACAAGGAACAAAGCTCGACTCGTGGCTAAGGGGTACTCACAAGTCGAAGGTCTGGATTTCGGTGAAACCTATGCACCCGTAGCTAGGCTTGAGTCAATTCGTATATTATTGGCCTATGCTACTTACCATGGCTTTAAGCTCTATCAAATGGACGTGAAAAGTGCCTTCCTCAATGGACCAATCAAGGAAGAGGTCTATGTTGAGCAACCTCCCGGCTTTGAAGACAGTGAGTATCCTAACCATGTCTATAAGCTCTCTAAGGCGCTTTGTGGGCTCAAGCAAGCCCCAAGAGCATGGTATGAATGCCTTAGAGATTTCCTTATTGCAAATGGATTCAAAGTCGGAAAAGCCGATCCTACACTCTTTACAAAAACACTTGGAAATGATTTGTTTGTATGCCAAATTTATGTTGATGATATCATATTTGGGTCTACTAACGAATCTACATGTGAAGAGTTTAGTAGGATCATGACACAAAAATTCGAGATGTCGATGATGGGGGAGTTGAAGTATTTTCTAGGATTCCAAGTCAAGCAACTCCAAGAGGGCACCTTCATTTGCCAAACTAAGTACACTCAAGACATTCTAACCAAGTTTGGAATGAAGGATGCCAAGCCCATCAAGACACCCATGGGAACTAATGGGCATCTCGACCTCGACACGGGAGGTAAATCCGTCGATCAAAAGGTATACCGGTCGATGATAGGTTCATTACTCTATTTATGTGCATCTCGACCGGACATTATGCTTTCCGTTTGCATGTGTGCAAGATTCCAATCCGACCCTAAGGAATCCCACCTTACGGCCGTAAAACGAATCTTGAGATATTTGGCTTATACTCCTAAGTTTGGGCTTTGGTACCCTCGGGGATCCACATTTGATTTGATTGGTTATTCGGATGCCGATTGGGCGGGGTGCAAGATTAATAGAAAGAGCACATCGGGGACTTGCCAGTTCTTGGGAAGGTCCTTGGTGTCATGGGCTTCAAAGAAGCAAAATTCGGTCGCTCTTTCCACCGCCGAAGCCGAGTACATTGCTGCAGGCCATTGTTGCGCGCAATTGCTTTGGATGAGGCAAACCCTGCGGGACTACGGTTACAAATTAACCAGAGTCCCTTTGCTATGTGATAATGAGAGTGCAATCAAAATGGCCGACAATCCCGTCGAGCACAGCCGCACTAAACACATAGCCATTCGGTATCATTTTCTTCGGGATCACCAACAAAAGGGGGATATCGAGATTTCATACATTAACACTAAAGATCAATTAGCCGATATCTTTACCAAGCCACTTGATGAACAATCTTTTACCAGACTTAGGCATGAGCTTAATATTCTTGATTCTAGAAATTTCTTTTGCTAATTTGCACACATAGCACACAAGTATACCTTTGATCATGTCTCTTTTATATATGCTATGACTAATGTGTTTTCAAGTGTATTTCAAACCAAGTCATAGGTACATTGAAAGGGAATTGGAGTCTTCGGCGAAGACAAAGGCTTCCACTCCGTAACTCATCCTTCGCCGTCACTCCGAGCCGCTCTCTATCCTTAGGGGAGAGAGCAACCATGGGCTCTAATGATTCCGTTTTTGGCGATTCATGCCAAAGGGGGAGAAAATATGAGCCCAAAGCAAAAGGACCGCACCCATCACCCTAATTTTTTTAAAAAAAAATATGATTGTCAATTGGATGGAAAATTTCAAAATTGGTATCTCCTTGTGTTCAAAAGGGGGAGGAAGTAGTATTTCAAAAATGATTCATCAAAACCCTCTTGAACACTAAGAGGAGGATCTCATTTAGGGGGAGTTTTGTATTAGCCAAAGGAAAAGCATTTGGAAAAAGGGGAGAGAATTTCAAACTTTAAAAATGCTTCTCAAAATCTTATTCATTTACCTTTGACTATTTGCAAAAGAACTTTGAAAAGGATTTACAAAAGAATTTGCAAAAACAAAACATGTGGTGCAAGCATGGTCCAAATATGTTAAAAATGAAGAAACAATCTATGCCTATCTTGTAAGTATATTGGCTTAACTCCAAGCAACCTCTGCACTTACATTATGCAAACTAGTTCAATTATGCACTTCTATATTTGCTTTGGTTTGTGTTGGCATCAATCACCAAAAAGGGGGAGATTGAAAGGGAATTAGGCTTACACCTAGTTCCGATATAATTTTGGTGGTTGAATTGCCCAACACAAATCCTTGGACTAACTAGTTTATTCCAGTGTATAAGTTATACAGGTGCAAAAGGTTCACACTTAGCCAATAAAAAGACCAAGTATTGAGTTCAACAAAAGAGCAAAGGAGGAACCGAAGGCTCCTCTGGTCTGGCGCACCGGACTGTCCGGTGTGCCACCGGACAATGTCCGGTGCACCACCGGACAGTGTCCGGTGCACCAGAGGACTCCAACTCGTCACCTTCGGGAAAATCCAGAACCGGTGCGCTATAATTCACCGGACTGTCCGGTGTACACCGGACAGTGTCCGGTGCTCATTTGAGACGTGGCTCAGGAACTCGCCAGTCTCGGGAATTCGCGAAGGCTGCTCCGCTATAATTCACCGGACATGTCCGGTGTGCACCGGACTGTCCGGTGCAACCTCGGGGCAACGGCTACTTCGCGCCAATGGTCACCTGCAGGCGCATTTAATGCGCGCTAGAAGCGCGCAGTCGTCAGGCACGCGGGAGCCAGCGCACCGGACACTAAACAGTTCATGTCCGGTGCGCCACCGGACATCGAGGCGGGCCCAGAAGTCAGACCTCCAACGGTCGGAACCCAACAGCATTGATGGCGTGGCTGGGGCACCGGACATGTCCGGTGTGCACCGGACTGTCCGGTGCACCATACGACAGATTGCTCCATCAACGGTCAAGTTTGGTGGTTGGGGCTATAAATACCCCAACCACCCCACCATTCATTGCATCCAAGTTTTCCACTTCTCAACCACTTACAAGAGCTAGGCATTCAATTCTAGACACACCCAAAGTGATCAAATCCTCTCCAATTCCACACAAAGCCCTAGTGACTAGTGAGAGTGATTTGCCGTGTTCATTTGAGCTCTTGCGCTTGGATTGCTTTCCCTCTTTCATTCTTTCTTGTGTTCAATACTCACTTGTAACCAAGGCAAGAGACACCAATTGTGTGGTGGTCCTTGCGGGGAGGTTTTGCTCCCGGTTGATTTGAGAAGAGAAAGCTCACTCGGTCCGAGGGACCGTTTGAGAGAGGGAAAGGGTTGAAAAAGACCCGGCCTTTGTGGCCTCCTCAACGGGGAGTAGGTTTGAGAGAACCGAACCTCGGTAAAACAAATCCGCGTGTCTCACTTCATTATTTGCTTGCGATTTGTTTTCACGCCCTCTCTCGGACTCGATTATATTTCTAACGCTAACCCGGCTTGTAGTTGTGTTTATATTTGTAAATTTCAGTTTCGCCCTATTCACCCCCCCTCTAGGCGACTATCAGCCCCCCGCCCCCTGCTCGCGCGGTGGCGCCCCGGCCCCGCCCCCTGCTCCCCCGGCGCGGCCCCCGGTGGCTCGGCCCCAGCGTAGCGCCCGCCCCGGCCCCGGCCCCCGGCGTGGCCTCGGCCCCCTGCGCGCGTTGTCCTGGCCCTTGGTGTGGTTCGCGTGGCCTTAGTGTGGCCTCGCGTTTTCTCGTTTACCGCTAGCACGTTCCCGCGTGCACAAACCCACGCTCGCGGTGATTATGTTTGGTTGGTAGTCAATGTCAAACTCCGTTAGTCAGCTTGCTGCGTCGCGCGCTTCGTCGCGCGACGGATTTGTCTAATTCCAGATTCTATTTATGTGTTGCGTCGTGCGCTTCATCGCGCGACGATCCATTTTAATTTCAGGTTGTTTAAGGTGTAACGTCGCGCGTGTATTCATGCGACGTTCCACTTTAGACTCAGTTTAGTCGACGTATGCCGTCGTGCGTTTCGTCGTGCGAAGCTTAGCGTCTCGTTACAGTTAATGCAAAGCGTCTCGTTGTGCGCTCGGTCGCGCGACGAGTCGTGGATTTCTTAATTCGATTTAGAGTGCCATGTCGCGCGTCTCGCCGCGCGACAATCTTTTTTATTCACCTTCATCTGCTTATAATGATTAGACATGAAACATGACTTTACTTTATGCTAAACATAGTGTCTGTATTAATGCCTTTCAATTGAGCGAGTGGTTTAATTCATAAATATGTAACGTGATTGTTCCTCAACTGTCTTTTTCTCTTTCTCTCTTAACCTTAACTGCGAGCCCGCGTGGAACGTCTGTTTACTTACTGCATTCTATTGTATGGTGTACTGTTCGTTTGTATTAAATGTGTGGGTGTATGTATGTTTGCGCTCGCATAGAGAACGATCCGGTTGAAGAGCTCGAAGAACTCGCAGGAGAAGCCCTTGAGCAGCAGTTGGTTGGTGGAGGCAAGTGTCCCTTGACCTATCTCTGTTCTATTCATTCTTTAATTCACCTCCCGCATTACACATTTATGCCTAAGGCTTGACTAGTTTTGTTATCCATGTCCTTGTTTACCTATTTGGGTTGGATTATTATTGTCTAGCTTTATGCTATTGCTCAACTATAATCAATGAACATGATGGGATTATCTATGATACGTTGTTTTCCCTCTTCTTATTATGATGTTATACTTGTGGCCTTTAAGGGGGCTCGAGCGGTTTCTCGAGTGCCTCTCCGTAAGGACCTGTTCTTTGGATGACCGCCCGGGAAAACAGTGCAACCATGAGGGTGGAATGGGGTGCCCTTAGCTGAATAATTAGAGGATCCGGGGTGTAGTTCGCTTCGCCGTCGTGCCGTCAATGGGGCTCTGTGTATGCGGCTCGCTCTGCCAAGGTTTATTTGTCCCTTGGGGAGGAGTGTGGTACATTTAGGAAACCTAACGGGCGGCTACAGCCCCGGGGAATCTTCGTAAAGGCTACGTAGTGAGACCCTGCCTACTCACCTTGGGAGTGTTCAAGGGTCCGTACAACCCGAGGCAAAAAGGGAATCACGGCTCATGGGTAAAGTGCGCAACCTTTGCAGAGTGTTTGAAAACTGATATATCAGCCGTGCTCGCGGTTATGAGCGGCCAAGGGAGCTCCAGTGATTAGTGGTACTTGATCAGAGACACTTTGGTTTACAGGTGGCAATGAGACTGATGGTTTTGGTTATGACTATGGTGCTGGTAAGTGGTATTCTTTCCGTTTGGAAAGGGTACATCGGGCTAATAACTTGGGTTAATGCTAAAACCTGGCTTTCTATTAGTAAATAATAATCTGACCAACTAAAAGCAACTGCTTGACTTATCCCCACATAAAGCTAGTCCACTACAGCCAAACATGATACTTGCTGAGTATGTTGATGTGTACTCACCCTTGCTCTACACACCAAACCCCCCCATCCCCAGGTTGTCAGCATTGCAACCACTGCTCGGGAGAAGATGAAGCTGTGGAAGGAGACTTCCAGGAGTTCCAAGACTACGACGAGTTCTAGGTGTGGGTTAGCGGCAACCCCCAGTCGGCTGCCTGTGAAGGCCGCGGTTATCTACGTTTCGTTTTTGCACTTTGATTTATTGTAAGGACTATATGGACGTCTCAGACGTATGATGTAATCGACTATTATTTCCCTTTTTAATACTATTTGAGCACTGTGTGATGATGTCCATGTTATGTAACTGCTGTGTACATGAATTGCTGATCCTGGCACGTACATGGTTCGCATTCGGTTTGCCTTCTAAAACCGGGTGTGACAATACTGTTCGTAGAAGAGAGTTTGAATACAAGAATTAGGATGGATAAGCTATTAGAGATAGCTTTAGAACATCTTGGACCGATCACGGGAGGTGCTAGGCTGCTAGCCCCTCCTGTTGAGAGTGATTTTGTTTGCTGTTTATTTAGAGAAGAGGTTGTCTGCTTTCTACTACTTGGTTTTGTTCATCTATAGATCGTCAACAAATGACCTATGATCATTGCATTTATAAGGCTATATGTTGAGGCCAATGTTGCCGAAAGTCATTTGACTAGTTATGTCACATGATCGCCCTAAGGGTGCAAGGAAAATCTATGCCGAAGATCACTCGTTTAACATTTTTAGTTTGGCACAAACTAGTGTATTTCAGGAATCTCTACTGATATACGAAGTGAATCTTCAGACAGGAAGGCGTGCAGAGAAGCTCGCACATACGTGCGAGTGGAAGAATGGCTAGCCAAAACTGATAGCTTCGCGCGATAGCAGAAAGGCTTTGGGTGCGAGCCAAAGGAGAAGGCAACAAAGGCTTGAACCCGCAACCGTAGCCGAAGAAAATACGCTATTGCCCTAATGGCATTTGTAAACAGTGAAGGGCACAATTGTAATCCTGTATTAGGTCGGTTCGTCTCCCCTAATAGATGAACAATATCCCGCATAGAGTACCTGGAACTAGGTGCTACAACTTCGTATAGCTTAACTTCCGAAACACTTTCGTGCTATCTTGCATCAAGAAACCGAATGTATGATTGTAAACTTGTATGAGAGAGAAATAAAATGTTAAGACATATGAGATGAGTTCTCATATTTTAGTTATACTTCGTGTATCCCATTCGATTGTACTCTACCTTCGTCCTTGAATCCGAAGAGAAGGTCTCTACTTTTTAATATTGTGTTGCCTTATTTTTTTTGTTCTATACATCAATTGAAAACAAGTGACCAACACTATAAACAATAGATTATGCATATAACTATTTTATAATGTACACTATATTGTTTATATAATGGATGATGAAATAAGAGACGGTAATGAGTAAGTTGCTAGAGATAGTCTGACTTATGTTTTGAATTTACCGTTAGACGTATTGGCTCCGTATGCTCATACGTTGTTCATTTTGTACTTAAATCATATGGATTAAAGGGTATTGAGGTGGTTTAAGGTGGATTTTGACTAGTTATAGATTTATTCCACCTTAATTCACATGGATTTAGAAAAAAATGAAACTTAGCCTCAAGATACCAGAGGCCTGTTTGGTTCAGCTTTTTTCTGACCAGCTTTTCTGAAAATCTGGCTGTGGGGAGAATCTGGCTGTGGGGAGAATCTGAATATCATTACGATTACGTGTGGAGGAAGATAAAGTTGTTCATAGGGCTCAGGATCTAGAAAGTGATAGATTTCTACTATTACAATGACTCAACCGATTACGTGTTTATGTTGATTTTGGATGATTTTTATCCTAACAAATTTTATAGAAGCTGGCTGAAAAGCTGAGCGTTTGGCAGTCTGCAGCAGCTTTTGGTGGCCAGAAGCTGCCAGAAGCCGAAACAAACAGGCACCAGTAATCCTGCTTCCCTTTGCACGACCACAACCTTGACTCCTTGAGTTACGAAAGGTACCCTCTTTTTTTTAAAGGAACCAGTACTTTAATTATTCTGATTTCTGTGCAGATTTACCAATCAGTTGCTTATGCTATTGGGTTCTCAAATCATAAACATAAATGGTCTTATTAGATCCCGTTTGGTTCTATTAGTTCTAGAACCAAAGTTTAGTCCCTACCTGTTTAGTTGTAGGGACTAAACAGATTTTAAATACATTAAATGTAGCACATAAAAATCAAAATACTCATTTTCTTGTTTCACACCAGTTTTCTAGGCAAGGCTAATTGGAGTAAATATTGTCCTTTAGTCCCTTTTAGCACCTATGTAAGAGACTAGAGACTAAAATCAATTAGTCCCTACTTTAGTCCTTCCGTTTAGCAAAATAAAGACTAAACAGGACTAAAAACTAGGGACTAAAGTTTAGTCCCTCTAACCAAACAGGAGCTTACTCGTAGATAGAGAATGATATAATAACATAGAGTAAAAACTTATAGTGACAAAATAACAAATTTCTCTCGCACCAGTCATCTTTTAGGGTGTGTTTGGTTGAGAAGCGAGGAAGAATAGAGCAGCTCTATTTCTGTTTTCTAGATATTTGGTTTGTACCCGAAGCAGAGTGGAATAGATTTGGAGTTTATATATGACAAATATTTGGAATGCTTCCGCTCCAACAAAACGACCGGATGTGAGTATTCTCGAGGATGTGAGTGTCCACCTTTCTCTTCTCTTCTCCACACTTATATAGCTCTCTAGCCAAACAATAAACAGAGTGGCTCCGTTAAATTCTAGTCTTCAAACAAACAAAAAAATAAAATAATTCTATTTTAATTGTTAAATAGAATGAAATGACTATTCTTAAAAACTGGAATGAAAATAAACTTGGCGCTCTGCATCTCCATTGATCACACGACCAATGCACAGAGGCAGAGCCCTCCGCCCTCGCCCCATCCAGCGCCGCCCGCCGGCCGCTGACCCTCCGCCGCCCGTTTCTCCACCATGGTACGCCGCGCCGCGGTCGACGCTCCCGGCCGCGACCCCGCCCCCGGGCGAGGCGGATCCTCTCGTCGTCGCGGCGTCCGAGATTGCGCTCGGCCTCCCCTTCCACCCAGCGCCGCTCCCGGCCGCCGCGCCCGCGCCCTTGCTCCGCCTCCTCCCGGCCTTCACCCCCACTCACTTTCTCTCCCTACTTCGCCGCAACCCGCTCGCCCTCCAGCCGCTCCCGCTCCTTTCCCTCTTCCGCGTCCTCCTCGCCTCGCCGCCGGGCCTCTTCCGTCACACCCCAGCCTCCTTCCTCTCCATGTCTCACCTCCTCATCGCCCACCGCCTCTCTCACCTTGCACTCCCCCTCCTCCGCCTTCTCGTCTCCCGCCTTGGCCGCGACTCCCCGCCGCGGCTACTCCCGCTACTTGTCTCCGCAGCCTCAACCGACGACCCGGCGCCTCTCGTGTCCGCTGTCGCCAAAGTATACGCCGATGAGGGCCTCCTACCCGATGGATGCTCCCTCCTCCTCCTCGCGCTCCGCCGTGGCATCCGCGTCCCCATGCCAGCGTGGTCCGATCTCATGAATCGGCTCCCATCTGTTCCCGAAGCCTACGCCTTCTACCTGCACCTGCTCGACGCCGGCGTGCCCCCGGAGGCCAGGCAGTTTAACATGCTAATGCGTGACATGATTAGATCAGGCAAACTTGCCAGTGCGCGGAACGTGTTCGATGAAATGTTGAGGAGGGGTGTGCAGCCAACGGTAGTGACCTTCAACACCTTGATGTCTGGGATGTGCAAGGCGTCCGATCTGAACAACGCAAATGCTCTGCGAGGCCTAATGGCAAAGGCAGGAATCGCACCAGATGTGTACACCTATGGTGCTTTTATACAGGGGCTGTGTAAGACAGGGAGGATACAAGATGCAATGGAGATGTTTGAGGAAATGTGTGAGAGAGGTTTGAACCCCAACACTGTTGTGCTCACTACATTGATAGATGCACATTGCAAGGAGGGGGATGTGACAGCTGGGTTGGAGTTGCGCTGGGAGATGGCCACAAGGGGTGTCAAGGCGGATTTGGTGGCATACAATGCTTTGGTGAATGGTTTTTGCCGAGTGCGTGATATGAAAGCAGCCAATGACATTGTGGAGGAGATGAGAAAGGATGGTCTCAAGCCGGACAAGGTTACTTACACCACCCTCATCGATGGTTGCTGCAAGGAGGGGGAGTTAGACACAGCAATGGAGATGAAACAAGAGATGTCAGACGAAGGGGTTGCGTTGGATGATGTCACATACACTGCGCTCATCTCTGGACTGAGCAAGGCTGGCCGTTCAGTTGATGCAGAAAGGATCCTATGTGAGATGATGGAGGCTGGTTTGCAACCTGACAACACGACATACACAATGGTGATTGATGCCTTTTGTAAGAATGGTGATGTGAAGACAGGCTTTAAACATCTGAAAGAGATGCAGAATAAGGGCAAAAATCCAGGAATTGTGACATATAATGTGGTTATGAATGGCTTCTGCAGTCTGGGGCAGATGAAGAATGCGGACATGCTTCTGAATGCCATGCTTAATATTGGGGTGTGCCCAAATGATATAACATACAACATTCTTTTGGATGGGCATTGCAAGCATGGAAAAGTTAGAGATACTGAAGAACTGAAGAGTGCAAAAGGAATGGTTTCAGATTTTGGGGTTTATACTTCACTAATCAATGAATTTGTCAAGAAAAAGTCAGCTAAGAGTTACCATGATAATGGATAGCTTGGTGGGTAAAGATACTTATTTTGCTTCCTACCTGTGACAACATCAGAGCTTCAAGGTTGACAAGGCAACATGAATATGATTTCCACACTCAGATTGATATATATGGTAAAAGTACCTTATTGGGCAGTGAGCACACATACTCGGCTTGGAAGTTTACTGTCAGGGAGGGGGAAAGCGGATATTCTAGCAAATCAAGGTATAATAGGTTTCATGATTCTTTGTTTAGTCAAAGGATCTTGATGAGAAATATTGTCTAGATCTAGATCTGAGATGTCTTAGCAATTGGTCTATCTGGTGCATGGCTGTGGTTAGTTTCCGTATTTGGCAATTTAGAGACTAAAACGGAATAAAATGAATGGACTAAAAATTAGTCCCTAGAAACCAAACGCCCCCTTAATTTGAATTTGTAACACTATCGTCGCGCGGCTTCGCCACTTTGTAACTCCGCAGCCGTGCTTCGCCAGTTCGGTATTATGGACGAAACCCTCACGCTATTTTGGTACAGTTAATGTCCCGGCCTTTGTAACCTTTTCTTACCTACGGTAAAAGTCATCGTTGCCCCTCGCTGTAACCACGGCGCCCCTCGGTGAAAACCTAACTCTCATCCCCTTCCACGGCGCCGCCACTACCCGTCGAGCTCGATCCTCCGATAGTGCTCTTCCTCCGATGGCGGCTCCGTCGAGGGGGAAGAAACGCCTGGTGGTCGACGTCGATGTCGAGTTGGACAGTGAGGCCGAAGTAGCTTCAGCTTTCAGTCGTCTGTCTGTGTCGATCGTTGCCAAGCCTTCAGGCGAGTACGTTCGCGCCAAGGAGCACTCCTCCCCGAGCGTGAACTGCGCGGCCACATCAGGTACTAAACACTCAGCAAACTTACCAACAATACAACCAGTGCTCTGAACTCTTCTATTGTCATCAGGTACTGGGTACACCCAGCAGCAGACCCCTTCTGTCGCGAAACAGTGCTCTGAACCACGTTCAGTGTCGGTAAGGTTTCCTTGCAGTAGTATTATTAATTTCCGAGTTCAATTCCAACTGCATAGTATGTGGTTTCGCAGATAACCAGATTTGAAACGGTTCGTAGTGACCTGGCAATAGCCATTGCAAAGATGCATGTAGTTGGGAACGAGTTGAAAGATTTGGCCGGAAATGAGATAATGAATTCGCCAGATACGGCCAAAGATGTGTCAGTGAACTTCTCAATGTGGCGCGTGTATGAGCTTGCTCAGTCACTGCTGGACGAAGCGCAACGTTTAGAAGATCTTGAAGCTGGTCCTTCGCCACCATTATCTGAATGTTTCAATAACCATTTTGCTGAAGATGAAGATATGGGTGGCGGGGAATGGGCACTGGATGATGTGGATTCCGAAGAGCTTGTGGATCGTCAGATGAAGTAGATTAGTATGTGTGGTGTGGAATGGCACTGGATGTTAGCTGTGTAAGGTTATTTGTGTAAGAGTTATCTGTGTTACCAGTGTAAGGTTAGTATGTGTGGTGTGGCAGTGTAAGAGTTATTTGTGTTAGCTGTGTAAGAGTTATCTGTTCATGGTATCTGTGTTAGTATGTGTTAACTGAACTTGGAGGTTATCTGTGTAACTGAACTTGGAGGTTAGTATGTGTGGCTGTGTAATATCTCGCATTTGTTCAAACAGCCATTCAGCTGTGTTATCTGTGTTAGTATGTGTGAATTATTTCAGTTATCTGTTCATGGTATTTGTGTTAGTATGTGTGAATTATTTCAGTTAGACAGAAACATTCATGTTCAAACAGCCATTCAGCTCCAATGGTTTGCCAGTTTGCTTTTGCCAGTTTGGTCAAGCTGTTCGAATTTGCCATTCAGCTGTAACAGAATTAAGTTGAAAGTAGAACAGAATTATGCTGACCAAACTGGCAAAATGCGAGATGTTTGAACAGAATTAAGCTGACCAAACTGGCTGTGTAGCTGAAACAGAAACATTCATGTGCCAATTCTTCCTGAATGGCAAATTCGAAACAGAAACAACATACCAGAATTCAGTTTGGACAGCTGAAACAGAAACATTCATGCTCCAATGGTTACACAGCCATGTTCAGCTGTCCAAACTGACCCAACAGCCATGGCCAGTTTACACCGCCAAACTGACCAAATAGCATGCTGTTTGAACATTGCTGTTTGACACCATGACCAATAGAACATGCTGTTTGACACCATTACAGAAAAAGTTCACACACATAGTTCATACACTTAATTAGAAAGACACAGTTTGACCACATGCACATAGGTACTGTCAAACACTTTTCTTCTTTGGCGTCAACTTCTTGCCTACTGCTCGCTTTTTGTGCCTTGGAGGGGTCAAGTGGCCACCATCACCAACAGAAGTGCTGGCGCCTAACAATAGCCTTGGTGGCGTTAATCGCCCAACATCTACTGCCTGAAACTCTTCCTGCAGAATCACTTGTGTCTGACTGCTGGGTTCAGTTCTTCCGGTGTCATCTGGTGGGTTGTCATGAGGTTCAGCTGATTCAGCCATGTTTTTGGGGAACCATTGTTTAGTGGTATTTTTCCGAGGTTTCCGTTTCCTGAAAAACACAAAAAAAACACTATGAAGTAACAATAGGGAAGATGAAGCTGCAATTCATTATATATGGCTTGCCTTTTTTTGGAGCCATTAAGAGGGCATTTTGGGCTGGCCTTCCTATGTCCGAGTTGTCCACAATTCGGGCATTTAATTTTTCCTCTTAAGAGCTTCTTCTCCTTTTCCTCTACAGGTACGGAGTGTTTCTTCTTTGCAGCACCACCTTCTAAGCAACTTTTCATCCGATTCTTCCTTTGCCGACCAACGCTCCTCTTACCAATAGGGGCATTCACTGCATAGGCTATGTCCACATGTGGCCAAAACGACTTGTCGCCCACATTTTCAATGCTTCGCGCGTAAGCCTTTTTAAATTTGTCAACAGAGAAGTATTCGTCTACAAAGTGCTCCATTCCAACTTCTCGCATTTGTTGCGCTATAATGACCACTAGGCCGTGCTGGCAGGGTTTTCCCGTGTGCTGCCATTCGAGACATGAACAATATCTCTGTTCTGCCTTCACAACATGTCTGCAATGAATATTGTTGTTATCACGGATCTCAGCATGATAATAATCACCCTTTTGTATAGATAAATGACCCAATCCTCTGGTTCTAGCCTTCAACGAATTGATGACTATTGGAAGGATTTTACCTCCCAATTTGTCCCCGATCCTTTTCCTTCTAAAAAATAGTTCCATAACCAAACATCTGATTTTGTCTGCAAGTTCGCACACTGGGAGATCTTTGTAGTCTTTAATCCAGTTGTTAAATACCTCGGCAATGTTGTTGGTTATGTAGTCACATTTTATAGCTGTGTTGAAACCACATCTGTACCATAAAAGAGGGTGCCACTCATCAATCCATTGCTTGACACCTGGTATATCCCTGGCATTACTGAAGTGGTGCTCGAATATGGTGTTCCTATATGCTCTAGCTGCGGGATACATGTGCTCTGAACCAGTAAAGTGCTTCACGTAGTTTTGCATAAGGTGGCGGAAGCATTCTCTTTTTTCAGCATTTGGAAATACATCGTTTACTGCTGATGTCAAGCCTTTGCATGCATCAGAGCAAATAGCTAAAACTGGAGGGTCTCCTATGGCCTTACGAAGTTGTTGCATGAACCAAATCCAACTGTCTTTTGTCTCTGACTCGAAGAAACCAAATGCCACTGGAAACATCCAATTATGTCCATCAACACTTGTAGCTGAGGGGAGGTGACCATTCCAACGACCATTAAGAGCTGTGGAATCCACACTTAAGTAGGGCCTGCAACCTTCACGAAAACCTTCAAGACAAGGGCCAAAAGCACAAAAGAATCTGCTGAAATATAATTTTCCATCTTCAACTGCGACATGAAACTCAATCACTGAGTCTGGCATAACCTCCAAAACAGCTTCTCTCCATCTAAATAGTAACTTGAAGCTATCCTCCCAGGTTCCATACAACTCTCTAAGGGCCTTCTCTTTACCTTTCCACACTGTATCATAAGAAATTGTGCAATTGTGTTGCTCTTGCAAGGTAGTTTGCAATTCTTTTGCTCCCATATGTGGTTTCTTCGTTAGGATTGGAAGTGCTAGGGATGCAACCCATGAGCTCGTGGGTGTTGTTGTTTTTCGACGACCACTTGATGTGCATGTGTGCTGATCCACGATTACTGTAACCTGCACACAGAAAGGAAACATTCTGAGCTTCCTAATTTCATCCACTATCGAGAGTACAATAAATATGTGATAAAACATTACTCACCACTACTGTGGGAGACCCGGCATTCTGTAGCCTTGCATTGATTCTCCATGGACAATCACCTCCTTTGCAGTAAGCTCTATATCTGAAAGGTGAGCTTGACTCAATTCCTAACTCGAACTCATTACTGATCGCATATTGCCTCATAGCCAGCCTGAATTCTTTCATATCCTTGTACAAACTACCAATCTTCATTATTGGATTTGATCTGTTGCAAACAAATACCCTTTCTTGTGGTATGCAATCATTGCAGGGCAAAGCAGCAGTTTCATCATCTATTTCATCGCTACCGCGGACACCAAACGATCTACTAGTAAAAGCATCTTGCCTTTCAGTAGTTTCACGTTCATCTTCTGCTAGCAATCCTAACCGATCATAAAGCACTGACTCTGAGGCAGTCTGTTGTTCTCCTTCTTCTTCCCATCTATCATCAATCTGTATTGCCCCCCAATCAATTTCTAATACCTGAAACCAAAGGATAATACACCTATGAAGTACTAGGCGCAGGTACTAAACACAATTAATTGTTGTATACTGTAAATTGAATCAAACCTCCATTGTATGTTGCTCCCTAAAAAGAAAATTTAGGGGATCCGACAAATCCGAGGTCCTGATCGGTGCATCCACTCTTTCCACCGGAGAACCAGTGGGAAGGCAAGGAAGGGGCGCGTCCGAGCTCATAACCGGTAAAACTTGAGTTGAATCCGGGGAGTAGGCGGAGTTTTCTACCTCCATGCAGCGGGATGCAGAGGAGGGCGCGGGATGCAGAGGACGGCTGCGCGGGATGCAGAAGGGGGCGCGGGCACCAGCACCTTCCTCAAACGGCGCGGGCACGAGCTCCTTGCTCACGCGGGTTGCAGATGGCGGACATTGCAGACGGCGGCGCAGATTCTCCGGCACTCGTCTCCGGCGGCGCGGGCGAGTCTGAAGAGCGGATGAGTGTGCAGTCAGCAAGGAGACTCTGCGCCGTAGGGGTACTTTAGTCCACGGCTCTACACAAGCGCAACAAAACGGACGATTACAGATGACGGGACATTAACAGTACCTAAATGGCGCGAGTGTTTCGTCCATAATACCAAAGTGGCGAAGCGCGGCTGCGGAGTTACAAAGTGGCGAAGCCGCGCGACGATAGTGTTACAAATTCAAATAACTCCCGCCCGCCGGCCGCTGACCCTCCGCCGCCCGTTTCTCCACCATGGTACGCCGCGCCGCGGTCGACGCTCCCGGCCGCGACCCCGCCCCCGGGCGAGGCGGATCCTCTCGTCGTCGCGGCGTCCGAGATTGCGCTCGGCCTCCCCTTCCACCCAGCGCCGCTCCCGGCCGCCGCGCCCGCGCCCTTGCTCCGCCTCCTCCCGGCCTTCACCCCCACTCACTTTCTCTCCCTACTTCGCCGCAACCCGCTCGCCCTCCAGCCGCTCCCGCTCCTTTCCCTCTTCCGCGTCCTCCTCGCCTCGCCGCCGGGCCTCTTCCGTCACACCCCAGCCTCCTTCCTCTCCATGTCTCACCTCCTCATCGCCCACCGCCTCTCTCACCTTGCACTCCCCCTCCTCCGCCTTCTCGTCTCCCGCCTTGGCCGCGACTCCCCGCCGCGGCTACTCCCGCTACTTGTCTCCGCAGCCTCAACCGACGACCCGGCGCCTCTCGTGTCCGCTGTCGCCAAAGTATACGCCGATGAGGGCCTCCTACCCGATGGATGCTCCCTCCTCCTCCTCGCGCTCCGCCGTGGCATCCGCGTCCCCATGCCAGCGTGGTCCGATCTCATGAATCGGCTCCCATCTGTTCCCGAAGCCTACGCCTTCTACCTGCACCTGCTCGACGCCGGCGTGCCCCCGGAGGCCAGGCAGTTTAACATGCTAATGCGTGACATGATTAGATCAGGCAAACTTGCCAGTGCGCGGAACGTGTTCGATGAAATGTTGAGGAGGGGTGTGCAGCCAACGGTAGTGACCTTCAACACCTTGATGTCTGGGATGTGCAAGGCGTCCGATCTGAACAACGCAAATGCTCTGCGAGGCCTAATGGCAAAGGCAGGAATCGCACCAGATGTGTACACCTATGGTGCTTTTATACAGGGGCTGTGTAAGACAGGGAGGATACAAGATGCAATGGAGATGTTTGAGGAAATGTGTGAGAGAGGTTTGAACCCCAACACTGTTGTGCTCACTACATTGATAGATGCACATTGCAAGGAGGGGGATGTGACAGCTGGGTTGGAGTTGCGCTGGGAGATGGCCACAAGGGGTGTCAAGGCGGATTTGGTGGCATACAATGCTTTGGTGAATGGTTTTTGCCGAGTGCGTGATATGAAAGCAGCCAATGACATTGTGGAGGAGATGAGAAAGGATGGTCTCAAGCCGGACAAGGTTACTTACACCACCCTCATCGATGGTTGCTGCAAGGAGGGGGAGTTAGACACAGCAATGGAGATGAAACAAGAGATGTCAGACGAAGGGGTTGCGTTGGATGATGTCACATACACTGCGCTCATCTCTGGACTGAGCAAGGCTGGCCGTTCAGTTGATGCAGAAAGGATCCTATGTGAGATGATGGAGGCTGGTTTGCAACCTGACAACACGACATACACAATGGTGATTGATGCCTTTTGTAAGAATGGTGATGTGAAGACAGGCTTTAAACATCTGAAAGAGATGCAGAATAAGGGCAAAAATCCAGGAATTGTGACATATAATGTGGTTATGAATGGCTTCTGCAGTCTGGGGCAGATGAAGAATGCGGACATGCTTCTGAATGCCATGCTTAATATTGGGGTGTGCCCAAATGATATAACATACAACATTCTTTTGGATGGGCATTGCAAGCATGGAAAAGTTAGAGATACTGAAGAACTGAAGAGTGCAAAAGGAATGGTTTCAGATTTTGGGGTTTATACTTCACTAATCAATGAATTTGTCAAGAAAAAGTCAGCTAAGAGTTACCATGATAATGGATAGCTTGGTGGGTAAAGATACTTATTTTGCTTCCTACCTGTGACAACATCAGAGCTTCAAGGTTGACAAGGCAACATGAATATGATTTCCACACTCAGATTGATATATATGGTAAAAGTACCTTATTGGGCAGTGAGCACACATACTCGGCTTGGAAGTTTACTGTCAGGGAGGGGGAAAGCGGATATTCTAGCAAATCAAGGTATAATAGGTTTCATGATTCTTTGTTTAGTCAAAGGATCTTGATGAGAAATATTGTCTAGATCTAGATCTGAGATGTCTTAGCAATTGGTCTATCTGGTGCATGGCTGTGGTTAGTTTCCGTATTTGGCAATTTAGAGACTAAAACGGAATAAAATGAATGGACTAAAAATTAGTCCCTAGAAACCAAACGCCCCCTTAATTTGCTTGTCATCATGGTTGAATATGTAGTGTAGTATCAAGTTCAATCTTTACTTAACCAAAGTGAGGCACATGGATATTTTATTTATTATTAGCTTCCCCTATATTTTTTTTCTCGAACAACGCAAGAGATCTGCGTATCATTTCATTTAAGAAGAGAAAAACAAAAGTCCGACAAAGCCAGACCGGATACAACAACACACTCACCCACCCACCTAAGGACGTGCCAAGCGGTCCAAAAAAACACGACCAGAAAAGATCTAACAAGGATCAACCATTGTTGGAAAGCGACCCAGCCAAGAGCTCCTGCAGCTTAGAAGCTCCAGTCATGCACCATAAATTGCATTCTTGTGCAATTCTCCTAAGAAGGTCAGGTATGCATGGCCTGCCATTCTAAAAAACACAACTATTTCTATGTTTCCATATTTCCCAAGCTGCAAGGATGATCAGAGAGTTCAGCCCTCTACACTTTTCCTTTGGCGCCACACGAGTCACCTTACTCCACCATTTAGGAAAAGAAAAATCAGCCAAACCAGGAGCTAGGTTTGGAACATGCAGGGTCTGGAGTATGCGAAACCAGACTGTCCGGAGAAACTGCAGCCGACCAGAAGGTGGGTGATTGTCTCCGCGACCTGATCACAGAAAGGACCAGCCCTAGGATGGGGTAATCCTCTTTTGGACAGTCTATCTGCTGTCCAACAGCACTTTCTTGAGCACCAACTAAATAAAGAATTTGCAACGAAGGGGAGCCCAGCTTTTCTAGATTTTCTTCCAAGGTGAAAAACGGATGGTTCCCAAGAAGAAGGCTGCATAGGCAGACCGACTGGTGTATTCTCCTGAATCTGTCAACTTCCATCTAAAAGTATCTGGAACATCTTGTTGAAGAACTACCCCTTGCACTTGGTCCCAAACCTGGACATATTCCACAAGTAATGGTATGGTTACGGCCCTTTTTATATCAGCCACCCACTTGTGGTTATATATAGCTTCTGCTACAGTTCTTTTGTTAATCACTCGTCTTGCAATGTTTTGGATCAAATGAGGAGCCAAATCAGCAATGGAAGTTTCGTTCAACCACCTATCCTTCCAGAACAGAATGTTTTCCCCATTACCCAGTACTGGAGCTATTGCCATGTTAAACAAAGCAGTAGCATTCCGAGGAGCCTCAATTTGGAAACCAACCCAAGGACGAGGACGGTCCACTTTATTGGCCCACAACCAACGAACCTTCAGAGCCCCTATATTTATTCAAAATCGAATAAGAGTAGGCTAGCATTTTTTTCTAGAATAGACGGGAGAGCTGCGTATCAATAATATTAAGGAGATAAAAGAGGTCCAAAATAGACTAGCATTGGGCTCTGCAATTAATAATTTAATGGGATGTACCAAAGGAGGAGAATTACGACTTCCTTAGTTTATTGCAGCCTACTGAAATTTTGGTTACCAAATGCTTGATGCTTTCAACAAGACAACAACTATCTAGCTTGAACTGCCTTCTCCATCCCATATGCTGCCGCTGAAGCAAGTGCTCCAATGATAGCAGTGCACTGATGAGTGGCTGATTCCCAGTAAAACGACCCTTGATGTAGCCAAAGAAAAGTAGTGCGACCAATGTGACTTCAACGGATGTGGGCATGACTTTCTGGGATGTGGAGACGAACATGTAGAGCAGGAGAGGGACCGATCCACCGATCACATAAGATAATGTGATTGTAAAAAAGCACTCTGCAGAGCCCTTTTAGGATCTGGTTTCTCCAATCCTAGCTCAAACCTGAACACGTTTCCCTGGTTAGTTGAGAAAACCATTCATCTTCCGTGAACGATATTTCAAAGTTTGTTATCATCTTTTTTAGGTTTTTTTATGATTAATAACATGATGCTTTATGTTTTTTTTCACTCTCAACAGTTTTATGAATTACTGCAAAGCCATTCAGAAGTGTAGCCAAGCTTGAGGGTTTCCCCTACCGTCGATGACAGGGCCATACTCCTGAGGTTCAAGCCCATACTGCAACATGGTCTCTCCAATCTCAGTAGCCTCTATAACGGATGACCAAATCAAGGATTCAGAACACCAACGGGTCAGAATGGCAGTCATATGCACACACACCAACTGTCATGAGAAACGCTACATAATGAACTGACCTCCATGTACCAGTGTCTGGGACGGTGATGGTCTCCTCCTGCTCCCTTTTCATCTCCACATGGCGCGGGCGCAGATCAGAAATTCAGAATCATGCATTAATGCACACCTTTTTTTAATTGAAAAAAATGTGGTGTTTGTCATGTTCTCAGATTTGCAAGTAGAGCTCGTGCACATGTCCATATCGGCTGCACAGTGCAACATACAGGCTCATGGCTTTCCAGTTTAGCGATCGCTATGCTATGAGTACTGTTGCTATACTCAGATTCTCATTTTCTGCAAAAGACGCCCGCGGATGCTATGGTGAGAAGTCGTGAAAGACTGAAGAACGATCTCAAACTAAGTTTACAAAAGAGCTGATATGTCATCCAACTATGAACTACCGAATATACTCGTGCATGAATTGAATTTATTTTTCTCACATGTAACTCAATATTTAGAACATAAAATCTCGTGGCCACTGGCCAGTCGAGTAAAAGGACTGGCAACTTGTGCTTAGATCACTCGTGACGAATGCGAGAAGCAACAAGAGTATATTCGTGACGAGCGAAGAGGGCGCGCTGGCGCCGGAGAGCCCCGCGGCGATGATGACGTCCCGCACCACCTACCCGGCCCCTTTTCCACTTTCCAGACGGGCTCTGCAGCAGTAACGCTTGCTCGAATTTTAGTACTGTTTGGTTCGTGGCTAATTATATCACACTGTCTAAAGTTAGTTGTCTGAATTGAAGAACTAATTAGACAGAAAAGTTAGGCAAAGTATGATAAGTTAGGTAGCTAACCAAATATACCCTTCGTCGTTTCGGGTAGAACGTTACGTGGGAGTGCTGGTTTCTTCTTAATTCTGAATCTCCGTCTCTTCCCTTCTGTTTATTTGGAGTCCAAGTCAATGGAGCCATTGGCTTTTTTTTCCTTAGGTGGGCCCTTGGTGTGTTGGCCTACAGTCTAGGGGATGCATTTGTTGTCAGGCCTCAAGCGGCCATTCTGCTTAGACTGTCTCTACCAGGTAACGCAGATTTAAGGTATGTTTGGTTTGCTGCCACATTTTACCTAATTTTACAACTAACCTTAAATAAAGTGTACCATAGTTAGACATAAACCATTTTATCTAATTTTATAACTAATCTTAAATAAAGTGTAGCATAGTTAGACATAAACCAAACAGGCAATAAAGTGTGGCATAGTTGGACATAAACCAAACATGCAACTCTCCAGCAGGTAACGCGGAATTGTATAATGATACTGTTTAAAATAAGGGACGAGGGAGATAGTCTCAGCCTCTCAGGGCATAAATCCTCCGCACGCCCGGCCTGCGTGCGGCACGTAACCAACATAGAAACGCCTGATGGTTATTACTCCGGTCTTGCTACCGCCAGAACTCAGACAAAAATGTGCCAATGCCTCCCATGCCGAAAATCACCGGATATATTCATCTATAGAGCACCAACACCGGTGCTTATTTGATCAGACGGACGCCTGTACTTTATTCTAAATTCGGTCCGCACACAGATTATGTCACCACGAACACAACGAATTAAGAGAGGGAAAGCTGTTTCCTAGCTATGCTTCAACTGCCAGCCCCGGAACCTGGCGCAGCTTTAAGCGCCTTGTCTCTGCTTCCGTCTGATCTATGAAATGAAACCACCTGTCGCGTCTACCTCCCCTACGAACGCTGCTTCTCCAGTTCCTCAATGAATCTGACAAAGTTGAGGATGATTTTCTTGCCTTCAGGGGTGATGATGCTCTCCGGGTGGAATTGGACACCCTGAAAACAGCTACAGTTAGCAGCCACTATAATACAGGTCCAGAACTCCAAGGAGAACATCCAATGGGAACGGGGGGTGGTACAAAACATTTGGAAACAGAGGTACCTGGATGTGTTTGTACTTCTTGTGGCGAGCAGCCATGATAAGTCCATCTTCAGTCCATGCAGTAGCCTCCAAAGCATCATGTGGGAAGGTTTCTTGCTCAATGACCAAGCTGTGGTACCTCGCGGCAGTAAAAGGGCTGTCCATGGAAGCAAAGGGTGCCAAGGCGGCGTCAACTCGGAAGGTTTTACTTGAGAGTACCATAAACTGAATTATGTAACTGGCATTAAATTCTGACAGAGGTCTTATAAGTGAAATGGTATATGTTACCATCTCCTTCAATAACTCATGTAAGGAAACATTTGCTTAAAGAAATACTAAGAGGTTAGGAACTTCTCATACTAAAAAAAGAAGAAATAAGAGGTTACCAAACCAAATAACATTCAGATGATTCAACGGTTGAGAAATTAAACCATACTGAATATTTGCTTTCTTGAAAGCAGAGCAAAAGGAATTAAACCATACTTTGGCAAGCCATTGAACAATGCCTTTCCTAATTCCTCATCGTAATAAACTGGAGAGCTTTTCCCATGCATCACTCCAGAAGGAGCACGGATAATCTTTCCTGCATATTCATGTCATAAATGTTTGAGGGACAAAAGCAGAGGCCATTAAAAAACTAGCGACCTGGTATGAATATAAATGTTACCTCCAAATGCCTCTCCAATGCATTGCAGACCCATGCAAACTCCAAAAATTGGGATGGTTGGGCCTAATTCAAGAACAGTCTGCAATGATATTCCCGAATCTTGTGGTTCACCTACAGAACACATATGAAAGTATTTTATTACACCCAAAGAAGCTTAAACACTCGCGATATTCAATAAGATTAAACTTACCAGGTCCTGGAGAAATAAGTATTCCCCTTGGGTTCTTCCTATAATAAATGAAAAGGGAGCATGTTCAACAAACTGAGATTAGTTGAAACAAAGTATAACGGTATTTTTTTCTATTTGGTATTGGGAAAAATACAAAGCAGCTATATCAAAATCGAAAATGTTCTCAGAGAACTAATTATACCTTCTCACATCTTCTATGGTCAGTTCATCATTGCGGTATACTTCGAAGTTCAATCCAAGCTCCCCCATATACTTCATCATTAAACACAAAATGTCAGCTAAGACACGTTTTGCTCATAGCATATGTTTCTTTTCAGCTAAGACACGTTTTGCTCATAGCATATGTTTCTTTTCTTTCTCCTCTATATTATGTTATGTTTCAATAAAGTGTAATATGAAATTGAGTTTCAAAAAAAAGGATAAATAGATGCCACCTTTGAGGTACAATAGAAATTGCATTAGTTGGCATAATCGTCATTATTAGAAAGATCTACTCTCACAAAGCAACATGTCATCCTACATCGCACTTGTCAAAATAGAAATTGCAGCATTGCAAAACCAAATTAGCTATGCCAAGTGAACTTGTCAGTATTAACAAAGTCAACATTCCAAACCAAACCATGTCATGTACCCTGGTAACTGGTAAGTTACTTGACAAAATAGTAAGGAAAATTTACAGAGGATTCAATGGTACTGATATGTCTCACAAAACACGCTTCTGAACAAACAAACCAATTGCCTAGAAATATGTCACTGACGTCTGCATACATATTTCTTAACCATGTTGTCCTTCTACTTATTATATAGTATTCTTCAATTAATGGGCACTGCTGCTGAAGAGCCAAGAGACGCCGGAGCGCCATTTCCAAAGTTTTTACTTCCACACAAAATGTCACTGTAACATTCAAATGCATATTTGCCCACCAAAAATAAAAAAACATTTTTCAAACAGCATAGATTTTATAGCTTTATTGCAAAGAAGTATGCCAATATCAATGTTAACGACTGTTTTAAAAAGGCCATCTAAACCTGACTAACCGCTGGCTGACAGCTTCCCACCTAGTGCTTAATTGCCACCTATGCATATGCCTAACCCTGATCAGGAACTAGGAGACACTCCATTGGCAACCTGATCTTAACCATTTTGATATCTAACCCCATGAAAAAAAATGTACACTAAGGTGCTGTTTGGTTGGATTATTTTGTAGTGTGATCCGATCACATCGCTACTCGATTGCAATAATTATTGTTTGTTTCACGTATGTTGTAATCGGATTGCATGGGAATAGATACAGGCGTCCAGCACGTTGATTATGCCTGATCCTGGGCGGTAACCGCTTACGCTGTCGTCAGCGTCAAAACAAACTTGCTTTCCGATTGCCGCAACGGGACCAAACAAAATAAGTAAATTGTTGACTCACTTCCCGTTCCATTACCTATGTTGCCTTTGTAGAAACAAACAGTACCTAAGTTCCAGTGCAAAGCTATTCTCGGCAGAAAAAAGAAAGGTAGCAAAGACTTGAAGATACTCAACGGAAATGGGCACAGAATCTGTTAAGTCGGTAGCTACCAAACAAACATAGTGTTCGTGTTTTAAGTCCGAATTTTGCAATAAAGGAACGTTATAAGCATACTGTGGAAAAGGGAACACGATAACACATGATCCACACAACACCAAGAATAAAGAATGCTGTTATGATTCTGGTTTTACCGTTATATTATCGACCTAAAAGTGCAATTTTCAAGCAAGTGTGCCTACTGCCTACAAAAGGTTTCTTATGTAACTTTGTTTACACTTTACAGAGAGTGACAACATAGTCGTTTAGGACGTGAATGTGACAGATGGGTATTTCCCCCCAAGTATGGATGCCTACTAATAGCAGATACAAATTCCATCAAAAGGTTCATAATGTATAACAGCATCATGGAATACATTCCTAGCATCCTTGTGATCATTATATCCTATCAGTTGATCTCATTACATGCACACTTGAAAAAAGCACGATGCAATTGCAAAGCGACAATAAAAATCATAACATTGTCACAAACAAACAAATTTACTAAAAACACAGACAAAAAATTGCATGTATATGCATATAATGCATCTTACTTTGGAACTAAGACGGTTCGCTGGGGTTGCACCTAGAGCTCTAGGGGCACCCTAAGCCGCAATGGTTGCCTCTAAAGAATACCCCAAATTTATGCGTAGGTCCTCCTACCCCTAAATCTAGGGTGTTCTTTCTCTTTCCCCTAATTTTTTATACTCTAAACTAAGAATTAAACATAGAATTAATATGTACGTGTCGTTTTAGACTATGACAAATACATATGTAAAAAACTAATTAAAAATATATTAGGAATATGGTGTATTATGCATAGGGAGATGAATTTAGAGGGAATCACTACGGGTGTTCGTATTTAGAGGGATGGAATCTTTTAAAGGGTGTGAAGAAATGGGCTTTAGGGGGATGATATGGAGGGAACCGCTGCGGATAGTCTAACATCACGAGTGAAACGTGAAAGGAACTATTCCAGTTCTGCACAGCCAGGGGCAGATCTAAACCCCGGGCCACCCGGTCCGTGGCCCGGGGCATGATCCATACAAGTCCATATAAATTTATTTGATCCAGTCTAAAAAATAGTTAATATAAAAAGGAAGGGAAGGAAATTTAATGGACTTGACTTGGCCCTCGGCATAAGAAAATTCTAGATTCACCCTGCACACAGCAATTCATCTTGCAAATATTCTTGAACTAACATCGTGAGCAACACATGAAAGAAACTATCCCACCTGGGCATAGCAATTCATCTTGCAACAACCAAACACTACACAACTCAACGAGGGAAGATGTCCAAACAAATGTCCAGAAATGCTTGCTGCAGCTGCAACCAGATGTGTAACCGCAAACAGGAACTATGGTACGTGCAAAGTATGAACCCACCCCACCTGTGTGGCCACAGCCCGCAGGCAGAGGCAGCCGCCACTCATCTCCAGTCGCAAGGATACCGCACGCACAGATCACATATAACCCACACCATATTTCGGAAGGGAACAGGCCCCCCACAACAGGAAACATAGAACGACAAATTACCTGGCAGAGGTTGTATGTGAAGCTGTCGTAGTTGTCGATGACGATGATGGGCTGCTTCTCCGTGGCCGGGCGGCCGTCCAGGTCGGCCACCGGTGCCGCCGCGGCCGGCCCCGCGGCGGCGACCAACGGGAACGCCGCTCCGTTTCCCTTAACCGACAAGCCAGCGCTCGCGAAACCTGCGGGTGGTACGCAGATACAAGCGGCCCGTCAACAGTGCGGCGGACCAAGCCAGGAAGGGGGGGAGAGAGAAGGTGGAAGAGGCGATTCGTACGAGGCGTCGACCGGAGGCGCGCGAAGGCGGAAGCGGGAGAATGCGCCGGGGAACGAGCCGCCGCTGCGGCGGGGGAGGAGACCCCCGCGGCGGCGATGTGGGAGCAGGCCATCTGGGCGGTGCCGGTAGGGAGGGGGCGAGGGTGGGCGGAGGTGTCACGTGTTTGTAGAGTGGGCGAGGTTTTGCTGCCTCTATAAATAGAATTTTACAGACATTGGTGAAAAAGAAAACGTTTTTGGGTCAGGCTGATATCTGGGGTTTTTATCGTTTAAAGTTTAATAATTAACGACAGGAGAGAGAGAGAGAAAGACTGAAAGAGAGAGTCGCGTGGAGCAGCTGCAGCAGCGCATTTTCCTCGTTTTCCACTTCGCGCCGCCGCCACCGCGCACTGACGTGACGTGGTGTGGTGCTGGTGTCCCGCCCTGCCCGGAAGGGAACAGGTAAACACCTGCGGATCTCCGGTGCTGCGACGTCGCGGTCAAAACGGCACCAGTGATCTCGCCGGAGACGCCGGTCTCACTCCGTTGCATCTTCTTTATTGTTTTAAAAAAGAACGAGTGGTGCTGGTATTGGTAGGTGAATGGAAGGGGGGGGAGGAAGTAGCGGATTGGGTTAGATTCGAGCCTAGCGCATGCGTCCATCGATTTTAATTTTAAAATGTTCAGGGGTGGGGCAGGAATCGGTCGACAGTCCATGCATGCGATCTCTATCCGATCCCGGGCGAATGAATCGGTCGTCCGTATCTGTATTGAAGAGAGATGACTGTACTTGCCGCTGTTAAAGTGAAGTTCCTTGATCGACAAAACGCTCCTAGCGAGCGGAATTGATAGCTAGGATAAATAATTGGCTACTTTGGAATCTCGGGCGGAAATATCTGTTGCACTCTACTTTTTATGCTCCAAACTGTCTACTACTAGATTGGATTAAAAAACTAGAAATAGCATGCAAGTCTTTACACCGGCAAACAACACGTGCAAGGATTGAGTTATAAAAGAAACACCGTGCAAGGACCTCGTTTGGTTTTAATCTTTCAACTGTGTTTTGTCACAATGAATTGCAGCAGCAGCAACATTTTGAATAACTGGTTTTAATTCGAAGCGAACAGCTGTCTCTCTCTATTCTAGCAATTGTGCTGTCCAGCGCCACGGACAGAAATTTTCGCTTCTTCACGAAGTTGTACATGAAAGACGACTCTGTGATACCCGATTTCATTGTTGAACACCTGCAGATGAGACTAAATGCAAACATCAGCATGGATCTCTCATCTCTGCATGGATTTCTCCGATGAGGAAATAAGCTAGTGATGATCTATTCCAAATAGGACTTATAAAAGCCCAGGTTCCGGTACTTTTCCAGGTAGATTTATCCAAAGAAATTAGGATCTTCTAGAAGACGATGTGACCATCAAAGGGATCAAACAGTTCTTCCTTTCCACTCATATGTCTGAAGGCGTGCAAATGACACATTAATTATGCTAATTCCGAAAGAAAAAAAAACAAAACAAAGATGCAGACGGCCTCAAAGATTACAGACCAATATTTTGTGCAACGTCGTCATCTGGCTCTGCAAAATGTTTGGTGTTAACAAACTCTGTCCCATCTTGAAAGAGATTATTGTGCCAATTAGCCCAAAGTGCTTTGATTCCCGGTCATATGATCTTGGTGTTGGAGGTCGGAGACGACGAGGAGGAGACCAACGTGCTACCTAGAGCTTCGCTGCACCGGCAGATGTTCTCGGACATGGTGGCCAATGGCGACGGTGACTTGAGCTAGCATGGACTGAACACAGTCATTGAACGCCTGAACGTCATTGCAAAGTAGCAAAGGCTGCAGCAGCAGGCAAGATGGTGTTTTTTTATGGAGATTGCAGGCAAGATGTTCTTCGGAATGCAACACTGGACCCGAAGACTTCTATATTTTTCACGAATAAAATAAGCTATTGCTTTCCTATTATGTTTACATGGAGCACTCGGCAAATAGCAGGATTTCCGTAGTGTATCTCTAGCCTGTTGAGTAAACTGTTTTGCAGGTAGCAGGTTTTGTTTGCGGAATCATTGATAGCTCCTAATTTCATCAATGAATGTACCTTTCCTGTGAAGCCCAATATGTTTTGGTTAGCTTGTCGAAATATTTCTACTAATGTTTAGTTTATACACTTTAATATGATTAAAAAAACACCACCCACAGCGCACACGTTAGACACTTGTATGATAAAAAGCTTTTGGTGGGGAGATGAGCATGGAAGAAGGAAAAACCATTGGCTTTCCTAGGACACAAAATTACCGAACCGAAGCTACCTAAGAGGTGATATATGTTTTTTAGACGTAGCCTCCTCAACTAAGCTCTTCTTGTTAGGCAAGCATGGTGCCTGTTAAAGTTCTTTGATAGTATATGCATGAGACGGCTAAAGGCAAAATATTATCCTCATAGATCACCGTAATATTCTTTCTAGCAGACTCTTCTACATGAAAAGACACTGAAAATGGATTTGATTTGGTAAAAAGGGAACCATTTATACAATGAATAATGGCCACAACATCCAATTTTGTAGGCAGTCGTTAGGATCCTTGCAATACCTTATACCTTACGTTGACAAGGTCTGATATAGCCTTCCCAAACAACGAGATCTGATAATTTTTACATGTTCTTGTTACTACTTATTGAACTACAGTTAGAATGATTCTATGGTGTGAGTATTGATGGAAAGAGTTTATGTGGAAGGAGGAACGTCGGTCATAGGAGTTTCAGAAAGGGAGGAGGGGCATCGACACAACGTGGATATAGAGGAGGATATGAATAAGGAAATAGAGGTTGCGGAGTCAGAGGACAGGGACAAAAGGGAACATTCTCTCGTCGATGATGGATGAAAGAAAGATCGTCGAACAAGACATGTCCCGCACCAGCAAGGACCTTAGGAAGTTACAGAGGTTGATCGAGTATGTGAAAAGTTAGCACCACACCTTGGATCCATAGTGAAACAAACAGCGGAAGGCGACAAATGGAGGGCAATGCTTGTGAATAGGAGGGTGGGGTGTGAATGAACCCAAGCACCCCACCTACAAATTCCATTTTATAGGGTGGATTCTACAAATTTTTATTTTTTTTAATATTTAATCCGATAAAATGGTGTCATCCAATCTCGAGACGTCATATTAGCAACAGACGATCGGTACAAACCACACCTAGCCAGTAATTTCACGGGCTTCAATGTGATGGTTAATACCGACTAATCAGTACCAACGAACCTGATTCCAACACAATCGGTAATGACCACGTCGACTGGTTGAATCGTTTGCCTTTGAGACCAGATGACACTATGCATTGTGTGAGACTATTTCATCATAGTTTCAAACCTCCTTATATGATATGCACGATAATGATATTCCTAATGAGTAGTATCATACTCATTAATAAGATGACATATAATTTTTTTTGTTGATGTGACAAGGTATTTAATAGGAAGGAGAAAAGAAATCTTACTTTGGCAAGATATCTTAGGTTGTGGCATAAAAAGATGATCAAATTGTTCGCTTGGCTTTAATCCAAAACGACTTCTATTGTTTATATAGTGTTTTGTCTCTATTTCAAACCTCCTTATATGATATGCACGATAATGATATTCCTAAGATGATATTCCTAATGAGTAGTATCATACTCATTAATAAGATGACATATAATTTTTTTTGTTGATGTGACAAGGTATTTAATAGGAAGGAGAAAAGAAAACTTACTTTGGCAAGATATCTTAGGTTGTGGCATAAAAAGATGATCAAATTGTTCGTTTGGCTTTAATCCGAAACGACTTCTATTGTTTATGTGTTTTGTCTCTATTTCAAACCTCCTTATATGATATGCATGATAATGATATTCCTAATGAGTAGTATCATACTCATTAATAAGATGACATATAATTTTTTTGTCGATGTGACAAGGTATTTAATAGGAAGGAGAAAAAGAAATCTTACTTTGGCAAGATATCTTAGGTCGTGGCATAAAAAGATGATCAAATTGTTCGCTTGACTTTAATCCGAAACGACTTCTATTGTTTATATATAGTGTTTTGTCTCTATAGATTGCAGCTGGAGTAGTCCGAATGTTTCAATCCATTCTTATAGACACAACATCACACTAGTTAAATAGTTAAAACATATAAGTATAGCATTATATATTGTTGACAGTGTATCATGTATTCATGTAGCAGCACCATACTTTTCACCCTATGCAGTTGTATTCTTTTAGTGAAAGTTAGGTTATTTTCAGTCCATAGCCTAACTTTCACTATATGAATACAATTATCTGGTTCCTAGTATTTTTCCCTCATTCCTAGTATTTTTCCCGTGGCTTCAATTTGGATTTCTCCTTCCCAAACAGAAACAACCAATTCCAAGCACGTCAGGCACCTCATGTTTAGGCCTTATTCGTTTATGTCGGATTTAACCCAGAATCGTTCCAACTAATCAAAGTTTATATAAATTAGAGAAACAATCTAATTAGGAATCATGTCGATCCATCAATACTAAACAAACGAACAAGACCTTAGTTGGATGTGATTAGCATCCCGTTTGGCTGGAGAGTGGGGACAGATCACGGGTATACCGAACAGCCGGGTTCCGCCACCAACCCAACCGTGGGGGTGCCTTACGGCCTACGGGCCGGAGCAGCGCTCGGGAGCCGCGGCACGGAGGCATCGACGCCGTTGAGCTCGAGGCGACCGGCGGCTCGCGGCCCCGCCACAGCGGTGCTGTGGCAGTGTGGCTTCTTCTGGTTTCTGCGGGCTCAGCGCGGAGGTAACTACAACCTGCTCCCACCTTTGTCTTGTCCCTGCTCTTCGCCGTTTAGGTGCCTTCCGGGCGGGTTTGAATCCGCCGGGGTTCACGTGGCTTAGTGCGTGTGCGACTCGATCCGGTGAGTTTCCGGATTCGACGCGGGGATGCTGATAAGCGTCTGCCGTCGAGGCGGTGTCTCGCTCCGCGCTCGTTGGTGATGTCGAAGCAGTGGTTGCTGGATGTGGTTTTGTTTGTGCGGTCGTGCCATATACAACTTGTTCGATTAATTTCGTCTCGGGCTTATGAACTGGGAGAGTGTGTTCATGCGGATCTCCCTCTGTTGCTGTTCAGTAGCAGGTGTAGTATAAGATTTGTGCTTCGACGCTTCCAATGCCTTGCCTATGTAGCTATGCTGCTCGAATTTATTCCCTGTGGTCTGAATTTCTGTCTTGCAAACAGCAATACTTCTCATACAGCTTTTCGAAAGTTAGACGGGAAAATCTATATCGATAGAATTTGTAATAACTGGATAAGAGGACAAGGTGGGTAAATTATTAAAATCTTTGTATGGGTTGAAGCTAGCCCCAAAGGCAATAACTGCTATGCAAGCAGTGCAAGCGTGCAAGCGAATAGGCTTGTAGCTCCATTTCCAATTTCCCTATAAAATAAATTGGAGAAGAAACATCTATACACTTTTCTGCATCACCTGTTGTTGAAGCTTTTATCTTAGCAGTACACAGTGCTAGTACCTGTGACGATCATGTCATCAAGTTGAACTCCCAAATGGAAATCTCGATCCCTTTGCATATCCTATATGCAGCAATCCTAGTTGGCATTTTCTCAAAGCCAGAGTTTGCTAAATACACGTCGAAAAACCATGCTCTCGGTGCTTGGCAAAGTCAGTAAGATTTTTTCTAAGTCTATACCAGCTTATGTACTTGGCCTTCTTTCATCAAACACACTGTTTGTTGAAGATACACTTGTTCTTGTAGATCACCAATAAGAGCGGCTGGTTTCACATTAAGATTCTAAATGTATCTTTAGGAAAAAAAATATCGTTTTAGGTTTATTTTTCCATAGCATCATGCATGCAATGCTAAATGTATGGTCTAGAATGTTAGTAGGTTTTGGATGAGACATCAGTTGAATTTTCTTTTGTACATTTTTGTTCACAGTATGATAATGTATGGCACGGAAAGATATGTTAACATCGCACTCTGTCATGCACCCATGCAGCCATGCTTCCTTCACTTTTAGGGTGCTACTGTTACGTTCTGGTTTATATGTTAGCTGTCCTGGTACCAATAGTGACTTATTCCAACAAGAATGACATGTAACCGTCATTGACTTGATATAGAAGTGTTATGGTTGAACTGTGCTTGCGTTATAATTTCAGTACTGAATGGAAGCTGGGTCTTTTCTTTGCCTTTAACATTTTGTCCATTTAGTTTTAGCCCCTCATGGCTTGTCAGAGAAATACAATAGATGTTTTTTCTGACCTATCGCAGTTTTCTTTATAGGCCTATTGCAGGATTAAATGGCAAATAGGCCAAGATGGATGATGAAGTACGAAAAGGGTCTTGTTGATATACTTCATGAGAACAACACTTCACATTATCGTACCCAAAACGGTTGGAGAACAGAGGGGTGGAGGAAAATTGTTAGGGATTTCAATGTACGGTACCTTGAAGCAAAGTTTAGTAAAATGCAAATCCAGGAACATGAGACCAGTGTTCTTAAGGCGCCTAGGCGAGCAAGTAAACCAGAAAACCGCCTTAGCGCCTAGGCGGCGCCTAGGCGGGTATGGCGAGCAAGGCGACCAGTTTTGCCCGGGCGCCTGGACGCCTAGGCGCCGCCTAGCGACGCCTTAAGAACACTGCAT